>NC_069384.1:92194937-92532125 GCF_027475565.1 Acinonyx jubatus
TAATTCAAAAATCCTGGTACCTCACCAAATAGGTAAGATCTTACCTAGTTTGAAGGGTCAGAGAATTCATGTCTTAAAGAAAGTGATGTTTGCATTGAGCTCCTAAGAATGAGCAGAATCTAGTTAGACAAAGTGAGTTGGTCATGAGAGTCCAGAGTGGTGTAATGAGAGGGCTTGGGAGGAAGGGGAGAAAGCAGAGAGCGCGAAGGGAACAAAACACAAGAGAAGACAGATGGGGAGATTTCTGGCCATGAATAAGGAAAATAAAGAGGAGTGGATGATTTGAGAGTCTTAGGAGGATGATGGACCCCTGGTTCTCCTGGAATACTACCTTATAGTGGGGAGGCTGTCTGGAGACCACTGCTCCTTATCCTTGAGGGCCATAGGTTTGGGTGGCGGCATGGCTTAGCTTCCCATGGGGTGTGGTTCTGGGGAAGGTTATAGCCTGAGGAAGCTGGTAGGCAGTGGTTGAAGGCAGCCCTGGTAATGGAATCACTCCCATGCAGCGAGTACCAGGAGCTGGAATGCCTCAGTTCATGTTGCTGGTGCTGGCTCACAGTTCTGGGAACAGACCCAGCAACTAAGGTAGATAACAGCCTTAAGATATAAAAATAGACCATGCTTCTGTTCAGTTGCTTCTACAATACGATGCTGTTCTTACATATCAGTTGCACACAAATATTTGTTAAACAAATAAAGTTCATCTTATACTATGCAAGTAAGATACATGAATTCATGCTCATTTATATAATCTAGGAAGGTCCTATTTTATGTTCCTAAACCTATTTTCATAAACCTATTTCACAGTGCATTTTAGCCAGAACACTGTACCTTTTTACCTGTAGTTTATATAATAAGACACAGTATTGGAACCATAAGATATAAGGAAGATTTAATTTCTTTCTTTCTTTTTTTTTTTAAATGTTTATTTTTTTGAGAGAGAGAGTGCTCAAGCAGGGGAAGGGTAGCGAGAGGAGAACAGAGGATCCAAAGCGGGCTCTGCATTGACAGCAGCGCGCCTGATGTGGGGCTCGAACTCACAAACCACGAGATCATGACCTAAGCCAAAGTCAGGTGTTCAACCTACTGAGCTACCCAGCTGCCCCTAATTTCTTTTTTTTTTTTTTTTAATGTTTATTTGTTTATTTTGGAGAGAGAAGGAGAGAGCGAGCCAGGGAGGGGCAGAAAGAGAGGGGGAGACAGAATCCCAAGCAGGTTCCTTGCTGTCAGCACAGAGTGCGATGTGGGGTTCGAACCCACGAACCGTGTGATCATGACCTGAGCCGAAACCAAGAGTTGGATGCTTACCCCACAGAGCCACCCAGGTGCCCCCATCTTTTTTTTTAAAGATAAAATGTCAGATAATAGCAAAGGAGGCATGTTGGATGTGATTAAATTCTATTTGATCTACTTAATTCATTACTTCTACAAGGCATCTTCGTTGCTTTTTTTGGGTATGGCAAATGGTTTTTAAGTTGTGTTATGCTTTTAATTAAATCTTTTCTACACTCAAACTCCCTATTTTATGTAGGTGGAGACATAGTCCCATTCCACCAAATGTCAGGTGGCATTGTGCACAGAGCACTTGAAACTTCACAGAGCTGTAAAGAATGTTGCTAATGTAGACAGAAAAGAAGCTGGAGTACTTATCTTAGTCTGCGGCAAACAGGGTTATAAGGAAGGGGATCTTTATGTTTCTCTTTTTAATCCACAAAATTAGATGAGTGCAAGCTGACAAAATCGGAGTGCTTTTAGGAGGCTCAGTACACCACACATCTCAGTAAATAGTTGTACAAATAAGATACTCAGAAGAACACAGAGTGACGGTGACCTAGCTGTGACTTGCTCTCTGTTCCTTTTCCTGCTCTTCCTCTGAGTCCTGAGGAGAGAAATCCTCATGCATCACTCCGATCTGGGCAGCACCGGATGGTGGGCAGATCAGATTCCCGAGGGTTCTCCTCTGAAGAAGGAAAGATTTGAAAATTTCCCTTTCACTCAGTCCAGGCCAACTTTAGCCAATGTAAAGGCCAACATCACAAATAACTTAATGCTAGAGAGAGATAATGTGCTTCTTTTAAGAAGTAGCTTGTTTCCTTTTCTTCCTTATCCTTAGCTAATGAATCTCTCCTGTTTAGACATATTCGACTAATGTCTTCTTGGCTGTGTTTTCTAGTAACCTGAAAAATCCACTGGTTTCTCTCTTGTGGTTTAGGTCTTTGAGAATTTCTGGGGAGCAGGGGGTAATCGGAGCTTTTACAAAAAGCCTGTGATGCAGCTGCAGAGCACCTGACTGCAAACCACAGTGAGGCTGTGAAGCCAGCTTCCACCCACACCTGAGCTCTAGGAAGCTACGTTTAGCTTCTGAAATCGTGAAAGGAGGCCAGGGGGAGGAGGCACTAAGCCTTCTTGGGCTTTCATGGCCACCTGGGAGTGCTCTGGCGCCTTTGTTACCCTTGTGGGTATAGGCAAGGTTTAGTCTGAATGGGAGGAGGCAGTTTAGATAAACACCAAGAGCCTGGGGAGATCCCTGCTGTGTATATAGATAAGTCTCAGAAAGTCTTAAATTGTGAACTGTGCATCAAAGAATCACTTCATTAAAAAAAAACTTTTTTTAATGTTTGTTTTTGAGAGAGACAGAGAAAGAGCGTGGGATCACAGTTCTAGGCTCAGTCACTCCTAGGGTTTTGGCAAAACATCCTGACCTCTTGTCAATTCTTTTGAATGTCATTCTTGTCCAATCAGCCAAGCCTTCACTGATCTCAGCTCTCCCTTGCTGAATGGCTGGCAGTCAAAACTATTGCAGGGGCAGATTTTGAGAGTAGAAACAGAAAGGAAGAACTTTCCTTAACCTTAACCTTTATGCTTCCACTTTTGTGCAATTTTATTATATGTTTATTTTATTATTTTTTTATCATATTTATTTTTGTGTTTCTTTAATAGAAAAAAAGCATCTGCCTGGTAGAGGAATAAAGAGGTTCTTCCTCTGGAGTTGTCTCTCTCAAATAGAGAGCATAGTAGGGATGTAATTGATTTGTTTCAGATAACCCCTGCTGAAGACAGGGATTCTTTAAGACTGAGGAACATAATTAACCTTTTTATGTTCTCAAGGTGAATCTATTGAACTCTTCTCAGGAGCTGGTAAGAGGGAGTGTGGGGTAGCCAAAAAAGAAAAAAAGGAAGGAGATTTTATTTTAATCCTACTGAATCTAAAGGAGTATAATTTCATTCCAGTATATCTCCTGTATCTTTCACCTAAGTGGCACTGGATGAAGCAACCTCAGTGTCCTTGCCTGCGCTCAAGTTTGTACACACTGTTGCCAGGTGAGGTTATTTTGAGGGACAACGTGTATCACAATGCTCATAGAATACTAGTGTCATTCAGGACTTCAACTTCAGTGGGTTTGGATCAACTCCCCCCACTCTGGGCTTGTGTGAATGTCTGCTTTGGACTTAAGAAAGACCTTGTAAGTCTTTCTGAGCATCTCTCCATTTCCCTGGTACCCTGAATAAAGTAGGTAACAAAGTAACAGACCAGAGGCATGATACTGCTTATCTTAGGTACCTGTACGTCAGAGTCTTTAGTACATAATTATGACTTTCCATCTACTTCTAGAGGAAATAGAGGTGTCTGTGCTATGACCTATTGTTCGACTTTGAGAGCTCCAAGGAAGGAGAGTGACTTTTGGCTGGACTCGGAGAGGGTTTCATGAAAGAAGTGGCATTTGAGATTAAATTTACAGGATCGGAACATTTGATGAGTTGCTGGGGGAAGGGCAGAGAGAATAGAGACCAAAGCACTGGGGAAGGCAACAGGCAGATGTGTTCGGAGAATAGTGACTGTATGGGCTGGACTCAGTGATATTTCTCAAGTTTGGCTGTGCGTTAGAATTATTGGGGGTGGGCGGTGGGGGGAGGATTTTCCTTCAAATATAGACATGCTAGGCTCCACCCCAGACCAAATACTTTGGAATGTTTCATAGATGGCCTCAGGCCTCAATGTTTTTGTAAAACTCCCAGGATTATCCTAGGATGCATGCTGAGTTGAGAAACCCTGAACTACGCATAGAATACAGGAAGTAGAGGCCTTGACGATGTGCCCCCAGAGTAGGTAGGTTAGGAACAATTTCTTTTTTTTATGTTTTTTTTTAAAGCCATATGGCCTATCACTTTCCTCGCCACAGGTGGTGCCATATGACCTATTTTATATGTAAAAGTGTAAAATATATCTTTAAAGTTTTGTTTGGAAGAAATAAAAGTATGTTCATAAAGATGCACCACATGTCAGGCACTGTGCTAGGTGGTTTGTTTGAGAATATTTTTGCAAAACCATTGAAATCATAAGGGGTGTCCTGGGATGTCAGAAGTCTATAGTTCTGAGAATTTACTGCTTTGATGAGGTCATGAGAAAACACACAGACACACATTTAAAAGGCTGTGGATTTTCAAGAATAAGAATATTTTTTAAGGCAGGGGTTACATGTGGGTTTTGAAGTCAGTGGTGAATTCACCACGCAGCTTTGCCACTTATCAGCTGTTGTAGACAAGTTATGCATCCTCCTGGAGCCTCATGTTCTCATTCTTTTCTTTCTTTCTTTTTTTTATTTTTTAAATGTTTATTTATTTATTGAGAGAGGCTGAGCATGAGCAAGGGAGGGGCAGAGAGAGAGGGAGACACAGAATCTGAAGCAGGCTCCAGGCTCTGAGCTGTCAGCACAGAGCCCAACACGGGGCTCGAACCCACGAACCATGAGATCATGACCTGAGCTGAAGTTGGACACTTAACAGACTGAGCCGCCCAGGCGCCCCCGTCATGTTCTCATTCTTAAACCCACGGGTTTGCCCTGCAATTTGAGTGAAACACATCTGTAGCGTATTTGGCGGGTGCCTCACCTAGCAGAAATAAGATAATTTTTATAGAGTGTACACATTTGTTAAACTGATTAAGCTTCATTCCTGAGTTTACAAGCAAATTTTGTATTTCTATAGCAGGAGGCATGTGCAGTTAACAGATAGGCAGAAGCCAGCACTGCAGAGTCATCTATCCCTGCAGTGAGCTGGGCAAATTGTGACTATATCTGCCATAAATTCATCAGGTGCTTTAACTCAAGATCTATAATTGTGAAATTAAAAAAAGTCAGAATCCTTTCAGTACTTTGCAGAGACCTATCTTTAAACAAAAGCTGCAGACAAATACATTTATACTTGCTTTCTTTGGCTATAGCACTCATAAATTTTCTTCCGACTCTTGAGTGTTCTGTGGCTACAAAAATATTACAGAACTTTTATTATACTTCTCAGGTCAAATTCAAGTTACTTTCAAGGCTTATCTTGAACTAGGTGACCTCAGAAATGTATAGTTTCACTATATTTTCAAATCTATGAAAATAGTGTCCCTTTTTATTGAATAAAATTAGAGAAAGTTTTCAGCTTGAACAAAGAGAAGGGTTTAGGAGGTAGATCTTTAAGGGCACCAGGAAGACGCTTGTATTATAATCTATTTTTGTTTTTTTTTTTTAAGTATGTTTACTCTGTTATCTGAGCCAGTTATTAATCAACTGATAAGATTGTGGCAGTAGCAGGGTATCTTTTTTCTTAATTAGAAATTTCTTTTTTTTTTTTTAAGTTTATTTATTTATTTTGAGAGGGACAGAGTGTGAGTAGGGGAGCCAAAGAGAAAGAGGGGGAATCTCAAGCAGGTGTGCACTCGAGAACTGTGAGATCGTGACCTGAGCTGAAATCAAGAGTCAGATGCTTAACCAGCTGAGCCACTCAGGTGTCCCACCAATTTCTCTTGATTCAAAGTCACTAGACCTTTTGGGAAATAACATCTGAAGATTCAATTCATGTATGTGTACTGGTAGAATATGCTCTGTCATATTGGGCTACCAGGAAAACAGTTTATTATGATATATGGAATCTTGCTGAGACAAAATAGCCCTTATTCTCACAACTTGACTCATGAAGGACATGTGTTTTTATTTCATTGAAAGAATTAAGAATTCAGCTTGGTAAACTGAAGTTCAAATTGAGATCAAGTCCTAAAACTGGGGGTAAATGGAATCATATAAGATGGCGCCATCTAGTGGACACAATTGTATAATCCTACTCCTTTCACTCTGATCAGTAGGATAGTAGTACTATATAGCATAGCAGCCACTTTAGGGCATAATGAAATTCAATGGGACAAAAAACAATTTGGATGATTAAATGATCACCACAGATAGGAAAATAAGAAAGAAATTAGAAAAATTATTTTATCTGTTATAAGGTAACCACTGAAGGAATGTCACATTTAGGACTTTTAAAATGCAGTAATCAATATTCACTACTTCTCAGAGTATTTCACAAACGTTTGTTCATTTGATTGTATTTGCATTGAATGGCAAGATAATTAGCTGGATTTTAGATGGGAGAAAATAAGTTTCTAAGAATAGGTATGTTAATTATAAAATGAAAATGAAAAGACCTGAGTTTGTTTGTTTGTTTGTTTATTTCTTTGAAGAGAGAGAGCACGATCAGAGGAGGGGCAGAGAGAGGGAGAGAGAATTCCAACCAGGCACAACACCATCAGTGCAGAGTCCGACATGGGGCTTGAACCCATGAACTGTGAGATCATGACCTGAGCCAAGGTCAAGAGTAGGACGCTTAACTGCCTGAGCCACCCAAGCACCCCGAGACCTGAATTCTTAATATTACTAGATTTTAATTAAGTACTTAGTTTCTATTCCACCTTGTTTTTATCTGTGTTTGACTTATTTTACAAATAAAGTAACTTTTTGGTGCCCCAGTTTCTTTTGTCTGCAAAAGGAAGGTATGTTAATAAAAGGGTTTACTGGATGGATGATTATGTGCCTAGCACATTGATAGATACTGGGAACACAGCGATGAATAAAACATAGTCCTGATTTCAGAGAACATACTCTTCAGAGGAAACACATAAATCATTTTAAGATGAGGCAGTAAGAACAGTAATATACTCCAGCACATAGAAGGATCAAGGAAAGGCATCCAGCTCAGCCCCAGAAGCAAGTGGAGTTATTATAGTCAAGGAAATCTACCTGGAGGAGTCTAAACCCATGAGTAAGGCTTAAAGGCTGAGTGAGAATTAATAGGGAAAGAAGGAGGAGGCCGAGAGGGCACTCCAAGCAGAGACTACAAGCAACTATGGATTTGTAAGATGTTATCATGGATGGGGTATCTGACACAATTTTGCTATGTTTCTCAAGTAAATCATGAAGGATCCCATATGGAGTCATTAAACAGGAGATCAATGAAGTGGTTGATGTTGCCAAGTCACCTTCTAATCCATAAGTGTCGTGAATTCAACACTGATTTCCAGAAATAAAATTCCCAAATCTGTTATGGTTCTACCCATATCTTAATAATCAACATCCACCTTTAACTTTGAAGTTGTGTTTCATGGCTGATGATAAAAAAGGGGGAAAGATTATTGTTAATACAAAATCATTACATTTTTAATCCCTTTTTCTTTAATGTTTATTTATTTTTGAGAGAGGGATAGACAGAGTGTGAGCAGAGGAGGGGCAGAGAGAGAGGGAGACACAGAATCCGAAGCAGGCTCCAGGCCCTGAGCTGTCAGCACAGAGCCTGATGCAGAGCTAAACTTACGAATTGTGAGATCATGACTTGAGCCAAAGTCGGATGCTTAACCGACTGAGCCATCCAGATACCCCCAAATCATTACATTTTTAAACTATTTGATTTGCAAGAAAATGAATGGCTCAGGGGCGCTTGGGTGGCTCAGTTGGTCAAGCATCCAGCTGTTGATTTTGGCTCAGGTCATGATCTCAAGGTTCGTGAGCTGTCAGCTCAGAGCCTGCTTGGGATTCTCTCTCCCTCTCTTTCTCTGCCCCTCCCCCACTCATGCTTCCACCCCCCCAACCCTCTCTCTCTCTCTCAAAATAAACTTTTTTTTTAAAAAGAAAATGAATGGTTCATTTTTATATTTATTTCAATCCTTACCTGTTTACTTCTGTGTCAAAAGAACCAGCTTCCCCATAAACTTTAAAGGGCCTATAAAGAGTTGGTGAAGTCCTTAAATGAATACAACTTTTGTCTTCACAGATACAGGCTAGTTCCAAAGGTTTATTTTCCTGCACAAATTCATGATGTTGTACGTGCCACGAAGTATTTTCTGCAGCCAGAAGTCTTACACAAGTATTCGGTTGACCCGGGCAGAATTGGCATTTCTGGTGACAGTGCTGGTGGGAATTTGGCCGCTGCTCTGGGCCAACAGGTAACAGATTGCCGTGACAGGCTCGTGGTAAGAGGATTCTTGCTAACCTGCAGACCTACACACATATTCTTCGCTATGTATGGCAAAGGCTTAGCAGGTAGGCTGGTCAGTATGGGGCCAAGTTATTCAGATGACTGCGCTGGGAGAATTCTCGGATCTTTCTGAAGTAGCAAGAGGGGTAATTGAAAGAGATGTCACCTCTGAGTCCTTGGAAAGTCCCTGATTACAATTAATATGAAAGATGGGCTAACAGTTTATAGGGCTCTCTTGCTCCTCAGCAATATGCATGGAAATCAAGTATCTCCAGCTTCTTTTCCATATTGGACTTGCAAAATATTTTTGCTTAAATTCCAGTTGCTAAGATTGTTTCCTTAGAACTTTGAGTCAAACTGAAAAGCTAAAAAGTGTTTCCCAACATTTTTTAAAATCTAAAAGAAAAAAAATTAAAATGGGTCAGCGACTTCGAGTGTTATAATACCAGTTAACCTGAGCTTACCTGGTTAAATTCTCTGGTTAAAACTATCTAGCTCTAATAGCACCCAAAATTTTGGGCGGCTGTGTAAATTCAAAGATAAGTATATTTTCTTCCTCTGATGGATTAAACAAGTTTAGAAGAGCATCTCTGTCTTCTCATCTCCAGATTTCTTTTGGTATTCTCAAATTGCAGTACATAGAGAACTTCGGTGGGCACTGATGGGTTTGGTATACATGTGTTCTGATGTGGTAAGAAGAAAGTCCTGGTGCAGTGGGGAGAGGATCATGGGCTTTAAAATTAGCAGTGGAATGGAATCCAGTCTCCCTGCTTTGGAAGCTACAGGGCTTCAGGCAAGCCCCTGAATATCTCTGACTCTCAGAAAAATGAGGATAATGCCATCTGATTGCAGGACTATTGCTGGGACTTAGTGAAATGATGTATATGCAATTCCTGGCACATATTAATAGTACTATTAACTGATCATTTCCTTTTGCTTTTACAGAGCAGTTATATCTTCCCTGGGGGATGGGGTTCTAAACTCTGACGTGAAACAAAATTGTACAGCTAAAGTGACCTTGAAGGTTGTTTAGTTGCCTATAAAACCCAGTGACCTAGTTAGCTGCCTTTTAGATGTTACATGCAAATGTGTACCATTTTGGACCCTAGGACTGGAAAATGAGGCAGTGTGTTCACATTTTGTGAAGGCATGGGGGGATGGAGATCTGATGAGGTAGAGGATGCGTTCACATTCCCATTTAACCTCAACTCTGGGGCACATGCTCATTAAGGAGAATGGAGGGCATGTTGCCAGCACTATTTAAATTCTCACTTATGCAGCATGAAGACTAAATGCTCATCAGAGGAGATATCCTGAGGTCCTGCTATAACACTTTGGAGTCCCATCATCTGTTCATTTAGCTTTTCCTACCCTTCTCCTCTGGAAGAGTTAGACTAGTTTGTTTCTCCCTAGAATGCCATTGCCCTTTTTCACTTTGCACAGAATAGTGAACTAAGAAAAGTTCTCATGTCATCCATCCATAGTACCCAGCAAGGTGTGCTAGTGCCGAAGGATAGATACAAGTGAAGTGTTCACGGGGGGTTAAAGACCTAAGAGATCACATGCATTTGCAGTGTTCACTAAAAACATGGGTTGCAAACATCATAACTTTCTTAGTAAACATCCAGCAGCTTGATGCATGTGTGGGGAGTGGTGCTGGTGGTGGGTGGTGGGGAAGTTTTTATTTTATAAACCGTATTACTTAATACCATGTCTGGTAGAAATTTCCTAGTTAGAACCTTTTGACTGATTCCAGGTAATGCATTCAGCTACTTTAAAAGGTGTGGTTTCCATACAAAGAGCCATGCAGCAGGAAATAATGTGTCTGCTTCCTCTTCTCCAGTTTACTCAAGATGCCAACCTCAAAAACAAGCTCAAAGTGCAAGCTTTAATTTATCCAGTTCTTCAAGCTTTAGATTTCAACACGCCCTCTTACCAGCAAAATGTGAACACCCCAATCCTACCCCGCTACGTCATGGTGAAGTACTGGGTGGACTACTTCAAAGGCAACTACGACTTTGTCCAGGCGATGATTGTTAACAACCACACTTCGATGGACGTGGAAGAGGCAGTTGCCCTCAGGGCCCGTCTAAACTGGACGTCCCTCTTGCCTGCATCCATCACAAAGGACTACAAGCCTGTGGTGCAGACCACCGGCAACGCCAGGATTCTGAGGGAGATCCCTCAGCTGTTGGATGCTCGCTCGGCCCCGCTCATTGCAGACCAGGAAGTCCTACGGCACCTCCCGAAGACCTATATTCTGACGTGTGAGCATGATGTCCTAAGAGACGATGGGATCATGTATGCAAAGCGTCTGGAGAGCGCAGGTGTGGAGGTGACCCTGGATCACTTTGAGGATGGCTTCCATGGATGCATGATTTTCACCAGCTGGCCCACCAACTTCTCAGTGGGAATCCGGACTAGGAATAGTTACATCAAGTGGCTGGATCAAAACCTGTGAAAGAGGAAAATTTCCAGAATCTTGACCTCCTGCACCTGCTTTGGAAAGAGATGCACTTTTTAGTTGATTACTTTCCCCTTGTTACTTGTGAGTTATGGAATCTCCATTCCCTGCAGACTTTATGTTAATTTAATTTTTGAAAAATGTGTTTGACTAACGTAAGTACAAAATGTCTAAATCTGGTTCTCCAAGTGGACCAGTCTTTCTGTTCTTGTTTGTTTTTTGTGTTTTGTTTTGTTTTGTTTTGTTTTGTTTTGTTTTGTTTTTAGCCAAACTACCACCAATACTCACGGCTACAGAAAGCAGGACTAGGAGCTGAAATAGCTTTGAGTTCTGTCTTCGTCAAGGAATTCTTTCCAGAAGAAATTCTTCCAGCTGTGGGTGGCATATGTGGGCTCTTCTTTAGCTTGTAGAGTTTACTTTACATTCAGAGCAGTGTTACTTGTGTGCACATTAAGGTCAGTGCTAGATACCAAGCGCCCTCTGTGCTTTATGGATAGATGGTTTTGTTTCCTATGGGAATTTCAACAAAGGTGTTCTAGCAAGGACAAATTTCTCAAATAACTTTCTTCCTTTAGAGTGTTAATTTTATGGGATAGCTCTCTGTAAGTCCAGTTGGATGATGACGATACTTGAAGGTTACTTTCTACCACTATTATTAGAAAATATACGATTGCATGTAGTGGATATCTGTACATTGTAAAGTTTTTTGGTTATGCTGTCTCCATAGGGGAGATCTTTTGGGAGCAAATTCATTTAGATTTAGGATAAATTTGTCATTACAGAAACAAGTGAAAACAGACAAATGAACTAACTTATTTATTTTCATAATGAATACTTCTGACATAAATTACCAAGAGCAGTGTGTATATTTTTGGCATAGTCAGAAAAGAAGATACATTTAATATTGAAATTATGAAAAAATACCTTTAGAAGGTCTAGTTTATTCTTGAAAACTCAACTTTTTCACTTACATGGCTTTAAAATGGGGCTATTTTGGTATATATATATATAATACCATATATATATGGTATTATATATATATATTTGGTATATATATATAACCATATATATATATGAAATGTATTGTTTATTTTTTTAAGTTATTTAATGTTAATATATACAGCTCGACTTAAGATTTTTCAGAATAACATCTATGATGAATACTAAAAATAACGATATTTTTTAAGAAACTACCTTAGAATTATATCCACATGTAATTTTATGGAAAGAGGTAAAGTAGCTATTAATACTACTGTACATTAGGCTTAAATATTTTGATGTCTATATGCATATACAAATTAAAGTAATTAGAAACTGTGACTACACTTAGTAAATTCATCTAAGTTGACAGTTGGAGAATTTAGGTAAGACACACACTGCTCAATTCTGCCCTCTGTGGTGAGAGGAACGCTAGCTCATATTTATTCTCCAGGGTGATGCATACCTGGTTCCTTCACCTCTTTTCTGTCTCCTTCCAGCCTGGTCTAGGAGTTACAATAGCCCAAGCTTGACTTTGTGTAAAGCCTTCACTGCCAGTGGGAACATCTTTGGCATAGCAAGGGACTCCAGTTGTGGTTTGAGTGCCTCTGCCCTCCTTCCTGCCACTTTTACCACTGCCCCCACCCTGCTCTTTGCAGGGACTGCCAAGGCCAGGTCATGATACAGCCAGTTCATCAGTGGAGAGGAAGAGGAACCTTTTCACTCATTTGAAAGATGGGCATTTCCTACTTCTGGCAAAGAAATAAGTGAAAGTGTACACCCTTCTTTTTCTTTTTTTTTTTATTAAAAATGTTTTAAATGTTTACTTATTTTTGAGAGAGAGCACAGGCAGGGGAGGGGCAAAGTGAGAGGGACACACAGAACCTGAAGCAGGCTCCAGGCTTTGAGCTGTCAGCACAGAGCCCGATGCAGGGCTCGAACTTGCTAACCGGGAGATCGTGACCTGAGCTGAAGTCGGACGCTTAACTGATGAGCCACCCAGGCACCCCTTATTTTTCATTTATTGTACAAGCTAGTAGCATTGTTATGTACAAAACAGATGTAAATGCAACAGTGTGTGTATGTGTGTGTGCCTGTATGTGTATAAAAATAATCATGCAAATTAACATGCTAATGGACAGACACAAGTTATTTGCTGTCTCTGAGCCTCTTTTCCCTTTCCTCTAAAGTCAGAGATTTGAATTACTTAATCTGCAAGGTGTCTTCCAACAGTCAATTCCAACCATTTGGTTGGACTGGCAAATTGTATTGGCTTCTTCTACGGTGTTTTGGGTCGTTTTGTTTTTTTCGGGGGGTTTTTGGTAGGTCATTTTTCCATATATACACAGACACAAACATCATTAAAGATTTTTTTTCCTAAAAAAAAAAAAAACAGGATTTTAGTTCTTTCTCTGACAGCTACTCTCATTTAATACTATTGTTTTATTACATCATTTGAAGGGACCAATGTTTGGACCTTAGTTTGAGGTTATCTACCTCTAAGAAAGCAAAGAAAATATAATACATGCTCAGAGTTTCTTAAAATGGCATATTTTCACCCAGAATTATGAGCCAAATGCTGCCATAGTTACAGACAACAAATGATTCTAGACCTTTAAAGGGTTCTCTTGGATGAAAAGGGAGTAAAAGAAAAAGGGTCAACCACTGTTTCTAATGAAACACGTGAGTTTCATTAAAGCTTTTATGTGTGAATGATTTGCCTAATGACTTGCACTGGATCCCACCCCAGACCTTGCTTGAAGTTCTTTCTTGAAATTCTCCCTGGAATAACAGCTGGGAATCAGGATACACAAAACCAGTACATACAAGAGAGGCTAAACCAACCAAAAATCTGAGCGTTAAGAACTCCTTTGGGAAGACTACAGAGTTTTTGGTGAAGATATTTTAGTTTGGGGTGAGTTTGCTTTCTTTTAATTTTTGTTCTTAAATAAAAAAGCTTATGTTCTGCAGATTGATTTTTTTTTATAGTGTGATGGCTTTGTTTTGTTTTTCTATTTTATGAAAAAGTTCATAGTCTTTTTGTAATGTTTGTGAAATATGAGCATAAATATATGAAGAAAAAAATCTTGAAGCGCTACAAATATAGTGAAGTGTAAATCGGTCTTAATGTTTTATCATTGCTTTGTGAAGAATTTGAGACTATTGTACCATTCTCTTGGTGGCTATGATATTTTATGCATGACCTTTTAACTTTTGACTTTTTGCTTATTTCCCACTGCCAAGGGCAAGGCAGATTTTATGAAGGATTTTGGTAGCAAATCTATTTTATAAGACGAAAATCCAGTGTGGAGATAGGAAAGCCTGTATCTGTTTTGACTCAAGTTTGGAAATAAAATGGCTCCATCTGGGAATGTGCCTCTTTCACTTTTTGTCTCCCTTTCTGGTTCCCATCTCTGTCTCTGTATCTCAGATCCCTAGCCACAGCTCTGCTCAAATCTCCTGCCGGTCAGAATCCTCCAGCTGCCTTTCAATCACTGAGAGGTAGTTCAGTGGCCTCCTTGATGACAATCGATTCTTGTCTGGATACAGTATGTACTGCTCATATCGGGGAAACCTGCCTTGGTCTGGCTAGAATATTCTTAAAAGTGAGGCAGACCCTGGGGCTATTTTGGGTCTTTCAATACACGTATTAGAAAGGGATGATCTTAGGGCAGATGAATTTGGATTGGAATTCAATCCACAGATGTATCAATATCACTGGAGATGTATCAGTATTACTAGAGGCAAGTTTTCAAATTGACCGTTTCCTATTCTAAACGGTCACATATGTGTGTATAAATTATATTTTTCTATTCAGTTATTCAACTCAATCTTTCATTCTCCACAAAACCTCTGCTGGATGGCTATGTTTGGCTGGAGAGATCCACTAACAGTTCCAACAATTCTCCTTTGGAGCATGAAAGATGTACTTTATGTGTTTTAATATTGTTGTTTCTGTGATTTTCATTTCTTTAATCTCCCACTATTTTTTTTAACATGTTTTCCAATAGATCCTGTATTTAAACATCTAGAAGATGTTTATACCAGTACCAGATTCCCCAAATCTCGGAGATCAGAAACGTAAATATGTTTTCTAGTAGGCATACGTGGGCTACGTAGCCCTGTCTGTCACTTTAGAACCAGTATCTTGTGTCATTAGAGAAGCTGCTGGCATTTTTTTGTGTGTCTTGTTTGGAAGGCCCCTCCCTCAGATTTTCTCAGGGCTGGCTCCTTGTTGGCATTTGAGATAGAGAGCTCCACCTTCTGGAGAGACTGCCCAAACTAGACCCAGCCTCTCCAGTCACCACCCATTCTCTAGCCCCCTCTGATTTCTGTTTATTGCTCCTGTTTGTAGTTTAGTCCTCTGTCTGCAATTCTCACTATTTGATTATGTGTTTGTTTTCTGTTTTCCCCATATTTAAATTTAAGCTCCATGAAGGCAGGGACTTTGTCTTGTCCAGTTCTATTTCCTCAGCAGTTAGAACAGAACACATGGTGGACTTTCGAAAAGTGTTTTTGAATAAATAAATGCTCGCCAAGAAAAATTGACAACTGCCTCTATGTTGATATTTTGCCAGTGGCAAAAGGCAACCTTAGCTTGACATTAGCCAGCCTCCAGGATCCTGTAAGTCTCCTTTAACATATGAAAATCCCTTTGGAAACTTCCTTTATCTCTACCCTCACCCCCACCCCCCAAAATATATGTTGACAATCATCCTCCAAACATTTGGTCCCTTGATACAGATCTGAAGTTCCCATGACTAAGGTTTTACTAGACAGTAGTAAATGACGTTTTACTAACAGCAGCTAGCCCCTTACAGTCCTGGAAACCTTGCTTCCAAATTCCTTAGGGACTTTTGCTATCCCTAAACCCCTCCCAACTTTATATAACCAGTCAGTCACTCCTCACAACCCCAGTGCAGCTCTTTCTGCCCACGGGTCCTGTCTCATGTTTTAATAAAACCAACTTTTCTGCACCAAGGACGTCTCAAGAATTCTTTCTTCACCGTTCACTCCCAGACCCTGCATACATTATATCACATCAGATAAAGTGCAGTTTGGGTTTGTGGGTTTTTTTTTTTTTTTCAATTTCTTTCATAGCTTGGGTCCTTTCTGTATTTTTCTTAACAAATATTGACTGAGGTTTTTAAATAAACTGTTGTAAACTGCCCTAAAAGAATGATCTATAGGAGTGCCTGGGAGGTTCAGTCGGTTAAGCCCAGGTCATGATCTCGGGGTTCATGGGTTCCAGTCCCGTGTCGGAGTCTGTGCTGACAGCTCAGAGCCTGGAGCCTGCTTCGGATTCTGTGTCTCCTCCCTCTCCCTGCCCCTGCCCACTCATAGTCTGTCTGTCTCTCTCTCAAAAAATTAATAAACATTAAAAAAATATATTTTTTTAATTAAAAAAAACAAGATCAATATAACACGTCACTCAAAGTGTTCCATGGAAGTCAATTTAAGAGTTTGAGAAATTTTAATCAGTCAACACAATTCTACCGACTTTAGGATATTGTCTTCTTTCTGGTCTCATTATTTTTAAATTGGGAATTAAATTCTATGTTCCTTATTCCAGTTAAATTCATGCAGTAGAGGTGCCTGGCTGACTCAGCTGGAAGCGTGCGACTCGATCTCAGAGTTGTGAGTTAGAGCCCCATGGTGGGTATAGAAATTGCTAAAAAAAAAAAAAAATTAAAACTTAAAAAATATTCATGCAATACTTGCTTGGCCAAAGAATAAACTTATTTTGAGTATTCTTCTTTAAAAGATTTACTAAGCCAGGTAACATCACATCACCCTTGCTGACTCCATTTTCACCACTCTCATGGAATCAAGTTGTCTGCCTTCTACCCAAAACCAGTACCTCAATTTGCATCCTTGATCAATTCATTCTTGACTTATTCAAAGATGTGCTAAACTACCTCCCCTTTCTGCTGGACCTTTTACTCTCACTGAACTCCTTCCTTCCTCTTAGCTCTATAAATATAACCAAATCTGTCCTATCTATTGCTGAGTAACAAATTATTCTGAAACTCATAATTTTAAACACCAGCCAAATGTTCCTGCGTGATGTTGACTAAGCTTAGCTTGGTGGATCATATGCTAAGTGTAGCACTCCACTGGGCTGGAACATCGTGATGGCTCATTGCATGCCTGGCAGTTGTTGCTGGCTATTAATGGGGTGACTGGGTTCTCCTGCACATGACCTTTCCTCCTGGATTAGAGTCCTAAAAGCATGGCATCTGGATTCCATGATGGAGCATGCCTGAGTGTGCAACAGCAGAAAGCTTTGTATTTCCTAAGATCCAGGTTTGGAAGTTACCCAGCATCGTTCTACCATATTCTGTTGGTCAAAGCAAATCACAGGATTAGCCCAGATTCAAGGGGAGGTGAAACAAACAGCACTGCTTACTGGAAGGAGTGACAAAGAATTACAGTCCTCTTCAATGCACCACAATTCCTGCCTGGAGACGTTTTCATTTTGATGAGCCATTGACAAGAACAAAATCCTTTGCTTGCATTTATAGTACATTGATGATGGGGAGAATTTTCCATACTTCTGGCCCCCATACGTTTTTAACCTTGTTTTTCCTCCACCACCCCTCAACTTCTGGTGCTGGTGACAGTTCATATTTTAGTACATCTGGCCTCATACGTCAGCAGAGGGAGGGTTAGGGGTATTCCTGGAAGTTATTCTCTTCGTGGGTGAGTCAGCAATAACTTAACTGACACAGCTGCAAATCACATAAACATATCCCACTAAACCCAAGCCAAATGTCCCACCATCTCACTTTTCCCTTGACTGGATCCCCAAAATGTTTGCCACCACTCTAAGCATCTGACACCTGGGCAATGGTGATGGAGAATCTGGGGTGGAGTCAGTGACAGTAACCAGCTGCAGTTTGTGTGTTTAAGAAAAAGGCAATAATCTTGTGTACCTTTGAGTGGGGTCCCTCTAGTTCCTTGAATGGGACCCATGTCTATGAGGGGCCCTAAGCTCAAATTTTTTGGTAAATCTCCCCCTGCACAAGATTCCAGTTCATACTTTCACCCTCACTTAAATGCCTCTCCTGGGCCATCCAGTAGCCCCACCAGTGCAGCAAGTCCCAGACTAAATGCACACATTGCCCTCTCCCCCTGCTCTGACATGGCCTGATCTAGGCCCATTTCACTGCAGGGTAGTTCTTCAGTCTCCAGTCACCCAGGCTAGGACTGTGAAGGTCGTCTTCATCTTAGGCCTTCAACTTTGGCAGTCCCCAAGACCACTCAGTTCTATTTCCCAAACATTTATAGATAAAATACTTATATATTTAATATTCCTAAGATATTTGTATGAAAGTGTTTCTATTTAATTTTTTTTAACGTTTATTTATTTTTGAGACAGAGAGAGGCAGAGCATGAATGCGGGAGGGTCAGAGAGAGGGAGACACAGAATCCGAAACAGGCTCCAGGCTCTGAGCTGTCAGCACAGAGCCCAACGCGGGGCTCGAACCCACAGACCGCGAGATCATGACCTGAGCCGAAGTCGGCCGCTCAACCGACTGAGCCACCCAGGCGCCCCTATGAAAGTGTTTCTATATCAAATATCCCAAACATGCAAAATCCATTCCCTTCTTTCCATGCCTGGACCCTCTGCTCTAGTTCCAAGCTCAAAATCCTTCAGGCCATTGGTTAAGTCCAGTGCACCTCACCTGACGTGCACAGCTCTCCCTCACAGCCTTGCGCCCGCAGACTTCACCCTCCAGGTGAAGTGTATATATATATATATATACCCTCCAGGTGAAATATATATATATATATATATACACACACCACATCTTCTTTATCCATTCATCCGTTGATGGACCAAATGTTAGATATTTTTAAATGAACCTGTCAGGGTGCCTGGGTGGCTCAGTAGGTTGAGTGACCAACTCTTGATTCTCTCTTTCTCTCTCAAAACTGTTTCCATACAATACTATGATGTTAGTTAGCTTCGTGACTGTTTTTCTTTCACAAGTGGAGTTTTCCAGCTGCTGCTTGACATGTGGTCCTGCAGCAGGTGGGATGTGGAGCAGATACGAAAATCCAGCCGGCTCCTGGGAAGCCAGACATGAAAGAGTTTCTGCAAAGATGTAAAACAATGCCACACGTCTCACTCATTTTGTGCTTAGAAAATTTAGGGTTTCGTTTTCCAAAAAATACAGCCTAAGCCTTAACATGTAATTAAATACATTAGTAACCATGTTTAAAATTTCTGTTTCAATTCCTATATGGTAAATTAAAAATCAATGAAGTCCATATGAACAAAAGCTCTTGGGGTCCTCAATAATTCTTTCAAAGTTTATTTATTTCGAGAGAGAGAGATCACGTGTATGGGCACACATGAGCAGGGGAGGGGCAGAGACAGGGAGAGAGAGAATCCCAAGCAAGCTTCTCACGGTCAGAGAAGAGCCCAACGTGGGGCTTGAACTCACAGACCGTGAGATCATGACCTGAGGTGAAACCAAGAGTTGGGCTCTTAACCCCCTGCACCATCCAGGCGCCCCTGGGTCCTCAGTAATTTTCAAGAATGGAAGGTCCTGAGACTGAAACATTGAAGAAGTGCTGTTGTACACCATCATCTCTTAGCAGGCCCTGTATGTTGTGCCAAGACACAGCCTGCCGATGCTGAACTTATCATGGTTCTAAACACACACCACGTGTTCTCCTACTTAATTCTTTTCCCTCTGCCTTTCTTCGTCCTGCCTTGTCTCCCTTTGCCAGCCTCTTCCAGGGTACCTCTTTCTAACTCCTCCCTCCACAGGATGATTCAGCCTCTGGTCTCACATTGCACTCAAAACATGGCCAGGTAATTGTTAGTGGGTCTGACTCCGTCACAGCACCATGGGAGCCTTGAGTGGGGTCATGTCAGCACCACCTTTGCGACCCCAATGGCTGACACAGTACCTCTCACAGAATAAGCACTCAAGAAATCTTTGCTGAACAAATGTTCTCATGTCATCACAACTTAAAACAGTGTTCTCATAACATGTAAAATTATGCCTGATACTATTATATATATTTGCTTATTTATATTCTTAATATAAAATCTCTGTTTTGTTTTTTTGTCTTCCTTCAGATGTTTTCTTTTACTAATGCACTAAAAACTTATTTGGTCAACAAATGAAATCCTGAAGCCTGTAATAGAATATTTTTAAATTCAAGGCCATTGCCAGCAGAGGGCACTCTTGAAAGTAAAAGGCATTAACCATCCTCGACATTGCTGTGTCTCATCTGGAATTTCAAAAAAAGATTTCCCAGTAGCTTTCTGGAACGTTTTATATTTATAAAAGGTAAATAAAAACCCACGCTATGTTTCATCACAGAATAAATTGAGGTTTGTTTTTTTTTTTTTAAGTAGAGTTTAAAATCCTCATTAAGCACCTGGTAGAGAATGACTGAAATCTCAAAACAAAGCAAAACAAAACAAACAAAAAAAGGACTCACATCAATCCTTTGTTAAAGCATGACTCACTTCCCTGCCCACCAGAGTGTGTGTGTGTCATGTTTTCTTACATGTTTGTATTCAAGGTAGATATTTGCCGTCCTTTTGGAAAAAAGCTGACAGAAGAATGGTGTTCTGCATTTTTCAAGGACCATTTAATGCCAGAGAAAATACAGGACCTTCATCTTTTGTTGTGTCTGCTGGCAAACCCCAGGGACCCAGCATTTGGTGGATCCTTAGATGTGAAGAAACTGCCTTTGAAAACAATATGTAAGGCAGACCTAGGTAGCCTTCAAAAGCTAAAGCACATTTTCAATTCAAAAAACATTCAGCAGGGACTTTGCAGGACTGACATATTTTAAAAACATATAATATGTTCTATGGTTACGGGGGAAAAGCTTGCCACTCAACCAGCCCACATGGAACAGAGGAAATTGCATGAACTAGCATTTAGTAAACCACAATTCCATGTCCAGCTCAGCCAGCAAATATCTAGGCAAATTTAGGTAAGTCTTGGTTAGTGCCTTGTTTCCACCCTTTAAAAAGCTAGATAGTCTTTATCTAAACTTCTTTCTTATTCCACAATAATACTTGAAGCAGCTTATAATTAAACAAAATGTACAATGAAACAGTTATATAGACATAGGAGCTCATAGCCAAGGAAAAGAACAAAAATATGCCAGCTAGAAACATCAGTTGCTTGGGTTAATTTCTAGTTTGACTCCGAGCACCCTGGCGGTTAAGGCAAAAAATAACAACGGCGGGCGGTGAGTCAGCTTGCTTCATAATGAAGAATTCCAACCTCTCAGAGGTGGCAGTCTTTCTCTAGCACCAAATTCTAAAAGAAAATTCCTACGTGTGCTTCTGGACAGTGTCTTTGAGTATTCTAAAGCAAATACAACAGGAACTTTCACATAACTATTTAATGAACCTCAATGAAAACTGAGAGCATAATTTTAAACCTCAGCATATCCATACTTTACATCCATGAAAGTTAGAGTGTTTGCCCTACTTCAGGCCTCCAAGGACTATTTTATAAATAAAGCTATAGAAGGGCATTTTAAAAAGTTGTAAGTTAAACAAGTGTTAGATATTTTTTACTTTCTATAATTTATTTCTTATAATTTACATCCAAGTTAGTTAGCACATGGTGCAACAATGATTTCAGGACTAGATTATTCCTTAAGCTCCTTACGCATTTAGCCCATCCCCCCACCCATAACCCCTCCAGCAACGCTCTGTTTGTTCTCTATATTTGAGTCTCTTATGTTTTGTCCCTCTCCCTGTTTTTATATTATTTTTGCTTCCCTTCCCTTATGTTCATCTGTTTTGTTTCTTAAAGTCCTCATATATGTGAAGTCATATGATATTTGTCTTTTTCTGACTAATTTCGCTTAGCATAATACCCTCTAGTTCTAGCCACATAGTTGTAAATGGCAAGATTTCATTCTTTTGATTGCTGAGTAATACTCCATTGTATATATACATCACATCTTCTTTATCCATTTATCCGTTGATGGACCAAATGTTAGATATTTTTAAAAGAACCTGTCAGGGTGCCTGGGTGGCTCAGTAGGTTGAGTGACCAACTCTTGATTTCAGCTCAGGTCATGATCCCAGGGTTGTGAGATCAAGCCCCACATTGGGCTCTGTGTAGAGCCTGCTTAAGATTCTTTTTCTCTGTCTCCCTCTGCCCCTCTCCTCCACTTGCACTCTCTCTCTCTCTCTCAAATAAAAAAAATAAAATAAAGGTATTTCTCTAGGCATACTGATAATAAGGTGATCAGCTTTCTTTGGTGCCAAAGGAAGAAAACAAGGGTTGTTATAGTTACATAGAAAAACTATTAAAGGTTATACAAGACACTTAACTGTTTACCTCTGGGGGATAGGAAGAAGGATCTTAGGGGAAGAAAGTTCTTTTTTCTACTTTGCTTCTCTCCAAAAAATTTGAATTTTTCATAATGATTATGTACTACTTAATATTTTTAAAAAGATGATTTACTCATAAGTAGTACCCTATACAGTATACCCTAAAAAGGATTTCAGGGGCGCCTGGGTGGCGCAGTCGGTTAAGCGTCCGACTTCAGCCAGGTCACGATCTCCCGGTCCGTGAGTTCGAGCCCCGCGTCAGGCTCTGGGCTGATGGCTCAGACCCTGGAGCCTGTTTCCGATTCTGTGTCTCCCTCTCTCTCTGCCCCTCCCCCGTTCATGCTCTGTCTCTTTCTGTCCCAAAAATAAATAAACGTTGAAAAAAAAAATTAAAAAGGATTTCAAACATCTAGTTTAATTTTCTTTTAGTTGCAATTTAGTTAATCTCTTTGCAAGTTATTCCTTGCAAGAAACACTCATTCAAACTAGGTTAAGTAAAAAGGGAGTTTTATTATAATGATACAATCAGAAATCTCTTAGACATCCATGATCAAAAAATGAAAGAAAGCCTGCTCTCAGGGAGGTTGGTATAGAAAATTCAAGAACCCAGCTACTTTCTCTGTTTCTCCATGTACCTAATTTCTGCTTCTTCCTTCTTATCTTCCCCAATAGCCACCTGTTCTCAGCAAACAGGCTTTCTTCTTTAAGAATCCATCATAATTCTGGGGGCGCCTGGGTGGCTCAGTCGATTAAGCGGCCGACTTTACCTCAGGTCATGATCTCGCGCTCTGTGAGTTCGAGCCCCGCATCGGGCTCTGTGCTGACAGCTCAGAGCCTGGAGCCTGTTTCAGATTCTGTGTCTCCCTCTCTCTGACCCTCCCCCATTCATGCTCTGTCTCTCTCTGTCTCAAAAATAAATAAATGTTAAAAAAAAATTAAAAAAAAAAAAGAATCCATCATAATTCTGTATGATCAAAACTGATCAGGAGTGGGGTTGAAACATCCATTCCTGATTCTCTAAAATGTTTATGTCTCTTTAACCAGAGCTTCTAAACATTAATCTGTATGTGAATCACCTGGGGATCTTGTTAGACTGCAGATTCTAATTCAGTAGGTCTAGGTGGGTCTGGAGAAACCCAGGTGATAGCTTCATGCTGCTGGTCGGCAGACCACACTTTGAGTAGCAAAGTATTAGCGCACATTTTGAGAGGTGTCTGATTAATGGCTAGCCAGTCAATGATTTGGGTTGGATGCAAGCATATATGGCCTGGGATAACTGTATGGCATGCCCACTTAGCAGGAGTTGTGGATGGGAAAAAAGTCTAGGAGAAAGAAAAGAATGGGTGGGCAGGCACCTTCAAAACATAGGTCAGACATTTTAGTCTTGTCTGCATCCAAAGTTGCCATGAATGTGATCCAGTTGTATACAATAGAAAACCTTCTTCCCCTGTTGCCAGTATACAACAAGCTAAAGTCAGGTCCAAAGGTAATTCTGGCTCTTCATGTCACAACATCCAGATGAAGTACATTTTTCCTTCAGCTTTGTTCTATCTATTCTAGGTGTGGTTCTTGCCATTTTGAGCTGATGGATCGATCAGTGGTTCTCAAACTTGATATTCTGGTTCACTGAATCCAGTGAGGGGTCTAGGCTTTGGGATTCTGAACAAGCTCCATGCATGGGCCATTCTGGTGTATTAGTGTACTCCAGTCTGAGACCACTGAACTGGATTAAAGAAAGTCTGTTCCAATGGAGTGGACGATGGGGTAGAACATGATGGGGTTTCTTACATTCAAATGCATATGTAGCCATATGTTACACTGGTGGTTTTCAAAGTTTAGCACATGTTAGAATCCTCTGGAAAGCTTGTTACAACACAAATAGCTGCACAGATTGCTGGCCTCATCCCTCAAATTTCTGATACAGTAGGACTGGGACTGGGCCCAATAACTTAACCTCTTTATAAGGTCCCAGGTAACACTGTTGCTGCTGATGCTGAGCACATTGTGAGAGCCCTTTGTCATGCCATCTCACAAACAGGACAGACAGAAAGAATGCATGTAAATATTAATGAAATTACTTAGAACTATAAAAATGATAGCAGTTAGTGGATTACTCAAAGAAATGGATAGGAGATGATTTCCATCCAGGCTTTTGCTAATATTTAAGAATCTAGGCTAGAAAGGCCGACTCACAGATGCATTATTTTCTCTCTGCACGTGAGGTATATCAGTTAGTTTCCTGACAGGAAAGAGGCATGCTTAAACTAGTTCATTTGAGAAGCATTTAACAAAAAGACCCCATGCAGAGATATGAGCAGGGATTAAGAACACCACCACCAGGCAGTGCAGTATTCTGGGGCTTGTAGCAACACAGAGCTGTTACCTCATCTAGACCTGGTAACACAAAGGAGGAAGCAATCTCCATTCTGAGGGTAGCTGTGTGAAGAAAGCCTGGCATCCACTGTGTCCCTTGCTGGTTCATTGGAGAAGAAACAGGGGGAACAAATTCTCCAAACTCTTTTTCCTTCTGCCTTTCATTCTGCTGCCTGTGCCTTCCATGTTCTGAACTGAAAGTGAGGAACCCTGCTTATGCAGTCCATATTGGTCAGACTCTGGGCCCACAGCAGGGTAAGAAAGGCAGAAGATGAATCTGGAAACAGAAGATAATCGACACACAGAGCAAGTAGGCTGTGCCCCACATCTAGTGCTTTTGTAGTCCAAGACTTAACAGCACCGATAATAAAGAGAAGTAGGTGTTTTTCATGTTTATTTCACACAGGCAAATTTTAGCTCTTTAGGCTCTCTGAAATAATTACACTTAAAAAATAGGAGTGATGTTTAATGTAGGATAGCACTTGGCAGAAATAATAGGTGTCGCTCTATTTCAATATCTAGGCCTGGTGGTTATCCTGGCTCAAAATTCATAGGCACAAGAACTACCTAAAAATACCCTACTAGCCTTTCAAGTATGAGTTTTAGGATTGAATGATTTTTTTCTGCATGCTCCTGAGCACTAATTTTGCTTATGTAGGTAGAAAAAGGACCTCATGTAGACTACAATTCCAACATGTATAGGGGTGAATACTTCAGATAAATTGTCGGTTTATTGGTCAATCAAAAAAGAGAACCTTGGTGAGTGTGGGTGGCTCAGTCCGTTAAGCATCTGACTCTTAATTTCGGCTCAGGTCACGATCTCACGGTTCATGAAATCGAGCCTGGTGTTGAGCTCTGTGCTGACAGCAGAGTCTGCTTGAGATTCTCTCTCTCTCCCTCTCTCTCTCTGGCCCTCCCCCACTCACATGCACATGCTCTCTCTCTCTCTCTCTCTCTCTCTCTCTCTCTCTCCTCTCTGTCAAAATAAACATTAAAAAAGAGAGAGAGAGAGAGGCCTGCCTCTTTCCTATGGCCACTGAGGACTGTCCAGGCCAAGAAGGGACAAAAGGATGATGCATTCAGCTAAACACTGTATCTCAAAATCTGCACTTTCCTCATGGTCATTCCTTCCTTCATTCATTTAAGGAATGTTGTAGCATCCTTCCTAAATGCTTGGCACAGTGTCAGTCCTTGGGGATCAGTGGTGAACAAGACACTCTCCAGGGCTCTCAAAGAGCTTATATTCCTGTGAGGGAAGTGGAAAAATTGGTGATATTGATCTAGTTATAAAAGTAACTAACACTGGGGCGCCTGGGTGGTGCAGTCAGTTAAGTGTTGGACTCTTGATCTCACCTCAGGTCATACTCTCACCATTCATAAGGTCAAGCCTTGCATTGGGCTGATGGTACAGAGCCTGCTTGGGATTCTGTCTATCCTCTTTGTCCCTTCCCCACTTGTGTGTGTGCGCTCTCTCTCTCTCAAAATAAATAAATATACATAAAAAATTAATAAGACATAAAAATAAAAAAATAACTAACAGTGTTTGTTATAATCCATGGTTTACCAAAGCATTTTTTTTTTTTTTTTTTACAGATGTTATCTTATTGAGTCCTCTCTCAACTTGGGAGACATTTTTATTGTCCTGATTCTACAGGTGAGTAACTGAGATGCTGATGGTTAGTAAGTAATTATTGGTGGAGAAGGTTGTCCCAAACTGTAGGACATACGCCTCTCAGCCGGGCATTGCTCTGCAATTGCCATCTTTGAAACCCGAACACACCCGGAAGGGCAAAATACCAAGTCCTTAATGCCAAAATACAAACCAGCTTTAACTGACAGGAACAGAGGCCTTGAGAAAACACAGAAAAGAAAGGAGGTACATAGTGAAAGTTGGTCTGGAGAGGAGGAAAACAGTATAAAAACAGAAGATGAGGGTCACCCACAGACAACATCACTACTTCACAACTCCACTTAGGTCTGGCCCTGCTCCATGACTGCTCTCTGCAGGATGCATTTCTAGGCTTGAGTCTCTAGCCAGGCCAATTATAATCGAGCCTGGATTATTTGTTCCAGCTTTGCTGAAAGGGAGTGGAATACCAAGTTAATGTGATAGACAGTGTTTTCTTTGTCCTCACGGTCAGCATTTGCTTTTTCACTGGGGCCACAATGAGTTTGTGCCCCAAACAGCACATGAAGCTCTATGTAGCCAAATTAAAATGTCCCATCAGCAGTTCCAACATCATGTTTTTCCTCTGTCTCCAAGTTGGCATGACCTAACTGGGAGAGTGGAGTAAACAAGAGGGAACACTTTGCTGACCGTTGATGGAGACATGCCCGTTCCTTCCTGGGCTTCCCTGCCAACTTGGCATACCAGCGATCCAGGGAAGATCCAGGATGTCTCAAATACAAAGCACATTACAGAGGAATGTGGATTATATAAAGAATTAATACCATGGCCTGGTTTGACTCTTGGACTAAAGTTGCAGATAAATTTTAGTGATTTAGAATTTTTTTTTTTACATTTATTTATTTTTGAGAAACAGAGTGAGACAAAGCATGAGTGCAGGAGGGGCAGAAAGAGAAGGAGACACAGAATCTGAAGCAGGCTCCAGGCTCTGAGCAGGCAGTCAGCACAGAGCCTGATGCGGGGCTCGACCCCACAAACTGTGAGATCATGACCTGAGCCGAAGTCAGACACTCAACAGACTGAGCCACCCAGGTGCCCCCATTTTAGTTATTTTAAAACAAAACTGAACATACCTTTAAAAAGACTACATTCATACTACTCTGATTTACCTTCCATCTACAAACTATTTCCTATGTAACCTAAAGTACTAAATGCAGATTAATTATTTTGGGGGGTGCTGGGGTGGCTCAGTCGGTTGAACATCCAACTCTTGATTTCAGTTCAGGTCATGACCTCACGGTGTGGGATTTAGTGAGTCCCGAGTAGGGCTCTACTCTGAATGTGGAGCCTGCTTAAGATTCTCTCTCTCTCCCTTTGCCCCTCCCCTGCTCATTCACTCCCTCTCTCTCTCTCTCTCAAAAGAAGAAGAAGAAGAAGAAGAAGAAGAAGAAGAAGAAGAAGAAGAAGAAAAATTATTTTTTGGAGCAATGCTATATAAATCCTGAGGGAAGCACTAATGATAATAGATATGATGTATTAAATGCTTATGTATGTGACAATCACATCATAAATATTATCCCCTAATTATGTGCCATATCTTGTGCTTTATGGGTGAGGAAATTGAGAAGTTAATTAGCTTGTCCAAGATCACATAGCTTAAAAAGTTGTTGAGATGGTGGGGATTTGAATTCAGACCCAGTTAACTCCAAAGTCTGAGCTCTGTCATCACATGACTCTACACCGGAGGAAGTGAGTCTTCGGACTCTAAGCTCCAACTTTAAGAGCTGCATTGACTGTTTTGGGCAGTGGGGAAAATACTGTTAAAACAACTTGTGATGGTAATTATATGTGTCAACTTGACTGGGTCACAAGGTACCAGGATATTTATTCTGGTCACACGTTATTCTGAGGCATGCCTTGAAGCTCTTTTGGGTGAAATTAACATTTGAATTAGTAGCCTGAGTAAAGCAGGTGGCTTTTTCCAAGGTAGACTTCACTCAATCAATTGAAGACCAAAGTAGAACAAAAAGTCTGCCCCTTCTGTTAATAAGAAGAAACTCCCCTCATCCTGAACTGACTTCAAGCTGAGATGTTTATCTTTTCTGCCTTTGAAAAAAAAAATTTTTTTAACGTTTATTTATTTTTGAGACAGAGAGAGACAGAGCATGAACGGGGGAGGGTCAGAGAGAGGGAGACACAGAATCTGAAACAGGCTCCAGGCTCTGAGCTGTCAGCACAGAGCCCGACGCGGGGCTCGAACTCACGGACCGCAAGATCATGACTCAAGCCGAAGTCAGCCACTTAACCGACTGAGCCACCCAGGCGCCCCTCTGCCTTTGAACTTGGACCGAAACCCCCACTGGTTCTCCCAGGTCCCAGCTTGCTGACTGCAAATGTTGGGGGTCCTCAGCCTCCCAAACATGTGAACTGTGAGCCAATTTCTTAAAATGAATCCATCTATGTATCTCCTATTGGTTTGTTTCTCTACAGAACTCAGACCAGTGTGCAATTCTTCCCAGCAAGTTTTCTGAGATCAATCAGCCAGCTGTTATTTGTTTCATCTGGTCCATCTCCAAACCTCTGATACACTCATTTCTGATAATATTCTGGAAATTCCCACTATACTTTCTTGTTGGCAAAATTCACACCCACTTACTGTTGGTGTTACTGAGAATTTCTGGAGATAAAAAGTGGCTCATGGAATGCCTGGGTGGCTCAGTCAGTTAAGTGTCTGACTCTTGGTTTCGGCTCAGGTCATGATGTCACGGTTGGTGAGTTTGAGCCCCACATTGGGCTCTGCACTGTCAACTGTGGAACCTGCTTGTGATTCTCTGTCTCCCTCTCTCTGCCCCTCCCCCACTCTCTCTCTAGCTCTCTCTCAAAATATATAAATAAACATTTAAAAAATGTTTAAACATAAAATTTATTTTTTATTTATTTTTTATTTTTTTAAGTAGGCTTCACGCCCAGCACAGAGAGCCCTGTGTGGGGTTTGAACACATGATCCTGAGATCAAGACTTGGACACTCAACTGAGTGGGCCACCCAGGCACCCCAAAACTTCTTTTTTTTTTTAATTTTAATTTTTTTTTTAGAGAGAGAAAGAGAGCACAAGTGGGGGAGGGGGCAAAGAGAAAGAGAATCTTTTTCTTTTTTTAATTTTTTAATGTTTATTTTTAAGAAAGAGAGACAGAATGCTAGCAAAATTTATTTTTTAAAAGCACAGATTCTTTGGATCAAAATACAAATTTATTTTTCTATTTTTACTGTGCACAGTCAGGTACGTATTCATCAACACATAAAATATACCGTACAAACTGCCTCAAGTATATCTCGAGCCACATGAAACTTAGAGGTCAGAAAGGGAGACATTACAAAATTGAAATGCATAAAAATGGAAATGAATAATTCCCCTAATTTCTAGCACCACATTTTGCATCAGATAATATAATTGACTGTGCCATATCTAAGAGGGTTTTCCTATCAGTCTCCTTATTCATACTGAGGAGTCTGTTAAACAAACCCGTTGAATATGACGTTTGCCCTGAGCAGGAGCATCCTGACCCACCCAGAGAAAGGTTGGCTGCGTATCTGCTGCTAAGGGGATCTGACCCCAGCCCTCTCATCTTTTTGACATTCAGGGGATTTTCTATGAGTGCCCCGTCTCTGTGGCCTGTAGGAGTTAATGTGCCCGCAAAGGAGAGCAAATTCATTTCCAGTTTATTAATGAGGTCAGATCCAAGGACAACTGAGCAAGAATCCTATTTTTAAAACCTCAAAAATTTTTTTCATGAATGAAATGCAAGTAGAATCTGCAAGTCCCTTGCTGGAGTCAAATATCTCAACAAAGGGCACTGTTTTTGTGTATTATGACACGTGTCCTCAAGCTTGTTTCATGAACCATATATTCATATATTGAAACGTGCACCCATTTGCCTGCTACATCACTAACTCACTTATTCATCCATTCAAAGACATCTTCCTCTTTGAGCCGTTATGTTGGGCAGTATAAGAACTTTTAAGATAAATAATGGAAGTGGAGGGGGAAGACAAACACCCAAATAATTGAAATACAAAAGAATGTTAGAAATGCTGAATAAGAGGAAAAACAAAAGGTTATCAGGATTCAAAGAGGCTAAAATTAAACTGCATGAAGAGTACTGCATGAAGTAAATTAGGAAATACTCCATGAAGGATGAGAATGTGATTTTATTTTTTATTTATTTTTTAATGTTTATTAATTTTTTTTTGAGAGAGAGAGAGAGAAACAGAGCATGAGGAGGGGCAAGGCAGAGAGAGAGAGTGAGACCCAGAATCTAAAGCAGGCTCCAGGCTCTGAGCTGTCAGCACAGAGCCTGATGCGGGGCTCAAACTCATGAACTGTGAGTTCATGACCTGAACCGAAGTCCGACACTTAACTGACGAAGCCACCCAGGTGCCCCCATTTGATTTTTACATATACCCATATAACTACCACCCAATATTCCAATGGACTATGACATAGAAATGAAAATGATGTATTCATCCGTTCTACTGTACTGAGTTCTTCCAGTTTGAGGCTATTATTATTAAAGAAGCTATAAACATGCTTGTACCTGTTTTGTTGGTGGATGAGCATAGCACTTCTGTGGGGTATATTCTCAAAAGTAGAACTGCTAGGTCATAGAGTATGCATGCGCTCGGCTTCAGTAGATACTGTCAAGCCATATTCTAACGAGGCTACACAATTTATACTCTTATGAGCTCTTTATAAAAGTTCCAGTTGCTCCATATCTTCACCAACACATGTATTGCCAGCCTTTTTAATTTAAGCCATTTGGCACAGGTATATTGGTATCTCACTGAGGTTTTAATTTGCATTTCCTTGATGACTAATGATGGTCAGCACCTTTTATGTGTCAATTGGTTATTTGGATACAGTCTTTGGTGAAATGCCTGTTAAACACTGGCTCATTTTTTAAAATTAGGTTTTAAATCTAGATACAAGTCCTTCACTGAATATATGTATTATAAATGTCCCCTCCAATCTTTCCTTCTGTTAGTTGTGCTTTTGATTAAATTACTGGCTTTTGATATCCCAAAAAATAAACTATTGTCTTTACTGATAGAAACAATAAATCCAATAAGTTATCACTTTTTAGTTTTGTTTGACATTAAGCTATTGACAGTTTTTAATAAAATATAAAATTATTTTCCAGACAAAGTTAGCATTCCTAAACTCGGGCTGTGAACTGAAAAGCAAATGCTAGTCCTTTATATGACAGTAAATATGGTTTAGCCTAAATCCATTATGGCTGAGTCAACGAACAAAGAAACGAATTCTCGGTTGGAAGAGGCATCTCTTCCAACTCAGACTCATCTGTGTTTTCCTTACCCAAATTCCTTTAAGACATGGCTATACAAAGGGGAGCCTGGGTGGCTCAGTCAGTTGGGTGTCCGACTTCAGCTCAGGTCATCATCTTGTGGTTTGTGGGTTCAAGCCCCATGTCTGGCTCTGTGCTGACAACTCAGAGCCTGGAGCCTGCTTCGGATTCTGTGTCTCCCCCTCTCTCTGCCCCTCTCATGCTCATGCTCTGTCTCTCTCTGTCTCTCAATAATAAACATTAAAAAAAAAAAAAGACATGGTTATACAGGAAGGAAGTTTGTCATTACATGTAAGTATTTATTGATGAACTGAATACTTATAAAATTATTCCCCTTTCACACAACCTTCCCAGTTTGGCTTGACTGACTATTCCTGATCAATCAGTTAAAATTTTTTCAGTCTGTCTTTTACTGAGGGTAAGATATTTAAACGTCTGACAATACAAAGCAACTAGATGGCAAGGCGAAGTTGCAATTCTTGCAGAAGGTATAGAATTTTATGAAATTAATGAAAATGATGTTGGAGAACTGTTCCAGTCTCATGTATAGTCACGTGTCAAGGCGCTAAGTAAAAACTAAAGAAGGAAAAGTACACAAAGAATCAAGTAAATTAACCTAAAGAAGAGAAAGTCGGTAAGGATGATAACACAATAAATGTTTCCAAAAGGTACTGGCGTAAATATCAAAGAATTTTACAAATCCTTCTAGAAGACTGAATTTTTTTTAAAGAGGTCTTTTTTTTGTCATGCTTGTTTTGAAAGAGAAAGAGAGTGTGTGCACGTGCATGCACTTGCGCGCGTGCACACACACACACACACACACACATACACACACACACAGAGCATGAGTGGGGGAGGGGCAGAGAGGGAGGAGTCAGAAGATCCTACGCAATGCGCACTGACAGCAGTGAGCCCAACAAGGAGCTGGAACTCAGGAACTGTGAGATCATGACCTGAGCTGAAGTCTGATGCTTAACTGACTGAGCCACCCAGGTGCTCCTAGAAGATTGATTTTTTTAAAAAAAACTTACTGTCACCTGGCAGGTGCCTATTTTAGGGGTGCCTGGGTGTCTCCGTTGGTGAAGCGTTGGACTTCAGGTCAGGTCATGATCTCACAGATGGTGAGTTGGAGCCCCGCGTTGGGCTCTGTGCTGACAACTCAGAGCCTGGAGCCTGCTTCAGATTCTGTGTCTCCCTCTCTCTCTGCCCCTCCCCCACTCATTCTCTCTCTCTCTCTCTCTCTGCCCCTCCCCCACTCATTCTCTCTCTCTCTCTCTCTCTCTCTCTCTCTCCATCTCTCAAAAAGGAATAAATGTTAGAAAAAATTAAAAAAAAACTTATTTATTTACACATGAAAAATGATCCTCATTTGATGGTGTTGTACAGGGTAATGTGAGCTAAAGGGCATTGCACTGTGCCATCCTATAGTTTTGTCCAAGAAAAATATGTGTCCTCTCTGCGTCAAATCAGCCCCTCAACATTCTTCCAATTGAAAATTAGTACATCATTGCAACTAATTATATTAATTCTGTTAACTTTAGGATCACTACTTTCATTATTTACCTTGAAATTTGCTCCTTATTAGAAGAGGATTAATTCACTTCTGCTCTTTGCTGATACCACTTATGCTTGAATAATGAGTGTTTCTTATAACTCTGGTCTCTGTGAAAAACTTTAGAAATATAATGTATTTATTGCGTCCATACCGTTCCTCATTTTGCTGATAATGTAATAGAAGCATAGAGTGGATAGGTGACCCACAAAAACCAGTGACAGTATTTGCATCCATGTCTGTCTGACTCCAGAGTCTACACTTTTTAGATCAGAATGCCTCCTAGGACCTCAAAAGTGGAAACAGACAGAAACCTAAGGCAACTTTTACTCTCCAATCCTCAGTCCTTTGAATGAGAAAATGATGTTTGCATGCATTCTTATTCTTCTGGAGCCAGGACTAGACATCTGTACTTCGCGTTTGCATAAGCACAACACCTCCACATCTTGATTACTACCTGGGGGTGGTGGAGAAGTGGGCAAGCAGAAATCTCAGGCTCAGAAAGCTGAAGGACTTGTCCAAGGACCCACAGCTCAGAAACTGCTCCAACTGGAATCAACTCCTTTAGAACACAGCACATGCTCCTTTTTCTTTCTCATTGGGTCTCCTGGCATGAAAGGAGGTCAGGGGAAGTCAGGAGAGACGTTTATCCACAAAGTGAACGTCTCCGTAAACACCTCCACCCAGTACATGGCCCTCCAATTGTGACATTTTCCACTTGAACAGCTTTGGCGTCCCCCTCCTGAGAGGGCCGCCCAGGGTGGCAAGACGGAGGCTTTAAGATCACATCTCTCCTCACTTTGGAGACTGAAGAAGGTTCTGGCTTTTGGCTTGTACAGTAATGACAAAACCAGCAAAAAGTCCCCTCAGGGATCTCTGTCCCATCTAGTGCACTCTTCAGGGGAACCTACAGAGGGCAGTTATTGAACACAGATCCTGTGAACATTCACAGTTCCTGAGTTGTTTTCTTTCAAATGACATTGTCAGTTTTACTTTCTATTCTTTAATTAACTTATTGTCCATGGCCAGGGGAAGGTCAAGGCCACAGGAGCAACACACCAGGACTTGTAAAGTCTTTTCTCATGGAACTCTAGGCTCTTTCAGTCTATAAGGTTTATTCTAATAAGCCCTGACATTGATTGGTTTGTCAATGCACACTCCCTCCCTCTTCCGATATGAGTGATTACATAAAAAGTGATGGGGTTATATTAGGACAGGAGAAATAGCACAAAAACCTTTGGTCTCTTGCACAACCTGTGAAGGGAAGCAGCAATTTGGAATAAAAACAAACTACTTCAAATCCTGAAATATACATTCTGAGGTCATCTACATCCAAAGATAGCTTTTAAGAACTATGATTATTATTCCTTTCCCCTTCTTTATCATGTTTATTAGGATTTCTTAATCTTTCTTAGATTGATAAAGCTTTTGCTAGGTTTCCTAGTCCAATATGAACATGCACTCTTACATTACCTTGGACTCAATTCAAAACTTATCTAAAACACCCCACCCAGTCCTTGGGAAATTCCAGAATAGTTTCCTGCCCATTCTAGTTAATTAGTGAAGCACTGGGTTGGTCACTCAAGGGAGCAGTTTCTAGTTGACTGAACCAGCTCGGTTGCATTTAAACACCTTTGTGTCACCCTGAATTGGCACACACTTCCTCTTTACCTAAGGAATAAAGTGTGAAGGGACAATACTATTCTCATCTAAGAGAACAGCACGTTGGAAAAGACATTTCTGCAGCTTTAAGGATACAGACATGCAAACTAGTATATATTCATTTTATGTATATGAATATATATTACGTGTGTGTATCTTTGTAGCTAGTTGTTAAAGTAATAATTCCTTACCTCCAGAGAACCCAAAGTGTAATTACAGCTGTCTGCATTGTCCTTGGAAAGGAGGGAAGGCAGGAATGAAGAAAGGCGGGAAGGAGGGTGTTCCCTCAGGGGTCACTCAGGGAATTTGGCCTCGTGAACAGGAATGCCTACTGGTTAGACTTTGAGTTGGAGGAAAACGTACAAAACCCATCCACGCAGGCCTTGACCTATATTTTTTTCCTGTGTTTTTCTCTTTCTTCCTTTCTTTACTCTCCTCATGTCCACTCTTTCAAATTTTACCTGTTTCTGGGGGGTGCATGCCTGGCTCAGTGGGTACAGCACCCAACTCTTGATTTCGGCCCAGGTCCTGATCCCAGGGTCATAAGATTGAGCCCTGTGTTGGGCTCCACATTGAGTGTGGAGCCTGCTTAAGATTCTCTCTCTGTCTCCCTCTGCCCCTCTCCCCTGCTTGCACTCTCTCTCCCTTTCTCTCTCTCTCAAAAAAATTAATAAAGTAAAACAAATTTTCCTGTTTCTGAAGATGGACCCAGGAAAAGAAAAGAAAGAAAGAAAAAAAAAAGCTAGGTGTGTGCTGATAATCAGACTTCCAGAATGAATTTAATGGGGGTAAAAATGTAGAAAGATGTAAATTTGAGCATGCCTAGATTAGCTGGCAAAATTTCCAGAAGGAAAAAGAATGCCTGTAATACTATTTCAGGCTGAATTCACTAATGCCTTCCTCCGGTTTAAATAAAACAAGATGCTTTTATGAGATGCTTTCTTTCACCGATTCTGTCTGTTTGCGTGTCTGTGTAGAAGACTTAACTGTGTGTGAGTGTGTGTGTTTATTCGCTGCAAGCTTCTTCGGCAAAGTTTGAGTGGAAACCTGATTTCCCAGAACTGGCCACCTTTAAAAGTATTGTTAAGTTTCCTTTTACTTAGCTCTTTCACTTTTGCTTTACTCCAAATTTAGAGCTATAAGGATCCTAACATTTTCCTGAAAATTAGGACTAGTGGCTTGCTCAAGCCTTTCCAAGCACCCCACAGCACTCTTTTTTTAATGTCTTTCTTCTGATTTTATACTTTAGGTTAAAATCCACATTATTCTATTATTTGATCAAATTTTAGATTTACAACTGTACTTGAAGCCGTCCCAATTACATTAAGCAAGACAACAATTCATGAACAAAAAATACATTCAAAGCACAATTTAGAGCAGTGTCTCCCTCTCAATTAGACGTGCTGTTCCAAATATTTAATAAGTGGCAGCACACAGGCACTGAGCCATTGATGTGGATACACAAACTCCTGCCTTGGCTGAGATGAGCACGGTGGAGAATTCACTTCCTGGGGGATGTACTGTTAGTCTATTTCCAGTTGGTGTGGGTTCTGAGGCCTAGGGGTTTCATTGGGACTTGTATTTTTGCAGGGTTTTGATTTCTTGGGTAATAGGTTTGGGGTTTCTCTGGTAGCATATTTCCTTTAAAGTCAATTAGCCTCTATTTGTATTTATTCAGCTCCACAGATGCTGACTAGTTATGGTTCTTGAGTCAAGAGCTAAATCTGAGGGATTCTTCGAAATAGCACCAGGTTATAATGCTTCATCCATTCTGTAAATTTTCAGCATTCAGCATGACTGTGGACCTTTTGACTGTGAAAAACTATAGCCTGGGTTAGAGAAGACCATTTCACCTTCCCCTTGTCCCAAGTTACACGTCATAGAGTGTTTTTTACGATGGAGGTGATTGTCAACTTTGCCAATTAAAAAAGCCCAAAAGCATGTGTTAGGAGCTGTCTGGGTCGCAATCTTACATCCAACTACATTTCCTCTTATCACGTCCTCTACCCTTAGCTTTGTGCAGAGATTCTAGCTTTTTAACTCTGCAAAACTCAAGCCCATCTGCCATTCAACCACATTGGATTTATGGCTATAGGAAAAATATATCCTTAGAAAAACTGTATTTTCCTTCCTGTCTGCCTCTCAGGCAGGCCACATTTCATAGAAACTTGTCGCTTGTATGGGCACCTGGGTGGCTCAGTCGTTGGAGCATCCAACTTTGGCTCCGACCATGATCTCATGGTTCATGAGCTCAAACCCCACATCGGGCTCTCTGCTGTCAGTCCAAAGCCCACTTCAGATCCTCTGTCCCCCTCTCTGTGCCCCTCCCCCACTTGCACTCTCTCAAAAACCAATAAAACATTGAGAAAAACAAAAAAGAAACGTCATTTGTGTAACTTTACAGAAGTTTGTAGAAAGTACTCAATACACCCTCATTTCCTTATGTCTTTCCACCAACACACCCCACCCCCACCCCCAACAAATCAAGTCTTGGTACAAGGATACATCCTGATTTTATTTAAAAAAACAAACAACAACAAAAAAAAAAACCGACAAGCAGAGGGAAAATATTTGCAAAGGGTGTATCTGATAAAGAGTTGTTATCCAAAATTTACAAAGAACTCTTAAATCAACCCAAGAAAACAAACAACCTGTTGGCAAATGAGCAAAGACCTTACCTGACACCTCAGGAAAGAAGGTAGACAGAAAAATAAGCATATGAAAGATGTCCGACGGCACGTTAGGGAATTGCAAATTAAAACAACAGTGAGATGCCACTACCGAAACCCAAAACACCGAGAAGACCAAATGCTGGTGGGGGTGGAGAGCGATAGGAGCTCTCATTCATTGCTGGCAGGATTGCAAAGTGGAACTGCTGCTCTGGAAGACAGCGTGGCGTTCCTTACAAAACCAAACACACTTACCATACAAGCCAGCAATCATTCCAGTTAGTATCTACCCAAATGAATTAAAAATTTATGTTCACACAAAACCCTGCACACAGATGTTTCCAGCAGTTTTATTCATAATCGCCGGTTGAAGCAACCAAGATGACCTTCAGCAGGTGAATGGATGGATACGCAAAATGGTACATCCAGACGAGGGAGTATTATTCGAGTATTAAAAAGAAATGAGCTATCAAGCCATGAAACGACATAGAGGAAACTTCAATGCATATTACTAAGTGAAGGAAGCTAATTGGCAAAGCCAATCATGCTTAATGCATGATTCCAATTATATGATTCTCTGGAAAAGGCAAAACAGTAGAGACAGTGAAAAGTGGTTGCCAGGGGTTGGCAGGAAGGAAGGATGAATAGGTGGAGCACGGAGGGTTTTAGGGGCAGGGAAACTATTCTGTATGATAATGTAACAGCAAATAGATGTCATTTATACATTTTCCCAAATCTGTAGAACCTGTTGCTATGTGACAGAATGAACTCTAAGGTAAAATATGGATTCGGGGTAATAAGGATGTGCCAATATAGGTTTGTCAATTATAACAAACGAACTACCCTGGTATAGGATATTGATAGCGGGGGAAGTTGTGCATCTATGGGGACAGGGGGTGTATCTCTCTACTTTTGGCTCAATTTTGCTGTGAATCTAAAACTTCTTTAAAAAATAAAGTCTACAGGGATCATTCTTTCTTATCCAGGATAGGAGACTTTTCACTGCCCTGTGATATTTGTTGTCTTGCACGAGTACGTAATTCAGGGTCTGTTTTATGTAAAACCTCATTTCCACAGACTATGTTTTAGATCAAAAAATTTGCATTCAGAAATCCAACTCAAACTGGTTCAATCAAAAATGAGAATGTATTGACTATGTACCTGGAAAGTGTAGGAATCAGACTGGATTCGGGCATAACTAAAACCAAGTACTTAAAAGATGCAGTCAGACCTCTCTCTGTCTCTGTCTCTCTCTCCTTCTCCACTCCCAATCCCATGTTGACCTCAATCTCATGAGGGCTGGCTCTCTCCATATGGGGGCTATATGGATACCAGCATCTCTAGACGCATATTTCACTGGTTAAGCAACACTTAGAAGAAAGAATGATCCTTTCTCAACAAATTCAAGCTGCTAACTCATTGGATAGACAATAGTCACTTGCCCATGTCTGAAACAACTTCAGTCTATAGTTTGTAAAAGTTTGTATGGATATCACTGGTATTCCATGTTATGATTTTACATGGTAATTAAATATTTATTTTAATTTAAATAATTTTGTTGTTTCATGTATATTAGAAAATAACTAGTGTATCAAATTTTCTGTTTTGCTGTGGATGAGGCTGAAAGAGAAAGAAAGGCAGTAATTCACTTTTCATGGATAGGATGAGTTTCGCTTACGATGTTCAGACATGTTTGTGAATGTTTTAAACCTTTGGCAATCTGAATCATCCACCAAGACTTCACCTTTTCCGTGTAGGCAAAGTGTTACACAGGCAGAAAAATCTAGTCTAACTACTGTATATTGAGGGGGAAAGTTTGGGGTAATTTAAGTCCTTCTAAGATTCTGGAAGAATCCATTTCATGTGATTGTTCATAAGGCAGCTTTTTTTTTAATGTTTATTTATTTTTGATAGAGTGCAAGTGGGGGAGGGGCAGAAAGAGAGAGACAAAGGATCTGAAGCGGGCTTTGCACTGATAGCAGTGAGCCCGATGTGGGGCTCTCACTCATTCATGGGAGACCGTGATCTGAGCTGAAGTCAGAAGCTCAACCAACTGAGCCACTCAGGTGCCCTGATAAGGCAGCTTCTGAAATGAAGTCCATATATCCAAAACGGTATTTGATGGTTTCACATTCATTATTATAGTTGATAAATGAAAGTCTCCCATGGAATGTGAAACCCATTCATAGTATCAGTCTGGTAGCATCTAGGGGAGTTTGAATTAATGAGGTATAAAAGCCCTTTCAGTTAATGAGCGTAACTGAAACCTTTGCCCCACCTGAGAAGAAAACAGGTGTCATTGTAGTATAAAGCAAAATCAGTTACACGCCTGGCCCATCCCCACAATAAAGTTCTTTGTCAACCAAAATTATATAACTGATTTTGTTCCTTCTGATTTTTTTTAAATGCAGTTTGATTTCCAAGAGGAAGCAAACTTCCTTTTTAAGTTTAATTCAAATTCTATTCCAGGAACAAACAGGAGCTGTTTCTTGTTCCTTTTTTTTTTTTTAAGGTCTCACTTTTGTTCCTCTGTGGTTTTGCTATGAGTACTAACCCTAGGAGGAAGAAGGTTGCTATGTTTGTATTTCCATTCTTGTCTGAATTCTTTTTCAAAGTCCTTCAGATAATAGAGTATGTAATTATAATGTAACTTTTTATTTATTTGCAATAATAAAAATTTATGAGGATTCATCCACCATGAAAATGTAAAATAAACTCTCATTGCTTTCTCTATATGGGTTATTTTACCTGATGAGCAACATACCAAACCACATCTGTATTCTTCTTATGGCCATTGTTTCTTTTTATTCATTTTGTGACACTTTTGGTTCTTATATAATTTTTAAATTTTTTAATGTTTATTTTTGAGAGAGAGAGAAACAGAGCATGAGTTGGCGGGGGGGGGGGGGGGGGCGGTGGAACAGAGAGAGAGGGAGACACAGAATCCCAAGCAGGCTCCAGGCTTGTACTGAGCTGTCAGTACAGAGCCAGACGCAGGGCTCAAACTCACAAACCATGAGATCATGACCTGAGCCAAAGTCAGACGCTTAACCAACTGAGCTATCCGGATGCCCCAGGTTCCTCTTATATTTATTGAAACCTGGACATGAAAGACTTCTTTAAATCTCACAATCAAGGCAATGAAAAACTGAGGATATATCTGAACAATGGTCAACACAGAAACAGAAAAGAACTGAGAATTAAAAATGAGCCCATGTGAACTAAGGAAAGAAAGGAAATGGATATTCGCTGAGTAGTTTATTACACATGTAATTATACAGTAATCACATGTGGTGTGGGATGTTATTTCTGAATATATATATGTGTGTGTGTGTATTTATTTTAAAGTAATTTCAAGGTTAAATAACTTTCTCAAGTTCATTCAGCTTGTAAGAGGTATTCTGTTTGACTCCAAAGTAGTCCCTTCAGGAGGGACAATCTGGTAGGCAAAATTAGTCCACCTTATTTAAAACTCTCTGGAATATCTTTTGTGTATTCTATGCATTCTAATTTATCCTGCCTCATTAGAAGGTGATTTCTCTACTAAAACAGATTGCAGGCCAGAAGAACCACTATTTGGCTAACCTGCTTCTTGAGAGCAGGAAGAGTGAAAGGTCTTGCTCAACAGTCAGAGAAGCAGGCATCCAGGAAACCCTTAAGTATAACGCAAAACAGCTCACAAAACTGTAAAGGGCCATGCAAATATCATTATCCATTTATAATTTGCTTTTGCCCAAGCACCCTCTAAGTGACAAATTGTGAAATTCGGCAGTACAAGCTGCGGGTAGGGACAGGGACATTTGAGGCCTCTTATATTTAAGTAGAGAGTAAAGAGCAACAACTAGCTGACATGATCTAATAACAGAGCAAGGCATGCAGCAGAAGGGCTGTAGGAACAGGGGGCAGCCAGTGGACCAGGAAACAAAGAGGGACTGTTGAAACCCACATGTGGCCTTATTGCCAGTCCTAGGAGACACATGGATCTACCATACTTTGCTCTTAGGATAATAATATCAATAACAGCAATGTGAATAATACTTTATCATAGGAGTTTTAGATACATTATTTCATGGTCTCAGAACAACACTGCAAGGTTCGTATCAGCATTTTAGTTTGAATTTTTTTTAATGTTTATTTTTGAGAGAGAGAGAGGGGGAGAGAGCGCACAAGCAGGGTTGGAGCACAGAGAGAGGGAGACACAGAATCCAAAGCAGGCTTCAGGCTCTGCACCGTCAGTACAGAGCCCCACGCAGGGCTTGAACCCATGAACCATGAGAACGTGAGCCGAAGTTGGAGGCTCAACCGACTGAGCCCCCCAGGGACCCATAGTATCAGCATTTTATAGTGAGGTTCAGTGAAGTTCAGAAATGCAAAGCAACCCAGCAAAAATTAGGGCTGAGCTGGATCCCACCCAGGTCCTGGGCTATTTGACTCCAAAGTCCCTGCTCTTTACACAACTAGGCAAGGCAGAACACACATATTAAATGTGTAGTCTTTTACTTAGTACATAATAGAGGACTCAGTAAATTTTAGTTCTCTTCTTCCAGACTGTGACTTGCCTATTAGAAAGAACTCCTGGCCTTGCTTTACTCTTGGGTCTGATTGCAAGCCATCTATATTAGTATCTAATTGCTGCTACAAATTTAATGGCTTAAAACAACACAAATTTATTACATTACATTTCTGGAAGTCAGAGGTTCAAAACCAAGCTCAGTGGCCTAAAATCAAGATGGTGGCAGGACTGGTTCCTTCTTGAGGCTGTTGGAGAGAATCTGTTGCTTTCTCCAGCTTCTAGAGGCTGCCTGCATTCCTTGGCTTGTGGCCTCACATCACATCTCCTTATTCTCCCTCTGCTTCTGTCATCACGTCATCATGACTGTCACCCTCTGGCCTCTCTCATGTTAAAACCTGTGATTGCACTGGACCCACTTGTACAATCTAGGAGATTCTCCTTACCTCAAGATCCTTCATTTATTCCCATCTGCAAAGTCCCCTTTGCTGTGTAAAGTAACATATTCATAGTTTTGGGGAATTAGAACATGAACATCTTTGAGGGGCCATTATTTAGTCCATCACACCATCTCTTTCTGCTTTACCTTTCACTGGTTGATCAGGATAGATCATATAGATAGATCAGGATAGAATATAATATGAGTGGAGTCAAGACTTAAAAACTAGTAAGGTCACCCAGGAAAGAAACCAGTGCATGATTTGAGGTCACTGAGAGCAGAAAACCTGCATACCAAGTTCAAGTGATACATCATTGAATAGCAAGAGGAGAGAAAGGGTGCTTAAGATTCAGCCCCTTGCAATATGCCAGTCCCCCAGGGTCAACTATTTCACGCTGCAGGTGAAGACTTGACTCCAGCCTCACCCCTGCGGGGTCCGGCACACAGAAAGCTGGAGGTGTGCCTGAGGCACTGACACAGGCATGTAAGCAGAACAAAGGAATACACCTTGAGCCTGAAAGCTATTCCCATGCAGGGCAATAAGCCCAGTGCAGGTGCATGGGCTCCTTACCTCTTGGTAAGAAAGTATTCCAGGCCCAAGGTCCATTCTCACATGGCTAAGTGGGGGCAAAAAGACTGCAATCACCACACTGCCTTTCCCAACATTTTTTGCCTCTTCCCCCCATCTCCTATCTCTGGTTTGGGAGCCGTAACCAAGAAATATAGGGATGGCTTCAATTCCTACCCTGCCTTCCAATCCAGCTACAACTCTCAGATATCTTTTTTTTGGAGGAACATTATCCCAAGTGTTCCTTTTCTTCCTCTGCCCTGCTCTTAACCACCAGGGTTGTTCCTCAGGGCCTCACTCTATGCATCCTCCCAGATAGACATCTCTAGTCCAGAGTTCCCAGAGCTACCACATGTTCAGACTGTGAGCTACACAATCCTAGGGGGTGCCATTCATATAGTAGATATTGTAGATTTGTATATTTTTTACCTCAATTTTCCAACAGACTAAAGTGTCTTGAGAAAAGAATTCTTTTTTCTCACCTGCACCTTGGTGTAACACCAGCAAGCAGTGGCCCTGCCCTCCATTTTCACAGGATTTTGCAATTTGTCTCAGTCTTGGGAGATTTGGAACAATTCCTACCAAAATCCAGCAGCAGTGATGGCAGGATGAGAAACAATGATAAGCTAAAGTCCTGCTTATTATGATGATGATGATGATGATGATGATGATGATGATTTTTGCTTCCTTTTTTACCCTCCAGGGCTGCCTTAGCTGGGCTCTAATCTTGCATTGTTCAAAAAGCTCTGTCATCTAAAGGAGGGGAAAAAAATTAGGCTTTTTGTCTGCCCATTTATCTGTCTAGATCTGTGAGATTCCACCTCATGCATTTTCTGTAATATCTGTAAAAAGAATGGTGACCAGCTTGCATCCCTAGGTAAAACCTACCTGCTATGGACACACCAGTGTGCACATTAGAAGGGAGCCCCATCTATGCTCACGAGTGCTGGATCATTATGGTCACCAATCTGTGAAATAGTTTAAAATTTGGAACAGATAAAGAGAAATGACTTCAAAAACTAGTTGTTGGGTTTTTTTTTTCCTTTTGGGTGCCTCAGTTGGTTAAGCATCCAGCTCTTGATTTTGGCTCAGGTCACGATCTCTTGGTTCGTGAGATCAAGCCTTGAGTGGGGCTCTGCACTGACAGCCTGGAGTGTGCTTGGGATTCTCTCTCTGTCTCTGTCTCTCTTTCTCTGTTCCTCCCCTGTTTCTCTCTGTCTCTCAAAATAAATATCTTTTAAAAGGTAGTTTTTCTTTGATAGATCATGAGATATCTAAGGAAAATCCTGGAAAATGCTCTTCTGACCAAGATAGATTTGGGGTGTGTGTGTGTGTGTGTGTGTGTAGTTAACAGATAAGGTTTACTACCAAATACCCAAGACGTCATTGAAGACCTTGAGAGAAAGTCTCAGCGGGCGTCCCCTCAACCACCTATAAAATCCCTCTGGAAAATGACTTCCAAGACTGTACTCTGGTCTCCACCCCACCCACCCTTGACAGGAACATAAATCTTCTATTTGGTTAGGCTTCTTTCCTTCTCTGCCTCATAAATCCCCTAGATTCTTCCTGAACTGAATTTTCAAGAGCTTCCCAGTTAACCATCCAGTGATGCCAGAATACCATCCCCCAGGTTGCCTCATAATAAGAGTGAGCCTTTGAGATATTATCTCTAAACTCCCAAAACTCTAAGTTAGGAAAACCCAATCTTAGAAATAATGGACTTATTATCTGGAACATTTTATCTCCACAGTTGGAAATTAGAAATAGTGAACAAGAAGTAGCTCTGTCCTCAGAGTAAGCCTAGACTGTACACAACAGAAAATAGAGCAATTGCTTGTATCAAAGAATCTGAATCTAGAAGAACCATTGATCCTGAAATTTAAATAAGTAGACCCGGAAGCAATTTTACCTTTAGATATGAAGTAATCCTTGTTTTACAGCTTCAAAAAATTTTCCACAGGAGCTTAGACATAATATTAATATACTTTTTGATTGTTAAATAGTAAAAAGCAGAATTGGTTGCCCAGCTAGAACTCATGCATTTGAATCTTACATCTACCATTCATGCAGTAACTGTTGATAAATCAAATGGTGACTTAAATGAAACTCATACACAGAACTTTCCCTCCTGTCTCTTAAGCGATTTTCATTCTCCTCTGAAGACAACGTAAAAACTTCTAAAAATCTGAGAATGGCCACCTATAAGACGATTAATAACCTCAAATTGAAAAGGAACAGGAACAATCATACACTAGGTAAGGGTTTCTGTAGCACATAGAAATGAGGGATTGTGAGTGATTTGAGACTACAGTAAGCTGACTACACATCAATGGTGAGACGTAACCTCATTGTTACATCTTAGTAACGTAAGATGCGGTACATTTACTTAGAGGTACATGTCCTCAGATGCAATCTAAGGACAGAAAGAACTGAAAGGAAAACCCTAAGCTTTATCCTCTCATCTTCTTGTTTGCATTAATGGTGTTACTGTTTGGGAATTATTTTCTTTTTACTGTTAGGTAAAACAAGCAGTAATATTTTGTAAAAAAAAAAAAAATCAAGATTTTTTTCAGCACAAGAGAAACGGAGGTACAATTATAGAAAAAAAATCTCAGTAAGAACACAGTGTTAGCACTGAGTTAGAAATATCATTATAAACCCATGCCTTGGGAGAGAAAAAAATTGGTCTTTTCTGGGACCATCCACTAAAATTGCTGATTAACAATGGCATCCCAGAGGGGACACACTTAGCATGTCTCCTTAGTACACATATTTATAGTGTTTGTAGTAACATCTTTCCACAAAAACAAACCAGGCCTCCTTGGAAAAATAGCCAATTCCATGTCTGGGCCTAGGAAGGTACAAGAGGCAGAAGACAGGAAAGGTTTCAAAAATTAATCTGCATAGGTGCTTTAAAAAAACTTTTTTTTCATTTCGATGGAATTTCGGTCTTGCAAAAAAGTTGCAAGATTACTACAAAAATTCCTGAATGTTCTTCACCCAGATTTTGTGAATGTTAACATTTTGGTGACTTTGCTTTATTTTTATCTTTGCCAGTGCATAAAAGATTTTAAAAAATTGAAAATAAATTGCAAGCATCATACTCTTCACTGCTAAATGCTTTAGTACATTCTTTTGTATAATTATACAACAATGAACATTTAATTATCAACAGGAAATTAACATTGATACAATTCTATTATCTAATATACAGATCTTATTCAAAGGTGGCCAGTTATTCCAATAATGTTCTTTATAACAAATGAAAACCTTGGGTCACGCATTGCATTCAGTTATCATGTCTCTTAAGTCTCCATTAATCTGGAACAGATATTCTGTGTTTTAGGACATCACAGTTTTTATTTTTATTTTTTTCAAATTTTTATTTAAATTCTAGTTAGTTAACATATAGTGTAATGTTGGTTTCAGGAGTAGAATTTAGTAATTTCTTACTTACTTATAACACCCAGTACTCATCCCATCAAGTACCCTCCTTAATACCCATCACCAATTTAGCCCACCCCCGCCCCCACCTTCCCTCCAGCAACCCTCAGTTTATTCTCTATAGTTAAGAATCTCAGGACATCACCATTTTTAAAGCATATCAACTGGTTATTTTGTAGAATGTGCCTCAGCTTGGGTTTGTCTGATGTTGCCTCACCATTAGATTATTTGTCTTTGGCAGGAATGTTACTCAAGTGTTGCTGTGTTCTTCTCAATGCATCATACCAGAAGGCACATGATGTCGATTTGTCCCTTGTTGATGATGTCAACTTTGGCCAGTTGGTGAAAGTGGTGTGGTAGACGTTCATCTCTGAATATTTCTTCTTTACATTTCAATTTGCTTTGTTGAGGCTTATGAAGAAGAGAACTAATTCATATTTGTTAGGAACTAAAAGTAAAAAATTAGAAAGTGTTCCAGCAGAGATTATATATGAGGAAGCATTATATAAACTGGAAAAGCACTTAAGTGAATATAAAGGATTGTTATTATTTTTAGCAATTATTCTGCTTTTAACCTTTCCCAGGAAAAATGACCTAATATGTAAAAAGCTAAACCTCTCAGCCTTTCATCTGAATTTTATCAGAGAAAACAATCACATGAAAGCAGCATCAATCCAAACTCAAGTGCTTTAGAACTCCTGATGAAGAATAACTTCTGTTTTTCTCAGTCTTATGATCTTAGCTCATTCAGCTACCCCTTGGATAAATTACTTAAAGTCTCTAACTTTCAATTTTCTCCTTCTATGAGAGAGAGAGAGAGAGAGAAAGAGAGAGACCACTCAGGTTTCAGAATAGTTGGGAAAAACAGATATAAAATGCAATGCACTTGGCATAACGCATAAGGCTTGACAAAGTCAATGTAAAAAAGAAGACAAATTATTGTGAAAGTGGTCCCCATCAGTAGTCCCTGTGGGTCCCTATAAGGTAGGTAGGATAAGTATTTGTTATTATCTCCATTTTGGGTGTGGTCACTCTCTCCAAGATCACATAAATCAAGCCAGATGTGGGGCTGGTACCTGCTTTTGGGTTACTATTTATTGCTCTTTCTTCTCCAGGTGGCCATAACCTTGTGTTTTCTGCATGAAGAACTCGTTTCACATTTAAATGAGTATACAGTTTTTGTTACATTTCTTAAAGATTCTGCTCAGGCCAAAATGAGACCGTGTAAAAGATAACAATAGCCTCTGTTTAATATCAATTAAGTCATTTTGTTCTCTTATCTCTTGTGTTGAAAAGAAAGTTCCCGGTAGCATGAAAGGTGACCTGTGTAAGACTGCAAAACAAAGTTATAGATCACTGTTGTCGGCACCAGTACTAAACATTTCTCTAATTTGGATTCAAGGGCATTCTCACCAATCATGCCAGCAGAATGCAAAGCAACATGTCTTTTACCCAGGGCAACCTCCACTTGACCCATGACGATTAAAAAAAAAAAAATGTATGATTCATTCCGATGAAAATATATTACCTTGAAAACACTCCTGGAGAGACCGGTAAGTCAATTTCTGTGGCATTTGGTTTTCTAATTGCAACTTCATTTTTATCAGTTTCTCAGATCTAGATCTTTAACTTGTGAACACACTTGCCAAAATGTGAAGAAAAATTTATTAGTTTTCTTTAGTTGACCATTGTCTTTGGTTTGGTGTTATATAATCCAGAAATCAAAGGGAATCAGGATACTGCCAAATAAACAAGTTAAATTGCTTAATAATTTAGAAAAGGCCCAATTAGTAGGAAAGGATGCCAATAGGAGGCCTCCAAGGCAGTGTCTGTTCTCAGAAATTTGCTTGTCGCAGGGAATCCAGGGACAGGATAGCAAATGCACCCAAGTATCACTACCTTACTCCTACCCCCAGATTGCATCCTTCCTCTCTCCCTCCCTCTCTCCCTCCCTCTCTGCTTTCTGTTTCCTGACTCCTACATTTTCTGCAGAAACACTTTAACACGAAGTGTGAAAGTAAGAGGTTAATGCTGACAAATCTTAAAATCACTTTTGACAAAAACCCTTTTTGTCCTTTTTTTAAAAATATTCATTTTGTGAGATAGAAAGAGAGAGAGTGCAAGTGAGGGGGGGCAGAGAAGAGAGGGAGACACAGGATCCAAAGCAGGCTCCAGGCTCTGAGCTGTCAGCACAGAGCCCGGTGCAGGGCTCAAACCCACGAACTGTAAGATCATGACCTGAGGCCAAGTCTGACACTTAACCGATTGAACCACCATGTCCTTTTTTTTTTTTTTTTTTTTTTTTTTTTTTTTTTTTTAAAGCTTATGGATTTATTTTGAGAGAGAAAGCACAAGTAGGGGCCGGGCAGAAAGGGAGGGAAAGAGAATCCTAAGCAGGCTTAACGCTCAGCGGCAGAGCCCAACACAGGACTCAATCTCGTGCTGCAAAATCACAACCTGAGCTCATATCAAGAGTCAGAGGCTTAACTGACTGAGCCACCAAGACACCCCTGGCCTTCTTAAATGTAAATAAAGATTGTATTGTGTAAATGCTTCTTATTTAGCAACACAAGACCATTATCATTAGGATTCTGGATTAACTCATACTGAGTTGGCTTTTGTCATCAAGGGTGGCCTGTGGCCAGATTGTAAAATGGGTAAAATTTTGCCTCACTTCTTCCCTTGCAAAAATATGTTTTTCATTTGCCCCTGATGATTCTGGGTTTTCAGGGTAGATTTTTTTTTTTTCAGTCGATGGTGAAAGCACTCTGACAGACACACCCCAGAACCAGAAAGCCTAGAGAGTTCTGAATAAGATAAATAAGATGAATCGTAAGAAACCCAAGCTCAGACACATTATAATTGAATTGTTGAAAGTTAAAGATGAGAGAATATTAAAAGCAGCAGGAGAAAAGCAACTTGTTACATACAAGGAAAACCCCACAAGGCTATAGCAGATTTTTCAGCAGATTTTACAGGCCAGAAGGGAGTCATACAATATATTCAGAGCTCAGGAAGAAAAAAACCCCTGCCAACCAGCAATAGTATACACAGCAAAATTGTTGTTCAAAAATGAAGAGACAAAGACTTCAGAAACAAAAGCTGAGGGAGTTCATCACCACTAGACCTGCCTTACAGAAAATGCTAAAGGGAGTTCTTCAAGTTGAGAAGAAAGGATGTTAACAGGAGGATCGGAACACTTGACTCCACTGAGACGCCAGGGAGGTGTGCACACAGAGGAAAAGGCCATGTGAGGACACAGTGAGAAGGTGGGCGGCTGCAGGCCAAGGACAGAGGCCTCAGAAGAAACCAAGCCTGCCAACACCTTCATCTTTGAGTTCTAAGCTCCAGAACTGAGAGAAAACAAGTTTCTGTTGTTTAAGCCATTCAATTCATGGTACTTTGTGATGGCAGCCCTTGTGAACATTAAGATAGGAGTCTGTCCTTGACTCCTGACTCACCATGTGACCTGGCAGGGCCCTTCTCCTCTCTGGGCTCTGGTTTCCACATCTGAAAAGGACAGGTTGGGCTAGATGGTATTTGACGCTCCCATCTGCTTTTGTGGTAAGCAGTTCCAGAATTGTCATTAATTTTTATGTGGCAGATTTTACGGTGAGAGGATAATCACTAGGACAGGTGGTTTTGTTTTTTCACCTGACTTCTACTGTCCCTTGCCTGAACACCAGCAGCAGGAGGGTTATAATGAGGTATGGTCAACTGAAATCCCTCAGTGTGTCTGTGTTAGTTTGCCAGCACTGCTATAACAGAGTACCACAAACTGGGTGGCTTAAACGACAGAAATTGATGGTCTCACAGTCGTGGAGGCTGGGAGGCTGCAGGGAAGATGTCAGCACGGGTGGCTCCTTTCTGAAGGGCTGTGAGGGAGAATCTGCTCCCGCCTCTCTCCTAGCTTCCAGTGGTTTTGCTGGGGCAATCTTTGGCATCCTTGGTGTATAGAAGTATCACCCTGATCGCTGCCTTCATCTTCATATGGCATTCTTCTCCGTGCATATTTGTGACCACATTTCCCCCAGCTAATCATGTTGGATTACGGCCCACCCTCATACCCTCACTGTAACTCAATTACCCCCGCCAAAGACTTGTCTTCAATTAAGGTTGCATTCTGAGGTAATGGGTGTTAGGACTCCACCATAAGAATTTGGGGGGACATAATTCAACCTATAAATAATAGCATCCCTAACTGCTTACCTCCCGCTCACCAAAGAAATTATCACACGGGAATGCAAACTGGTGCAGCCTCTCTGGAAAACAGTGTGGACGTTCCTCAAAAAATTAAAAATAGATCTACCCTATGACCCAGCAATAGCACTCCTATTAGGAATTAGGTAAATTCCTAATTTACCCAGGGGATACAGGAGTGCTGGTGCATAGGGGCACTTGTACCCCAATGTTTATAGCAGCACTCTCAACAATAGCCAAATTACGGAAAGAGCCTAAATGTCCATCAACTGATGAATAAAGAAATTGTGGTTTATATACACAATGGAATACTACATGGCAATGAGAAAGAATGAAATGTGGCCTTTTGTAGCAGTGTGGATGGAACTGGAGAGTGTTATGCTAAGTGAAATAAGTCATACAGAGAAAGACAGATACCATATGTTTTCACTCTTACGTGAATCCTGAGAAACTTAACAGAAGACCATGGGGGAGGCGAAGGGAAAAAAAGTTAGAGAGGGAGGGACCCAAAGCATAAGAGACTCTTAAAAACTGAGAATAAACTGAGGGTTGATGGAGAGTGGGAGGAAGGGAAGGGTGGGTGATGGGCATGGAGGAGGGCACCTGTTGGGATGAGCCTTGGGTGTTGTATGGAAACCAATTTGACAATAAATTTCATATTAAAAAAAAAAGAAATTATCACAGAGAATCCCCCAGGTCAGCCTCCTGTCATGGTTTGCCTCACAACCATATGCTTATCCTGGGTTTTCCTGCCTGCTGTTCTGTATTTAGTACCTGGTTTTCTTTCTCTGGCAGTTCCAGCGTTGACAATTTGAAGAATCTGTTTGGTAATTAACTTCACCTTCCATTAGAGGCTACACCAGTGCAGTTGCATATTCTTCTAGCCTCCTGTGGATCCATATTCTCCAGCCCACGGATGTGCCCATTTTCAAACCCATCCAGGCCAACAATTCCCACCCGAGGCAAAACCCTAGGCCACCTCTGGCCATTCATCTAAGAGGGCGGTAAGAACAAAAAGGTCCTCATAGATCCTGAGGTAGTAGATTTTAAATGACCTCTAAAGCAATAAGCAGAGGTAGAAAAAAGGCAATAGGCCAAAGAGCACTGCTAAAATTCGTAATAACATTTATTTTGCTATACCCCATCTCCTTCCTAGCAGGCTGCTTTCATGCTCTTAGAGGCTTGGGTGGCTTGGTTCTGCAAGGGGACAGCAGCCTCCTTGCTTTCATAAATACAGAAGAAATATCACCTGGGTCCAGCGAGAAAACCAATTCACATTCCCTCAACCTGTTGGAAGCCCTGGTTTAAGAATTACTTCACTCTACTGGGAAAGCGCAATTTTCATTTGCCATTTAAGAATGTTGGTGCATTGAAGGATAGGAGTTAAATAACATATATAAAAAAGATGATTACTTAAAAAAATTGATCCCTACAGAAATGTTCCATTGATGTTCAGTATACCAAAGCACAATAAGAAATGGCATTTTCTGGAGCCAGCACGGAGGTTGCCATGGTAAGAACGATTTTTTTTTTCAGTTACCTAGAGAAAGAATAAAATATCAGAAACATGTACGGTTTGTTAGGTTCTAAACACTAGCATAGGGATGTTTTTTTCTTTCTAAAAAGGAGAATTTAATGGAGAATAAAACCTGTCCTAGACCATGACTTCCTAAAAGGGTTCCGGTTCTTCAAGGAGAATTGTAAACGTATTTGATTGGGGGAGGGGGAGGGGGGAGGGGGCCCTTCACTGTATAAAATGTCATTGAGGGACCTCTGGGGTGTTTTTTTTAGTATGGCCTGAGGAGCTGGAGATAACACCAGCTCTCTTTCAGGGTTGTTGCTCAGGTGTGCAGTAATTGGAGATCTCCTTTCCTCTGGCCCCTGTGTCTTTTATGTGCTGTTTCGTGCTGAGCAAAGCCAGGCTCACAGTGTAAAGCCTCTCAGCTCTTTGAGTTACTGCAGAGAATGCACGTGCATAGAACTATTTTAGACTTTCTGCAGAAGTTAGAGGGGAAATGAAGAAGATCCGTTTGAATTGCACAACCTTCCTTCTCCCTATCTCAATTCAAAAAAGAACAAACTTTAAGTATTTCTATTCTCTAATGTTCCTTCTTTGGCTGTTTTAGCCACCAAAGTCTTCTCTTTGGTGGCCTCTTTCCACTCAGGACCCAGGCTCCTGGGCTAATATTTCTCCTAAAATCCTTTTCACCATTGTTTTTCCTCCCCTCTATTTTGTTGAAGAATTTCGGTTCTACACCCAAAGTTGCACAATCCAAATCATCATGGTTGGACGGGTTCAACAAAGTCCTCTGTTACATAAGGGCTAGAAACACTCTGTGTTAAGGACCTTGCCCACTGCCCAGGACAAATTAGGTCCTCCTCCTCCTCCAAAAACAGCATCCTTGAAATTCAACCTCTTTTTACTTCAGCAGTTTTCCTCCCAAAAATTGTTCCCTGCAGTTCCAAGAATCAAAGACTCCTAAAAGCTGAAAGCTGAAAAAAGTTTGGGGAACAAATTTCACCCTCTCACTTTACAACAGAAGATCATTATGGACCAGAGAGGGAGGAAGGACTTACCTGCCCAGGGTCACCTGGAAATTACAGTGATGAAATTGGGATGATAGCCCAGGTGTCTCAGTCCTTCACATCCCCCAACACTCTTTCTGCAGCATCTGTGACATTCAGAATATCTTTGGCTATAATGTACAGTCAGAAATACATTTTACATTAGATGTTCCAAAATCCATATGTGTATAAATATATGATATATGATACTTATAATTACTACATGTGAGGCATGCTAATATTTTCTGTTCTTTTGTATTCAATTTCACATTTTAAAATATTGGTCATAACTCTCTAACTTGATTTCAGGCCCCAGGAATAGGTTGTAACAAAGGGTTTGAAAAACATTGTACTACAACTCACTATCAAGTTCATTTGAAGTCAGGGAAGGTTTCATAGAAAAGCTAATTCTTGTGTTGGAACTCAATATAGAAGCAGAAAAATTGAGATAAATAGATGAGATAGAACAAGGATGAGGAAATGTGGTGGTTACTAGCATGTATGTAAATATCTTCTCAGATAAACTATTTGAAGAAATAAAGAGAATAATTTAGGAACCAACACGTGGTAAATTCTGGTATTAAGTATACTGGTGAGAATTAATAAAAGATGGAAGGAATACTTCAGTTCAAAAGTAAAACTATTTTATACTATAGAGAAAATCTTAGTTGTACAAGCTAAGTACATAGAATTGAGATGCTACAACCACAAGATTTCTTAGTTCATAGTGATACACAAACTTGTCATAGATTTAAAGCACCGACCGCTCCTTTCCTGTCCTCACTGGCCTTACCTGCTAACTCAGCCTCCATATTCCTCATTTTCTCCCCATTCTAGATAAAGCTGAATTTTCTCTCAGCTGCCTTTATCTCTAGGGGTCAGGTTTCTTTAATGACAAGGACTCAGGTGCATCTTTCTTGGTTCAGACCTCTCTCTCTTTAGCTATGTGTCTTCCAACCCATGACTACCAGACACTTCCCATAGAAATTCCCAGCCAGGCCCTTAGCTCTGCACCCTGAGCTTCCAACTCCTCCTCCTGTATGGAGCCTCGAATCTGGAACTTCTTTCTTTCTACAATCTCTAAATACACTCCTCTATTGTTCTTGACATTTCCCCATGGGCTACTTACACACCCTACTCCTCACTCTCATTTAATCCATGCATTTAACCCTTCTTTCCTTTTGTGCTTCCAGAATTCATGAAAGGAATAAGTTCTTTCACAGCTCACTACCCCATTCTTGATCCCAGGCATTGACTCCATTTTGGTCCTTTTTGGGGACAATGGCACAGAGATCCCTGCAGAAGCAAACCTCAGAGTTCTCAGGAGGAGAGAATCCTAGAACCAGACCAGAAGTTGAGAAAGAGCAGAGGCAACCACAGAGCACAATCCCTGAGACTATATAGCAGCCAGGTTGGAAAAATTCTGAGCACTTCCTTCCTTCCCTCGTATGCCTTCCTTCTTAGTCTCACCCCACCACTTTGGCTGAAATCAATTGTGAGACCTTCTACCATATTGCCCCTGTACTAACTCCCTTTTTTACTCAAGTTTGTTTTGTTTTTTATGTTTATTTATTTATTTTTGAGACAGAGAGAGACAGAGAGAGAGAGAGAACGAGTGAGGGAAGGGCAGAGAGAGAGGAAGAGAGAATCCCAAGCAGGCTCCGTGCTGTCAGCACAGAGCCTGATGCAGGGCTCAAACCCACAAATGGAGAGATCATGACCTGAGCCAAAACCAAGAGTCAGACACTTAACCAACTGAGCCACCCAGGGGCCCCTCAAATTTTAATTATAGGTATTTAGGTTTATATCTCAATGCCTATATATGTCTCTGTGGCTGTCAGTGCCTAGCCCCATGCTATATAGACAGCAGGCATGTAATCAATGACTGTCAAAGTGCAGTTATGATCCCACACGCATCCTAGGTTGCTGCTTCAGTCCACTCTGCCTCTGCTGTACCCCAACCCATATTTCCCAAGACAATGCTCTTTCCAAAATGAAAGGAACCAAAGTTCCCAAGTAAGATTGACAAGTGGTCTGTATCTGGATATTTTCCATGACACATAATAAACTCAAGGAATATCCTACCAAACCCAGAAATGTGATCACTCCAGTCCTTGGGAAACATTACAACCTTGTAAGTTTTATTGTATAGATCTTGTTAGTGCTATATTGAGTAGGTGGGTTTTGTTTCTTCCTTTATGGAGTGTTATTTTGTTCTGGTGGGTAGTTAATATTCCTGCAGATCAGCCTGATCTTTTCAAGATTGTTTTGAAGTTTTGTTATGGAAGATCTTGAGTTGCATTTATTCTAGAGGTAGATTAGCCCTATTCCTAAGGCATCACCTTTCAAGGGTCTCCAGTGAATGCCCAGAAGGTACAGGAAGGTTTCTCTTTTCTGGGAGGTTAGAATGGAAACGTCTTCCAGCCCTCTGGAAACTCCAATAGCTATTCAGTACATGGTTTCCAGGTGGCTTTTCTTTCCTCAGGAGTTCTTTGTCTAGCCCCATGAAGTTGCGTTCAAGGAACGAGCAGATTACTAGGCAGATACTTCAGGAATCACTGTGTAGATTTCTCTGTGCAGCTCCCTTCTTCTAGTACTCAGCTCAGTGAGATGGTCATGCGGTGCTTGAGTAGCTCCTCTTAGTGCCACAGTCTGAAAAATGCCTCCAGGCAGAAGGTGGGAGATCACCAGGCTCACACTGTTTTTTCCCTCTGGGATCACTACAACAGCCCGTTGTTCAACATCTGAAAACAGTCATTGAATACATACATCCAGTTGTTAATGGTGGGAAGACTGGTCCAGTACCAGGTACCTCACAGTCATTGGAATAGGAAGTTATGTTAGTTAAATTAACCCTACACTCAACCTTAATGGAGAAGGGATTTATAGTAACTTTTAAAAAGCCTACGACAAGTGTTTCTACTCTCTTTTTTGTTCAACAAGAGAGGCCTGGTTAATTAGCCTAATTGATTTATTCTTTGTTGAAACAAGTGGTGGTCAAGATGTTCAGGCTGTCTGGGGATTTTGTACCAGCATTTCTGTGTCAGCCTGAAGGGCATCTAAGTTTCTAGCAAACCTGAGCCTAGCAGTTCATACTCTTTATAATGGTCCTGTAGGTTTAGGATTGCAATATATTCCCGTGTGCAGCAGATTTCCCCAAGGATCGTTGTTCATTGACTCTAACTGGGAAGGTAGCTGAATTCTGCCAGAATTTATTACTTTTCCCTGAAATAAGCCTTCCTGAAAGATATGGGTTGGGCATATGATAGAACAGAGTTTTGAGTTCATCAGTCTGACAAGGACAGGTGATAATGATCATCGCTGACAAGTGTGTGTTTGTGTAGCAGAATGCTGTGCGGTTCTGGACTTCATTGTTATCTGAAAGGTAGGTTGTGGGAGGAGGAGAGTTCTAGCTCTTAATTCCTTCTAACCAAAAAGAATCTGATTCCTATAAACAATCAAATATGTTCAAGTCAGTTCACAATACCCACCAGAGCACTGAACAGTTGGAAGTTTTCACCTTTTACTTAGATCCCCTGGGCTCTGTGAATTATAGATGCATCAACATGGCAACGGCACTGTTTTCTTTTTTATAATTTTGTTCTAGATGAACTGAGAGGACAGGTAGGGTTTATAGAGATTCATGACTAATTTCCAGGCAAGTATACTGGACAAGTTTTGATTAGGTTTGTTTCTTGTAGACCTTCTCCCTTGCTTGAGGTAATACAATCAGAGAAGCAAATGCATCATTATCTGTATACTCAGAGGAAGTGATGCTTTTTTAAACTTTATTTAGAGTTTTGCCTCAAATCTCATCCTTCACTTACATATCTTGTACACTACAATCCACAGTGCCTATTTTTTAAAAATAAAATTCTGTTTTAAACAATCTTTAGGAATGCCTGACTCATGATTTTTTTAGTAGGTAACGATAGTCACTGCAGAAGTTTGAGGTGCGTGAAGGTCATCTAGTTCACATGACCTTGCTACCAGGTTATAATGCAAGCGAGTCTCAGATTTTAGCCAATCCGCATATCCTATATACCTTTAATTTCCCCAGTGAGAACTCATTCCAACCATTTGTCAGGCTAATCAGCCATTATTTTCACCAATTAAAAAAAAAAAAGCTTCTAATATTCACCATGCCAGTTAACAAACAAGGGTATTTTTTGAGACACATATAACAGAAGCATCTTAAATAACGAGTTCTGTAGTTCAGAATGCTGGCTGACCGTCTGAAATGTGCATTTTTCTTTTAGAGCCACAGACTGAGTCAATGCTGAAGCTATTTTAAAGTAAATTGCAGATATCTTAACATATTTTCAGACCTGATCACAAGTATCTCCATTGTTAAAGGCTGTGTTAAGTAAAACTCAATGGGTTTTGGGTTCCTTAAAAGCAGTCATACACTGTGTGCACTGTCGCTTTTCCAAGAGGTGATAGGGAAGCTGGTGATGGTTCCAGCGTTCTGCACTTCCTAACCTCAGCTGGTCGTGGAAGCCTTTTTGGTAGTGTAGCCCATGGGACTAGTGTTCCTTAGAAACCATATTGGCAAATGCCAGTCTGGCTGAGTTATATAGGCAGATGTCAAGGAAAAAACCTGAAGGCTAGAAGACGGGTACAGTACTATAATAGATATGCAATAATAAGATCCTAACTAAGCGTGGGAAAGCAAGACATCTTGAAAAATCCAATTAGATATTTAAAAGCATGGAATAACTTGGAACATTAGCATAACTTTAGCTAACCTTGACTGTAGAGACAGGCAAAGATATGCATAATCCAAAGGGATGTCATCTAAATATCTGCAAGTGTGATCTATCCAGGCAGGAATCGCATAAAAAGAATTCAGTATCCAATCCAGGAGTTCGCAGAGTAGGTGAATTCAGTCAAGTGGTGAGGCAATCTGTGTGTGCATGTGTGTGTGTGGGTGTAGGATAGGATCTGGAACAGATTCAGATCTGTCCCCTTTACATCAAAAGTCTTCAATAGAATTGTCCATTCTTATTTATTCTCCTCCCATCCATTATTTCACTGAAACCAGTCTGGTCAAGGTTGCTAACTGTCTCTAAGTGCTACCTCAAGTGGGTGATTTTTAGTCTTCTTCAGTTCAATATAACAAACATTTTCAAAACTTCATCTATTTCATCTAAATTTTCACTTTTATTGACATAAAATAAGTGTCCTCTTGTTTCCTCTTAAATATCTACAGCAATTCCAAATGTAGCTGTTGATCTCTGCCTATGTCATTCTGAAAGCATCTTTTTTAGGAGCTTTTCCACCCCTTCATGTTCGCATGGTACCCTTCCTTTGATACTTTGCAGCATTTTCAGTGCTATTACTTACACAGCCTTGGTGAACCATTAATGATTGAAGGTACTTTACAAAATACCAACTAAATTGCAGAAAAAGAAGTTACAGCAGAGTAAACTACACGTTTCAGAAATCACAGAGTTCAGAGCAGCCTGCTATAGTACTCACTGGCTCATAGTCTTTGTGTTTAGAGCTAAAGCTTATTGGCCAACAGCATTAAAAAAAAAACCATCTGTAACCCTTGCTTTCATTTCCTGGAAATGTGCCATAGCACTCGAAACAAAGAAACATGTAAATGTGAATGTATACATAAATCGCATACATCACCATGGAGACACACACATCATGTTTTTAAATTTATTTCTGAGATAAACAGCATTATAACAAGTCAGAGCTGCCCCAGCTGGTATACAATGGGGTATGCTTCTAAATATAAAAGGCAGGGGCAAGTGTATGCGTAAGACAATAAACCTGAGTCCTCATATGTATTCCCATGATAGTATCCAGACTGGGTAGGACCTCATCACCTGATGTGAGTAGATTTGCCCTTGGAAATTTAATCCCATGCAATTCAGCTAACAACCCATATTTGTTAGGGATAAGGTGCTGGCATTTGTAGTTATGCATTGTAGACATTGATAACTATTATTCCTTCAAGACCAAAGACAACAATATCTGCTAAGTTGTAGGATGCTAACATACCTGATTCTCTACTCATTGAATTGCTCCTCCTAGGTTTTCCCTTGGAGTTAATGTGAGCACTAGGAGGGGGCTGGGGAAAATGACAACTCTCTTCTGTGCTGGGCCCCAGGCAGGTGCTATGGTGAGGACCGACTTGTCGACTTGTCGTTAGGCATGGTGGCGGGGGGCGGGGGCGCACTATAGCTCAGGATCACAGTGTTCCTAGGGGTCTATGAAAATGTTTTCATTTCTATTAAAATCAGAAGAAAGGGGCACCTGGGTGGCTCAGTAGGTTAAGTGTCCGACTTTGGCTCAGGTCATGATTCTCTGTTAGCTGTGCTAACAGCTCAGAGCCTGGAGCCTGCTTCAGATTCTATGTCTCCCTCTCTCTCTGCCTCTTCCCAGTTCACACTCTGTCTCTCTCTGTCTCTCTCTCTCTCTCTCAAAAATAAATAAACATTTAAAAAATTTTAAATCAGAAGAAAAAATCTAAATGTTTAGGCTGAATAAAATGTTTTGATATATAATATCGATATATTTATCTTTATACCAATACAAACATAAAATTGTAACTTAACATTTTTTATGGAGAAAGGGGCCATCAAAGCAAAAGTGCTAAGAGCCCATGAGAGTCCCAGTGTCGTCCTGGTTGTGGCCAGAGTGGAAGTCTCTTCTGACTGGAAGATTTTGAAGTAGAAGACAGAGGGCTGCAGAGAAATGGCCTCTGTGTGTTTTCCCACAACAAAGGCAGAGGCAGTGCCTTAAAAACATCCCCATTTATTGATTCTTCCTGCCCCAAATCACAGGGCTGATCCGTAATAGAATACATCCATTGTATAGACTATGGGCAGCTGTTTCCTGCTCAGGGAGGTAGCAGGGTTCCCTGAGGGGTCAGAGTGGAGTGGCTAGTGCTTGTTGCGTGCAGATGCAAAAAGAATGCCCAAGACAGGTGTGGTATTAATAACGTCACCAAAGTTTAGCAAAAAGAAGCAAACCTATGACAATAATATTTGAAGTTGGTAGGGGAGAGGGGTGTCCGGGAGCAGCAAGTCCCCAAGGGGATAGGTTAGTACAGATTGGAAGAGGATGATGCAGAACTGTGTCTTCAAATATGCTATTTTACCCTGTCGTCCTCACTGGAATGAAGTAGGTATCAAAATTATCTGGAAAGCTTTTACAAAGCGAGGGACTCCACTGAAGAGTCTAATATCTACCCCCACCCCTCCCTGACACACACAAGGGAAGTTTCCACACCCTCCCTTTAAAAATCACTGCCATAATAAGCTGCAATTACCGATGAGAAGATACTGTGCTTCTCACTATGCTGGATCAAAAAAAAAAAAAAAAAACACAACACACAAAACAAAAAACTAATAACTACTGATGTAAAAGACAGAAGAGTACTAAGATACTGAGAGCTACCACTTCCCTCTTATCTACTATGTCCAGTTATTCTAGTACTTTGCATATTTTAACTCACTTTAGTCTTCACAATAATCCAACAAGGGGGCGGGCATTATTACTACAGTCATTGTATAGAGAAACAGGCACAGAGAGGTTAGGTAACTTGACTACAGTCACACAGACAATAAGTGTCAGTGCTGGTGTTCAAGCCCAGGCACTCAAGCTCTGGAGTTGGTACTATTACTGGTCGTTGAGTAGAGGAATTGGTAGTTAAAATGACACTAACATATGTCACAATACCTGTCCACATGAACTATTTACTAAATCAATACATTTTACCAATAGCATCACTTGTGTTTTCCCAATTCCTTGTTTTATAAAACCCTAGGAGAGAACTCCCTCCATTGTCACTTAAACAGGACTTCTGAAATTCTGGGTGGATCCCAGCAGTTCATCTGGAGGGCCCTAGCAAAGAACTATCACATTTCAAACTTCCCAAATGAAGTAACTTGCCAAATTATGAAGTAACTAAATTCATACTTCAAGATGTTACATGTTTTGAAACAAATCTGGACTTATTCATATTTGTAATCATTTACCCTAATATTTCAACATGTGTTTCCTCTCTCCAGTGGATTACAGAATCCAGATAGATTTCTCAACTCGATCTTGAACCTAAGAACTCCTTCCAATTCACCACACATGTGTCAAAGTGCAAAGGTATTAGAAGCCCATTGCTTTGCTTTTTTCATCTTATGCTTCGATTACTCTACCATGAACTAGAGTAGGTCTGTAAGGGCACCAAGCTCTTCTTTTTTCAGCCTTTAATGCCCTGCCCCATGTGCTTGGAGCCTTGGAGCTCAGTCTTGGCCCACTAGCGCCATGCCCTTCCCCAACCTAAGGAGAATTTTACTGTTCAGGAAAGAAGGCTGTCCTTTTGAAAGCTTTTCTTCTATTGAAGACATTCAGCCATCTAGAAAACTTTTTTCCTGAAGGCACATCTCCCCTCTCCAAATTAACTATCTAAACCCAAAGCCAACCTTGATTTAAGGGTGGATAATAAATTGTTTTACATCCATGACGATCTGCCCAGTTGAAAATGGAAACGCATCCATGACAAGAATTGTGGAAAACTGTGAAAGGAAGCAAAGTGCTTTGTCTACAGAAGTAAAATGGCATGGAAATATTCTGCCCTTTCTTTTTATTGTGTGTGTAGCATTTAGTGTATTTTTATGATTGCAAAAAAATAATACATAATTACCATGGCTATTTGGAAAACAAAGGTACAAAAGATAAATATAAAATAATCTATAGTTTTACAGCCAGAGATAACATATGTTAATCATGTTAATTCATGGGCATATGTCTATCTAGTCACTAAAGGAAGGACATGTCCTGTTGACTCTTTTGTTATATGACTGGTTTTTTCCTCTTCAATCAACATATTCTGATATTTTTCACATCATTAAGTATACTTCTACTTAGTGATTCTTTGTTGATGTATCTGGTCTAGAAATTGGATCTAACATAATATATTTGATATATATTTAGGTTGAACTACATAAAATTGCCATTTTTGCAGGTCAAATAGTTGAATATCCTCAATTTTATATGTTTCCACCTAATATTTTCCCATCGCTGGATTCTTAGGTTATTTCCAATTTTTTATCTTACAAATAATGATGTGATGAACACTTTGCACATAAATCTTTTTGCAAGACTATGATTCTTTTCTTAGGATATATTGTTAGTAGTGAAATCACTGAGTCAAGAAGGATGGACCTTTGATATGGCCTTTGATACATGTTGCCAACTTTTCTTCCAGATAATGCTGGTTATAATCTCTTTGGCAGCTTTAGTGCTTAAAAAAACCCCAAAAAACAAAAAAACCTCAATTATTCTGTTTAGCTAATCTTCATACTAAAGCAGGAAATCATGTCAGTGTTGGTTACCTTCCCAGCATTTAAATTTTATCACACAATATTTTTGCATGCCCAGAAACTTTATAAATCCATGGTTAATGCAGATGAGTGATAAAGCTTCCTTGAACCCAGCACCCAGCTTTTTAGTTCATGAGAGCTTAGTTAAAAAACTAGAAGAAATGCCTTCCCTTCCACTCAAGTCAATTCCCCTAGACTGCATTACCCGGTATGATGCTAAAAATGGCCAATGCTTCATTTGTGGGCATCAAGTTAAATTGCACTAGAAGATGCAGAAGCCACTATTTTGTTTTGTTTCTTAGTTGTTTTATATGGAGAATAGTGATACAGTCAGTGAAGGAAAGCTGAGGGAAGATATGGTGTAGTTACCCGTGTGCACATGTTTATGTGTATGAGTGCATATTAGGGAATCCTGGGGTTCATTCTTCTACAGGTAGCAATTGATTGGGGTGTAAAGGAAAGATGTTAACAGGTTCTAAAATTTTTCATTTTTAAGTTTTATTTTATTTATTTTGAGAGAGAGAGAGCAAATGGGGGAGGGGCAGAGGGGAAGGGAGAGAGAGAGAGAATCCCAAGCAGGCTCCGCACTGTCAGCACAGAGCCCGATGCGGAACTCAAAGTCACAAACTGTGAGATCACCACCTGAGCCGAAATCAAGAGTCAGACGCTCAATTGACTGAGCCACGCAGGTGCCCCTAAAAAAAATTTTTTAAGCGTGTATCAGCCATAATGAGTCAAAAGCTGAGGTGACAAAACCTGTATCTGAAAGTTCTTGCTTTAAAATCTCATCACATTTTAGATATTATTTTAAGAATTTAAGAACATGGTTGCACTTGACTTGAAAAATGTTATCTAAAATATTCTTACTATGTGGACTTCCAGACAATTTAGAATCAACATCTTTGTAGGGAAAGGAAACAAAACTCAATTTCTTTTCCACATGTTGTCTAGTTAGTAGTATTTCAAGTGCTACTTCTGAGTTTTCTGAAGTCCTTTTCTATACAAATCAGGTAATTTAGCCCCAAGCGTCTTATTTTGCCAGTGGAACTTATCTAGTAATTGCTAGTTTTATAGTTCTCAAATTGCTTTGGGGAAAATTGCTTTTGGGAGACAGGAAAAGACTTTTGTGATCTTTAGACTCAGATTAAACTACCTAAGTTTGAAAGAGGACATTGCAATAGACAATGTACAACCTGATAGAAGATATATCCACATAATTTGCTTATATGTAAAACAGACAATATGCACATGAGGTTATCAAGGCAGATAAGAAAATTACAGTCATTGTAGTCTTTCTCCTTTCATAGAAAACCTCAACTCATATTAGACATTTTCCTGATAAAGAATATGTTTTAAAAATCATCTGCACCTCCCCACTCACAAGCTGTACATTTGTAAATCTGCAATGACAGGTGAGTGATAACTCTGGTTATCAAAGCAGGAGCAGGATTTATAACTTAAAGTTTGTTATAATAACACCAAAATTCTAATTATCCAGTTAGTAATAATTTTGAAAAGCTACAGTAGTGAGATTGGTAACCACACCAGTGCTGCTGACAGTGTAAATTAGTGCAAACTTTCTGAAGATGAAGTGACACTATGCTTTAATAAACTTAACATTTTTGTATCTCTTAACCTTGTAGTTCTGCTAAAGTAAAAGGGCAATTTGATATGTGGGGAAAGATTCATGAACAAATGAAACATTCGTACTATTAATTTGATTGTAGTGTTTGGAAACAATCCAAATGTTAGAGGAACGCATAAAAAGTTATGTCATATGCTGGAAAATTATGTAGTAAAAAATGACATCTTCAAATGGTTTCATAAATGGAAAATGAAAATACTAAGTGGGTAAAGCAGAACATATTATATATTTATTATATATACATAAATTGTATACGTGTAAATCTTTTCACATTACTAATTCCTTGTCACGATTTGGTTAATATAGGCTTAAATGAGTAGGAAAAAAATCTTGAAGGAAATATACCAAAGAAACAAAAACAAAAGATATGGCAAGAATGATTACTGATAATTACTGCTTTCTGATGTACATTTTTCTCCTATTCTAATTCCTCTGAAATGAATACATATTAAAGTGAAATAATATTTTGAATAAGAATATTCATAAAATGAAAATTTTTAAAGTAAAAAAAAGAATGGAAGGGAGAAGAGAAGGAAGGGAAGGGAGGAGGGAGGGAGGACAAAATACTGATTTCAGAGTGGTTTGGAAATACTGATTTCAGAGTCAGACACTCTGAAATCAGTGTTTTAAGGAAAATGTTATTCTGAAAAAGAAAACAAGAAAATCTTGGTTGGACTGATGAATGTGGTAGTACAGATATGACTATTTCTCCGTTTCAAACTGTTCCATGATATGGGACAGAAAGACACATGAGCTGAAAGATAATAAGAGCTAATAGTTCCCATTAGGTGGACTTTGGTCCCTGGAGTTTAAAAACAAAGATAATGTGGGTAAATGTGGTGGTATTTATTTGGTGTATGTTTGGTAACTCCAATAACTAGGTATCAGCTACCCTGAACATAATTCAAGTCTCTCCTCTTCAGTGAGGCCCTTCCCCGCCTGGTCAGGTTCTGTGAATATCTGCCACAGACTCATCTTCTCATTCTATCTAGTATTTTTCTTTCTAGGGGCCATGGTTCATATCTTTCTGTGTCTGTTACCTAGCACTACCTACCTTGTCAGACGCTTTATTGCTGCCAACAAAGGAGCATATGTTAGTCCAAGTTCTTGGTGAGAAGACAAAAAACTGATTCGGAATACTTTAGTAAGAAAGGGAAATCATTGGAAGAGTCTTGGGTTGCAGACAGAATGCAGAAAAGGCCAGACATGCAGATCCCAGCAAAAACAAGGCAGGAAAGCATAGCCAAGAACTTTTCACAGAAACTGCCTCATAGAACGTTGTCTCTACTGTTGTTGCTGTGGACACATGGCTGCAGTTGCAGGGACTAAGAGCTGTCTGATCCCACTTGACAGTCAAGAACTGGGAGAGACATCCGCCTGGCCACTCTCGCTGCCGGGGGCAGGGGAAGTGTAATGTCCATCTTCCCTGGCCTCTGTACTGGGAGTCGAAGCTTGACCCCCTCGCTATTGTTGAGAGTCTCCTCAAAGAAGAAGCGTGTTTGGAGAGTGGGCAGCCAAAATGTCAACTATCCATTATGAACGGCCATGATGATGAAACCCTTAACATCACTTTCAGACACACTTGGGGAATTCATACCTCCTATTCCTGCAACTTTAGTTTTTGTGAGTCTGAGTGTCCTGGTTCCCAACAGGAGATCAATTACACCATGCACATAGTAAGAGTATCACTGAATTTAAAGCTACAGCTGCCCCCTTGTCATTTGAGTCTACTTGCGCCAATAGAACAGCAGGCACAAAAATAATTAGCACACTTGCAGGAGTCACTGATGATTACATGAAGGTAGATTTTACGCTACATAATGGGCTAGGGGGGAATATATTTGGCTCTCCGTGTTCCACTGGGGCATATATTAACACTTCCATACCCAGTTTTAGTTGCACACGGGCAAGTACAACCACTCACCAGTGGCTCAGACCACCCCAGGGAGGAAGGTCTGGGTCACTTAACCAGGCAAGCCACGCAGACTAGCCACGCAGGCTAGCATAAGTACTAACAGAAAGGGATGGTAATCTAAATAAGTAGAGGAGGAAGATGGTGGAATGTCCATTGTTGTCCCAGGACAAACTGCAGCAGTGGGGCTATAGTGCCCCGCATCAAATCTGCCTTTGTAAGATTCCCTTAGAAACTGTGAAGAATCAGGGGCGCCTGCATGGCTCAGTTGATTTAGCTCAGGCCATGATCTCACGGTCATGAATTCAGCTCAGGTCATGATCTCATGGTTCATTCTGTGGGTTTTAGCCGTGCCTTGGGCTCTGTGCTGACAGCTCAGAGCCTGGAGCCTGCTTCAGATTCAGTGTCTCCCTCTCTCTCTGCCCCCTCCCACCCCCCACTCTCTCTCTCTTTCTCTCTCTCAAAAATAAACATTAAAAAAAAATTGTGAAGAATCTATACGTAGATGGAGTGAAGTTGATATAAGAAGCGAGTGGATCTGACCAGTACATGGAGAGGATATGGTGAGTGCTGTTGATGTGTCACCCAGATCCAGTTTACTGAGCTGGGGCATCAATCACCACCCAGCTGCTGTGCTCCTTCTCCAGAGAACCGTCTCCAGCCAACAGGAGCTGCCTCGAGAAGTTTTGCCTTCCCACCCCACCACATGTAGGAGCAGCATGAAGCCAATGGCTGACTGACACAGGACCACAAAAAGCCAGTCCCCTTGTCTCAGTATGAGATAAACAATGTGGTGCAATTTATGCTCCAGAGCTTCCTATGGGATCAGCGTGAAGGTGGGCCCCCACTGAGGCCTCCTCCTTGCTAGCCAGCTTCCCTCGCCCTATCCTGGGTTCATGGTTCCCTCTCTCCTGAAAGTATCCCTTCAACAAATCTCCCGCATACGCATGCCCATCTCAGGCTCTGCTTCTAGGGTGATCTTGAATAGTCACCATTAAATATTTTTTAAAAAGACTTTTTAAAAAATTTATTTATTTTGAGGGGAGGCAGGGCAGAGAGAGAAGGAGAAAGAGAATCCTCAGCAGGCTCCACACTGCCAATGTGGAGCCTGATGTGGGGCTCGAACCCATGAAACATGAGATCATGATCTGAAACGGAACCAAGAGTCAGACACTTAACTGACTGAGCTACCCAGGTGCCCCTAAAAAGACTTTCTTATTAATTACAAAGAATTTGATGTCTTAGGTGGTATTTTAGTTGTACTTCTGTAACAAAGATCCTTTCGCCAATTAAAACTGTTATATTTGGGTCACTTTTTTCCAGTTTTTAAGTTTTTCCAGAGTGTGCTTTGTGGGAAACAAGGTTCCCAAGATAGTCCACACACACGCTCACTCACACACACACACAAAACACAGTAAAGGATTTTGTGTCAAATGGTTTGAGAAACCCTGCAATGTATGTGTCAGTCTGGGAGACTTGTGCACGTGATCCATGAAAGACTGTGAGGTAGCAGCACCCAGTGCTTAAATGCCCCAACAGATCTGTTTTCAAATCGTAGCTCTGCCACTAATCAGGCTTGGGATCATCATTTAGCTTTTCTGATTCCAAGTTTCTTATACATAAAATTGATGAGCATATACCTTATAATTATAATGCAAGAATGAAACAGTAGAATGCACAAAAAGCACTCAACACAGTGCTAGGCACATAGTAATCAGCAATAAATCATGACAAGTAAATAAATAAAAAAGTGCCTTGAGTTGCGGGGGAGAAGACTGTTAAATTTTCTTGACCACAGAACCCTTTCTTTTTTAAAAAACATACGAGTCAGAGAAAAAAACAAAAGATGCATTTCAGAAAATGCTGATTTGGTGAAATTGAATCATGCTCACTCATTACAAAGTAGATAGCATTATGTAAGAATTGAACCAGGTAAACAGTTAAGCAAGATAACTTGGGCAAATACCCCCAGTGACAATTCAGAGATCTCTGCATGAAAAACAAAGCAAAACAGGGGTGCTTGGGTGGCTCAGTCAGTTAAGCGTCCGACTTCAGTTCAGGTCATGATCTCATGGTTTGTGAGTTTGAGCCCTGCGTCGGGCTCTGTGCTGACAGCTCAGAGCCTGCTTCGGATTCTGTGTCTCCTTCTCTCTCTGCCCCTCCCCCGCTTGTGCTCTGTCTCTCTCTGTCTCTCAAAAATAAATAAATGTAAAAAACAAAAATTTTAAGACAAACAAAAACCCAAAAGTAAAGAGTCGTTATTTTACTTCTAAGAAAATTAGCCCCTGCCTTGCTTGTATTTTCCAAATCAATGCTAACTTTCCACTTTGGCTACATGATTGCCCAAGTATTCTTGATATTTGCTTACCTAGTTATATGTTATGTGTCAACTTGAAAAATTGGAATCCCCCTGCATCTCGAGTCTGGGTGACCCTACTTTATTTACAACTCCCACCCCCAACCCGGCCCAGCGCCCCTGGGAGGGTCAGAGAGAGCACAATGGGACAGGAAGAGTAAGAGGCTCTGTAATAGCAGAGCAGTAGCTGGAGCCAAAGTAAGAGGCAAGGTGCTTGTGCTTTACTTGATAGGGCAGGAGGCTTCAGCTAGAACATTTTTATGGAATTAAGTCAATAAAGCAGTTCCTTTATTCCCAGAATAATAATGAGAAAATTTCAGAAAAGGAGATTCTGTAGGTATTATGTTAGTTTGCTACGGCTGCCATATAACAAAACTCCACAGACTGGGAGTTTTTATTTTGTCATGGTCTGGAGGTTGGAAGTCCAAGATCAAGGTGTGGGCAGGTGTGGTTTCTGCTGAGGCCTCTCTCCTTGGCTGGCAGATGACTACCCTCTCACTGTGTCTTTGCATGGCCTTTTCTCCAGATGTGCCCATCCCTGATGTCTCTTCCTTTTCTTATAAGGACACCAGTCCTATTGGATTAGGGTCCCAGACTTAAGACCTACTATACTTACTTACCTCCTTAAAGGTCCCATCTTTGAAAAAAGTCACATTCTAAGATTGGCTTTCAACATACGATTTTGGGAGGAACATAATTCAGTCCATAATATATTCGGTAAAAATATAGATCAGACATATTTTTTGGCTGCCATAAATTCTATCTCTTGAAGAAATATTTATTAGCCTTGACCTCAGTGAAAGAGTTCATCTATGAATATTTACTGCTATAGTGTACTGCAAGGTATGACTTTCCTCTCTGCACTCCTAGGGAAATGCTATTTGCATACAGAGTAATCATTTTAAAATCATTTCATCACTTAGAAGAGAGTGGATCTCCTCTCTCACAGAGCCTTCCCCAAAAGGCCATCTGTGTCAGAGTCATATACTTCTATGGGGAGAAAGCCAATTTGGGGTTGGAAATCAGTATTCTAGTCATGGTTTTACCTCTGTGTAGTTGGAAAGTTCCCTTTCCTCCTTAGGGCAAGGCAAATTCACCCTGCAGCGGCTCTCTTGGGAAACAGGTTTCCGTTTTGGCTTTTTTTTTTAAATTTAGGTTCAAAATGTGTCAAAGATCATCTGTGCTTTGCTGTTTTCAGGCAATTCTTTTGTTAGCGTATCCAGCATTTGGATGGCATACAAAGTAGCTAACACATTACCATGGCATGAGTCCAGGCTTACAAACTAAACAAGATAAACTTGTTGATAGAAACAGAACTTTACAATACAGACTCTGATTTCAACAGAGGGGGCAAAAACCCAGAAAGGTTATTTTTTGTTTTTTTGTTTTTTGTTGTTTTTTTTTCTTTTATTGCCACAGATATGGTTCCCCACCCCCCTCTTCCTAACAAAATGTTTATAAAGAGAAAGAGTGTCTCTTCCAAGTTTTTTTCTTGGATGAGTTATTTGCAGATTATGTGTGTTTTGACGGCCTTCATATGGGTGGAGAATAGAAAGAGCTGTCATGTGGAAATTCATCAAATGTTAGAGCTAATAAAAAGGCATTACCATAATACAGTATAAGACCTAAATTTTTCATATGGAGGAAAAAAACCCAGAAAAACTCGAGGTCCTGATGTGTCAGAGATAGCATTGGGTCATTGCCATGTCTCCCAGCTAAAACATGAATTCTTCTACACCAGAGACAGTGATTTATGCTTCTTTACATTTCCTTTAAATCCCAGCAACTACTGGGCACATGTAACACTCTAAAAACTCTTGTGTATCAACAATGCCATTATCCTAAAATGATGGTAGAGTCTAAGAGCATTAAAGTTCTTAAAAACAGAGGCACCTGGGTGGCTCAGTCAGTTAAGTTTCGGACTTCAGCTCAGGTCATAAGCTCACAGCTTGTGAGTTTGAGTCCCATGTCAGGCTCTGTGCTAACAGCCCAGAGCCTGGAGCCTGCTTCGGATTCTGTGTCTCCCTCTCTCTCTCTGTCCCTCCCCTGCTCGCATTCTCTCTCTGTCTCTCTGTCTCTCTCTCTCAAAAATAAATAAATGAACATTAAAAAAATAAACATTTAAAGTTCTCAAAAACAAACAAAAGGGCAGTGTTAATTTCATAACAGAACCATGTAAAATTATTTCAAAAGATTAATATAGTTTTGGCAAAATAATCCCTAAATCTGATGGTATCATCAAGGGAAAACCACCATGTGATTACCTAATATGTTGTCATATAGAATCAAATAAATCTTTCAGAGTTAGAGAGAACCACAGAAATTATCTAGCACTAGCTCCTAATTTTACAGCTAAGAAAACTAAAGAAAAAACAAGAATAACTAAGACTCTCTCTTGAAGAAGAAGCTGAGATAGCTTTTTATAAAAGACAGTGTAGTATCGGCAAAGCAACAGGCAAATAGATCAAAGGACAAAATCGGGAACTCACAGAAAAGACCTATGCACTTATCGAAACTGGATATGTGACCGAGTTAGTACTAGAGATGGACAGGAAAAGAGTGCATTTATCAATAAAAGGTTCTGGGACAGTTGGTTACCCATATGGAAGAAAAATAACATGGCACATCCTACCTCATTCCATAACAAAAAAATTTTTTTAATCCCAAGTAGATTGAAAGCATAAATGTTAAGACATAAATACATGGAATTTTATAACATGTTTATGACTTGGAGTAGGAAAGGATTTCTTAAACAAGACATAGAAAGCACAAAACATACAGAAATAGATTAATAAATGTGACTACATTAAAGTTAAAAACACCTGCTTATCAAGACACACTATTAAAAGAATGCAAAGAAAATCCACAAAAATACCAAAAGATACTGGCAACACATGTAAATAACAAAGGACATGTATCCAGGATATGTGTAGATTTTCCATGAATTGATAAGAATAAGACATTCCAATAGAAAAAGAATGTTAAAGACATTTGAACAGTTACTGCATAGAAGGTGGAACCCTAAATGAACGATAACCTAGCAAGAGATATTCAATCTCACTATAAGAAAACACAAATTAAAGCCACAATGACTTCCAATAATGCACCCACCAGACTGGCCCAAAACTTCTACAATACTAAGTGTTGATGAGTGTGCGGTGCAATAAGAATTCTTTTACTATAGGTGGGATTACAGATTGGTGCTAGCGCTTGGAAACTTTCCCTAGTGAGGCGACATGAACATGAGCCACAACCCAGATAAATGGACACGTGTGTCAGGGAAATGTGTAAAAGTACTCATGGCAGCACTACCTATCCAAAATATGAGAAAGCACCCAAAGTCTTTTTAGCAGATAAATTGTGGAACATGTATGCAATTAAATACCCAAAAGCAATGAAAATTTTAACAAATTACGGTTCACACATCAACATGAATGAAATGTAAAAATAATAAGACTGAGTGAAATAAACAAGTCACAAAATAATATTTCCTGTACAATCCCTTGTACATAGAATTCAGGTGTGGTAAAATTATTTTTGTTAAAGCAAAAAACTGGGGCTTCTGGGTGGCTGAGTCGATTTAGTGTCCGACTTTGGCTCAGGTGACCATCTCATGACTTGTGAGTTTGAACCCCACATCAGGCTGACATCTCATATCCTGGAGCCTGCTTCAGATTCTGTGTCTCCCTCTTTGTGCCTCCCCTGCTTGTGCTCTGTCTCTCTGTCTCTGTCTCTCTCTCTCTCAAAGATAAATAAACATTAAAAGAATTTTTTTTGAAAGCAAAAAAAGGAATACAAAAATCAAGATAGCTATTTTCTCTGGGAATAAAGAGAGCACAAGGTAGTGTCCAAGTTACTGGACAAGGTAAGAGATTTTATTCTAGATCAAAGTCTTATATTTATGACTTGGGTTATAGTTTATGGCTTTTATGGCTTTATGATTATTGTTTATATTACACATATGCATGTTTTATATTACCTTATCTATGTATGATATATTTTGCACCACAGAAATAATTTTTTTAAAAAAGGCAATAAAACCAATATGGAAGAAAGGGTACTAGGCTTGGAGTCAGGAGGTACTACCATAAATTCAAATGTTAAAAAAAAAACAAAACAGGTTTCTGTAAACATTTAGTCACTCAACTGTTCAGTAGTGGAAAGAGTATTTGGAGCAAGGAGAAGCAGAGTAGTGGATAGTCTTTTTAAGTTCTTTGGATAATATCATGGACTACTTTTGAAGTCTGGGGATACTTAAAAAAAATTTTTTTTTAATGTTTATTTTTGAGAGACAGAGAGAGACAGAGCATGAGCAGGGGAGGGGAAGAGGGAGAGGGAGACACAGAATCTGAAGCAGGCTCCAGGCTTGAACTCATGAATGGTGAGATCATGACCTGAGCCAAAGTCAGACACTTAACCAACTGAGCCACCCAGGTGCCCCAAAGCCTGGGGATACTTAAGCATCATTCCATTGCCTACATATCAAGTACTTTCTGAATGCCAGACTCTTTGCAACATTTCTTTGTGTTATCATAACAAATCTACAAAGACTGTGCTATTGTATCTGTTCTATAGACAAGAAATCTGAGGCTCAGAAAAGTTAAATGCCTTGCCCAAATCAATCCAGTCAAGAAGGAGATAGTACACCAGAACTCCTTAAACTCTATTGTGCAGATGAATCTTCTGAGATATTAAAATGCAGATTCTGACTTCAGGAGTTCTGGGAACCAAGAATCTGCATTTATAACTGGTCCACAGACCCACTCTGAATATCATGGTTTCTGGAGCCATGCTGCCTGGAACCATGATGCTACCATTTAATAGTTTTATGGCACAGGACAGTTACATTCCTTTTTCTCATCTGTAAAATGGGGGTAATAATAAGGCTTAGTTCATCAGGTTGTTGTGATGTTTATAATATTCATGCAGGGTTTTGAATAGTGCCTGCCACTTAGAAAGCATTTGAAAATAGCAGTCATTTTTAGTAAGTAACATAGAGCTACATTTCTAATGAAAATTTCACCATTACTAAAGGAGCTAATAAATTATACCAGAGAGCCCTTGGCACAAACATTAGGAAAAATTGCCAAGAGAATCCTAGCAAGAAACTCTGCCATTTTGACTTTTTATACTCTATTCATACGTCTTGCCCAATCTTGTTACTTCATGTAACTTTATAGAAAAATACTTAATACCCAGCAGACTTGCTTATGTGGAGAATAATTTCCCACATCTTTCTGCAAACTAGCTGCACTATGTATGAGGAAACAATTTTCTGGGAAAACAGCTAAGACCGGGAATCCATCCAGTTGTTTAAAACTGCTGATCAAATCCAGACTGACAAACAATTAAAAAAAATTTTTTTTCATGTATTTTTGAGAGACAGAGTGAGACAGAGTGTGAGCGGGAGAGGGGCAGAGAGAGAAGGAGACACAGAATCTGAAGCAGGCTCCAGGCCCTGAGCTGTCAGCACAGAGCCTGATGTGGGGCTCGAACTCAGGAACCGTGAGATTATGAACTGAGCTGAAGTCGGATACTTAACTGACTGAGCCACCCAGGTGCCCCAAACACTTTTTAATAGAAACTATTTTGAAGTTAAAACGTTACATTAAATGGAATCATTGACTAATGGTATTTTGGGGCTATTTCTCACTGTTTGCAAGTGAGAAACAGCATTAGTACCAAAGTCCTCTCTTCCCCAACATCCTAACAACACTGCTGTCCCTCCCTAATCATTCAGGCTCCAGCTGTGATGTGGTCTTTGTTCATTCCTTTCCTTTATCAGCCTGTAAGATTATATTCAGCAAGTTTATAAAGGATCTTAACACCACCAATAATCGTGGTCTTTGGTCAGTGGAGAAGCAAGCCAATTAGCTTGGTTGTAAATGCACTTTCCAAAGAAAATAAATGTGTGTTCCCATTTGAAAATGCAAGAAACCTACTCGGAAATAATAACTTGGATGCCATAAACCACTCCTGCCCACCCCAACAAAGGGACGACAATCCGATTCAGCCAAGGGACAAGCAAAACAACTTAGCTGAGTCTCCACAGGTACATCTGTCAGAATGATTAACCTTAGTCACAATCAGACATAGTGACCTCCATTAGTTAGATAATGGAGGTGAAAACAGATCGTGTTCCTTTATTTCCTGGCCAATTACACAGCCCTATTTTCCTCTGTGTTCAATAGAAGTGACCTAAAAGCTTTTGAGGCACCAGTCTAGGTACAACAACCCTTCAAAAATTATTTTGTTCTCTCCTTTCTTTGAAGGGGAAAATATCCCAAAGGGTGCTGTTTTGTAGACCAGCAGAGACTGTTTAACTGCACTCTGGAATAGAGAAGAAAAGCAAATCTGCCTGGTGGCATTTGCAGTTGGATTTCCTCTTTCAGACAACAATTAATTTAGCCCATTGTCTGAAAAAGAGGCTGAGCTCACTGTGAGCTGGGCTCTGTTTACACTGGATTCTATCATTTCGTTTCCATAGCTTTGTGAGTTTGAAAGTCAAACCAAACTCATAATTAGGTTACTTGTTTAGATAAAATATTATTATTATTGTTATTATTATTATTATTATTATTATTACTATTTGGGGTTAAAATTCTCTCTGGGAATGTCCCACAAAGACACGAGGGAAGTGATACAGGAATCCCAGAGTGCTCTTTCCTGAAGACAGAGGAAAGGTTGCAAAACCTACGGAAACACAGGAGTATCTGCGAATTTGAAAAATTGTACAAACATTGACTATGCACCAGTTTAATGCTGAGTTACTGAGACAAATGCAAAGGGTCTCTGCCCTCAGCATCTCATACCCCATTCGGCAGGCATTCAAGATTTGGTTCTGCCCTTCTCAGGACAGCACAGGAGAGGGGCAGCTACTAACTTACTGAGAGGCCAGGCTAGCCCCCTGACCTCCTTTCCCACACTGGTATGCATATCACCAGCTTAAAAGGAACTTCTTGGTCACAGATCCACACCCAGAGTTGCCTAGAATACTCCCCAGTCGTTGTATCCAGGAACTGGTATAGGCTGAGCCACCACACAGGATGAGTTGTGGAAACTTCTCCAGCACACTGAAACATTTCAGGCCTGCCCTCCAGTACTGGCACCTGGCAACCACAAGCCACCACCTTTTCCTCTCTTCCTCTGAGCACATGCTCCTGCTCACTCCCTTCCTGTAACAAGGCCACTGTGTGACACTTCTGCCCTGCCGGACCGCCTTCTCTCTCTCTTTCTCTCCACCTCTTCCTTCCCGCTTACTGCTTCTTCATGAAGTGCTGAAGTGCCAGGAACTCATAGCACCGAAAATCAAAGATTAATAGAAAAGCGTTTCCCTGTGAGATTGCACTGGAGTTGTTTCCTCCCTCCTCCCGCCAAGCAGACTTCCTGGTCTTTGTTTATCCTCGGCTCAGGGTTAAACTCACAGAACCTAGCAGTCTCTGGGCTGCAGGGCTAATGGAGGAAGGCCTGGCGGGAAGCGAGGCAGCTGCTCTCACCTCACTTCCATCCTCTGCCTACTCCCAATGCCATGTAGCTGTTAGAATCCCAACGTGACAGAAGAGAAATTCTGATCAGAGAAGTTAATTGGCCTGCCCGGGAGCACACAGCTCATATGGTCTCCTTCTGAGATGCATGACCAACCCCCGACACAGTCTTGCAGAGCCTCTTGATCTTTTCCTGCTCCCAGAGTCGAGGGCTCCTCTGCATTACCACAGAAAAACATCTCTCTCTCTTTTTTTAAGTTTTTATTTATTTTGAGAGAGAGAGAGAGATTGAGCGTGAGTGGGGAGGGGCAGAGAGAGAGGGAGAGAGAGAATCCCAAGCAGGGATCTCTCTGCACTGTCATCGCAGAGCCCAGTGTGGGGCTCACACCCACGAACTGGGGGATCATGAAACCAAGAGTCAGACACTTAATGGACTGAGCCACCCAGGTGGCCCGGAAGACTGTCTTTTAGAGGTGGAGCAAGGGCTGCAGGCCATGGGGAAGGGGCATGGCCTTCTGACAGGAGTGGCAGCATGAGGCCCAACACTGGGGCCTGCTGTGGTGAAGAAGGTCAAGCACAGAGCCACTTCCTCAGAAGTCCTGATGGTTTCGCTTTCCCACTGCTTCTGCTCATTTCTTTTAAACTATATATCACTGTTTAACAAATTTCATGTTTCTTTAAAGTCAGTGGGAAAGTGCCACTTCTGGAAGGCTGTGCTCAGAAAGTCATTTTGCTTCCTGCTCCCTAGCCCCCTTCTTTCCTGAGTTCATCTTAACTTTGCTCTGTGCATGGGAGCTGGAAGTCTGCACCTGCCAGCACAGCTCATCAAGGCTCCCTGCAGAAGTGACACGGCTGTTTGTAGTAGCCCCAGGAGCCGGTAAGGGCATTGCCATAGCTCACCACTCCCATCCCCATCACACCCACCCCCCCCCCCCCATCACAAAAACACAAATCTTATTGGAAACGCAGTGTCTGATATGCATCTGCAGCTGCCAGGTGAGTGCTCTCGCACATCTCCCACTGTGCTGTTCTCATCCAGGACCACACAAGCCACTTCACAGAAAGTCTGCAGCCACCCCTATGCCACAGCTTTATCACCTTTGAGAAGGCCTGTCATCCTGTCTGAGACACCAGTCTATGGTATCTTCAGGTATTTTCAGTTACTGTTTCCACTTAAAAAGTAATACACTCCTTCATCCACCCACCTGTTTACCCAAAATTTATTGGTGGGGCAACGATACTTCTCAGTGTACCAGAATGGTACTGGTTTATGCCTTTTATCCTGGCATAGTTATTAATGGCATCCTCTTTTACTACCAAAAGCAACCCAGTTTGGGGGATAAGTTATTTGGTCACCTTATGTATTGAATACATGCTATAGGCCGGCCCTGTGACAGGTCCTAATGATGCAAGGATACATTAAACAAAGTCACTTCCTTTTAGGAGCTCACAAACTCAAGAACCTTATCTCTACATTGTACAAGGATCTCTGAGCAGGTATTATCTTTGATGGCTCACCCCAACCTGTTTTTCCCTTCTGGTCACCCTCACTCAGACCCAGTTAATTGGTGTTGCTATGGCGTTCTCTCACCCTATTGGCTGTCAAGCCTGTTACCCTCAGTGTCCCGCAAGAACCCATGTGTCCTGCAAGAACCCATGTGGCTATATATTACATTTCAGCATCTCATGGGGACATTTGTGTGTGGCTTTTCCAGGTCCCATAGACTTGTGTGCCCTTACATTACCTACATGGATGTCCTGAGACACTCCATTAATATCCCCTATGAACACTTTCATGTCCCTCTTCAGTGGGAACGGACCATTGCTTTCCTTTGGTCTCATGCGGCTGCTACTTGTACCCATCCATTTTCCCATGTGGATATTCCTGTCCATCATTCTAGTGTTGCACGTTGGGCTTTTGTACCACTCCAATAATGCAGGCTCCACCAGTAGATCCCCACTTGAAGGTTGCAGGCCCTGAAGGGTTACAGAGTAGCAAGGAGTCCTTGGCTGCAAATGTGAACAGAGCAGATTTCATGAATGGTTAAAAAAACCCTCCTCTTATTTAAAAAAACCCTCTTCTTTCCTCTACCTCAGAGCCACTTGGTAAGTTTGTATGAACAGCAGATTTCTAAGTTTCATTCTAGGATTGGGCCCAGGGGTTTTTATTTTAAACAAGTTCCATGGTGCTATGGTCTAAATGTTTTTGTCTCTCCCAAATTCATATGTGGAAGCCCAGTACTCAATGTGATGGTATTAGGAGGTGGGGCATCTGGGAGATGATAAGGTCATGAAGGTGGAGTCCTCATGAATGGGATTAGCGTCCTTCCAAAAGAGGCTCAAGAGAGCTCTCCCCAAGTAGGGGGGGCCACTGCAGAGAGCCATTGGGTTGGGGCCACCCCTGCAGGCCCAAACAGGTGGAGCTGCCAGAACTTCAACAGGAACTTCACACAACCCAGGCCCCGAGTCTCCACAGGGGTAGGACCACCCAAAGCCAAGGGAGCAGGGCCACCAGAGCCTTGGAGGCCCAACCTCTGCCCCAATGCATCCAGAAGATACTGGATTTTAATTAGTATTTTAAAAGGATGGTTTTGATGTGCAGCTTGGGTTGAGAACCAGTGGTTTGGCCCTCCTTTCTTCTATTCTCTCTTCTCTCTATGAAATATCCTCTTTTTCTTCCTAACCAAATATTGGTTTCTTTATGTATTTGTCTTTATCCCCTGTGCTCCATGCAGTTCCTTGCCTCAGAGGAAGCTAACTCCACTCTTGACTGCAGGAGTAATTTTTCATTGCTAATTAATGCTCATTGCTCAAGAACAATCTGAAAATCTTTATGAAAAAAAACAGGGGACCCAATTCTGGCCAATGAATCATTAGGAGAACTTGCCAGAGATGTCTGGAAAAGTTCTTCCTCATTCTTAAGAGTAAGTCATTATTGGATTTCCAACTTAATAGCAGAGTAGCTTGTATTGGACTACTTTTCTGCTGGCAACAGGTATAAGTTTTGAACAAAATATAAGAAGAAATAACCGTTGTTTCAAAGCCCTGGAAAGCAACTCAGAACAGACAGAAACTGAAAGGGAGACAGTCTTGAAGAAAGGGAAGCATGCTGGGTAAAATATCACATTCCCCATCACTTTCTTGAGAGAGTTCTCTCGACTTCAAGATGCAAAGGGAACAGAACTCAGGCAGAAAACAGCAGTCTTGCTGAGTTGAAGAGTCAGAGGATAGTTTTTAGGGTTATTATAGTCACACCTGGAAAACGAAAAGAAAATTCCAGGAATGAGGGAGCTACACAGAAGTGAGTCCCAAAATCCAAATACAAACATACCTCAAATGCTTGGCTGACTCCTAAACTATGCATGTCCATGCAAAATCTCCAGGGAACTCAGCCAGAGAGCAACTCTGGAAACCTGAAAGAGATGGGCAAGGATTTTAGCAATTACTTAGCGTTAGAAAACCTGAGTATGGAGTTCAAATCATGCTAAGTTGGAAGGTTTAGTAAACACCTTGGTCTTTCCGCTGAAATTTCAAGGGCCAGATCTTAAGAGTAACCACCGAAATCCAGGACTAACAGCTATGCCCTAGAACTAATGGAAACACAAAATGAACCTGCCAAAACAAAGCCTGTAACCAAGCCTCTGTAGGATCAAGGTGATTCATCTGTAATTTAACTGTCTGCTAGGGAAAAAAAAAAACAAACCTCAACACACCTTTGAGGAAGATTACAGAATCCACAGTTTCTACAATGTATCACTGACAATGTCTGGTATATATAAGAAAAAATTTCTAGGAGTGTGAAGAAACCAGAAAATGAGATCATATAAAATTTTTTTAAAAGTTGATAAAGAGCTCGGGGTGACCCAGATGTTTGTGTTAGTAGACAGGTACTTTAAAACTATTAAAAATATATTTAAAAAGTCAATAGAAAAAAATTGATACAATCAGTTAAGGGATGGGAAATTTCAACAGACATGAAATTCTGAAAAAGAACCAGATGTAAATCCTAGAAGTGAAATAAACAATGTTGAAATCAAACATTTATCAAATGAGAATTATAGAAAGATATGGTAGAAGAAACTTGATGAAGTTTGATGACAAAGTTGATGACAAGTCGACAAAAAAATATGCAAATGGGGGGCGCCTGGGTGGCTCAGTCCGTTGAGCATCCAACTTTGGCTCAGGTCATGATCTCAAGGTTTTAGGGTTCGAGCTCTGATCAGGCTCTGCACTGTCAGTGCGTGGGATTCTCTCTCTCCTCTCTCTTTCTGCCCCTCCCCAACTCATGCTTTCTTTCTCTTTCTCAAAATAAATAAATAAACTTAAAAACAAACTGAGCCACAGAAGGAAGGAAAATTGAAAAAGGAGGAGAGAACAGAATCTCAATGGCTGTGAAACACTATCAGTGATTTAAAATAATTATATTTAAAGCCCCAGAGTAAGAAGAGAGACAATAGAGGAGAAACTGCATTTAAAGGTAGATTGGTTGAAATTTTACCACATTTGCTTTAAAAGATCATTCCAGAGATCTAAGAAACTCAGAAACAACAAGGTTAGATGCAAAGAAAACTATACTGAGGCACATCATAATAAAACTTTTGAAAAAAGAAGAGAACATTTTTTAAATAATTTTTTAATGTTTATTTATTTTTGAAGGAGAGAGAGCATGAATGTGGGAGGGACAGAGAGAGAGAGGGAGACACAGAATTTGAAGCTGCTCCAGGCTCCGAGCTGTCAGCACAGAGCCCTAAATGCAGCTAGAACTCATGCACCATGAGATCATGACCTAAGCCGAAGTCAGAGGCTTAACCGACTGAGCCACCCAGGTGCCCCAGAAGAGAACATTTTTAAAGAGAAAAAAAGGACATTACATAGAGGAATAATGATAAGAATGACAACCACTTTCTTATCAGAAACGATAGAGTTCTAAGGATAATGAAAAGATGTAGTTCAAGTGATGAAAGAAAAGACAATGGGCAACCTAGATTTCCATATACTGCAAAACTATCTTTCAGAAGTGAATGCAAAATTAAGAAACTTTCAGAAAAACTGAAGTCTAAAGAACCTGTCACCAGCAGAATCCCACTATAAAAATTAGTAAAGGAAATTCTTCAGGTCAAAAAAGGAAAGGTACCTGATGGAAATTCAGACCCATAGGGAATAATGTAGAGGGCCAGAAATAGTAAATATGTGTGTAACTGTAAACAATATTTCCCCTTATTCATTAGATTTTTATAAAGACAATAGACTTATTAAAGCTTCATAATAATCATGTATTACGGGGTATACAACAAGTAGAAGTAAAACTTATGTCACCAATAGCACTAAACAACAGGAATAAGGAGAAATAGTATTATAATGCTACAAATTCTTGTGTTATATATGAAGTAGTATAATTATAATTCAATAATTCATGAAGAATACATAACATTTAATAAAATGTATTCAGAATACAAGGAGAAACCTGACAGAAATAAAATGAAAAAAGAGGCAAACCCACAATTATTACAGAGATTTTAACTCACTTCTCTTGGCAATTAATTGAAGTAGTTCTAGAAATTTTGAGCTACACTAACAACCAACTTGCCCTAGTTGGTATTATAGAACACCACACCAATTACTGGATTCTTTGCAACAGCACATGGAATTTCCACCAAGACAGATTATATGTTGATTCATAAAACAAATCTTAATTCATTTCAAAGGATTAAAAACATATAGAGTACATTGTCTGCCCACAATAGAATAAAACTGAAAAACAAATATCAGTAAATGTCTAGAAAATGCCATAAAGATTTAGATATTACACTACATACTCTAAAGTATTCTCAAAGAAGAAATTACAGAGAAAATCAGAGGATATTACCAAATTTGAAAAAACCACGGTTCTCCCTCCTATGCAGGGAGAAACCCAGTTCTTCTCTTCTGGCTGTCTCCCTTCCTTTAATACAGAACACTCACAACACTTGTGACATTTCTGGTCACCAAATGTGGGGGTGGAGGTTGTTCCCCACACCAAGCCATTCTCCATGATGTCAGCTGAGGGCCCTGCAATTCAAATCAATTCTGACACTATCTACCCAGGGATCGCAACGGATCCCACAGTTTAAGATTGCTTCCTCCCCACTTCAGATGCCAATCACAAGTAGTAGGTGCCCAGGTTACCCACAACAAATCAGAGGTTCCTCAGACCCATCCTCAGGTTTCATTAATTTACTAGAGTAGCTCACAGAACTCTGGGAAACAATTACTTATGTTTACCAGTTTATTAAGGGATGTGGTAAAGGATACAAATGAACAGCTAGATGAAGATATACATAGGGTGAAGTCTGTGATGGTCCTGAGGTTAGGAACTTCTTTCTCCATGGAGTTGGGGTGCATCACCCTCCCAGCGTGAATGTGTTCAACAACCTGGAAATTTGCTGAACTCTGTTCTATTGGGATCAAAATAGAACACAGGCATGACCAAATATTAATTCCACTTTGAGCCCCTCTCCCCTTTCTAGAGGATGGGGGATGGGGCTGAAAATCCAAAGTTTCTGATCATGGTTTGGTCTTTTCATGACCAGTCTTGATTCAGGAACCATCCAGGGGCCCACCTAGAGTTGTCTCAAAGAACAAAAAAGGCTCCTAGGAAAATTACCTAGGGAATTACCAGTTTTAGGGGCTCTGTTCCAGGAACCAGGGGCAGAGACATTTATGTCATATATATATGCCAGGGTCAAGCTTTAAGGAAGCCTTCCCTATCCAGAAATACTGATATATGAGCTGATAGCCTCCCTGATTGTTTGAAATGAGCATTTATCTTTCACTGTGGCTGGCCAGCTCACAATCTCTTTTATATGTTAGGAATTCCCCACTTTATGAATAGCCCACTTCTCACAAGAGAAGTTAAAATGTCAGACATTCACTTCATTCTCTCTTGAGGTTAAGGTGTAGTATGAGGCTCTACCAAACAGATGTATACAACATATACTCGAATCTAACGGTGATTCAATTCACGAAGTTTCATGAAGCAGAACCAGAGACTCAACATTTCTGTTCAATTTCCAGAAACAGCAGTGTTACCGGTTCTAGTAGTAGAATCTGATGTCTAGCAGAGGTGGCATATAGGGATATGTAGCCTGAGGTGGTAGCAGTTACATTGCAACCAGAACGACTATATGATCAGGTCCTGATGTTGTTTCTGAATTTGAAGGCTCCAAGTCCAGGTTTCCAGAAACCTCCGCCACAATTGTAACTCTCCTATATCCTCTTAATAAATTGCTTTTTCTTATTCAGTTTGGCTGAATTTGCTTCAGTTGCCTTACACTAAAGACCCAACTGAAATTTTACTGAATCTCTTGTAGGTAGCATTCTCTGTTAATTATAGCTGAAAGTATCCTAAATAATCCCAGTCCTGGGCTCTATCAGTTAACTATTACCACATAATGCTCTGCAGCAAATGGCACAGTGGATTAAAACAACATTTATTCTTGCTCACTTGTCTGTGGGTTGCCTAAGATTCAGCTGATGTAGGCTGTGTTCAGTGGATCTTAGCTCCAAAATGCATACTGGGTCTAGCCCAGAACCATGCTTCTGTCATCCTCCTTGGATCTCCCAGGGCTTGCCTTCTTATGGAAATGACAGTAGTCAAGAGGGCAAGATGAATTGTGCAATTATGATTCAAACCTTCTCATGTTAGGTTTACTAGCATTCCCATGTCCAAGTCCCACAGCTAAACCCAACATCAGTGAAGCAGGAACTTTATTCTCTAGTGAGATGAACTACACAGCACATGACAAAGAGCATGTAGAGAGGGAGGGATAAAGAATTGGGAACAATAATGAAATCTACTACACCAGCCTACACCGCATTCCTCCAAAAACCATAGTGTTAGGTAATGCCTGGCGATGGTGTCAGAGTTTCTGCTTTATGGCGGTTGAAGACTTGTCAGAAAAGGTCTTGGACATGCTGCCTTCAGACAAAGAAATTAATTTCTATCATCTTTGCATGATCGGGTGATGATAGAGTCATAAATGATGGGGCTGCTAAAGATCTTTTTTTTCATTTTTTCATTATTTTATTTTATTTTATTTTTTTAAATTTACATCCAAATTAGTTAGCATATAGTGCAACAATGATTTCAGGAGTAGATTCCTTAGTGCCCCTTACCCGTTTAGCCCATCCCCCCCTCCCACAACCCCTCTAGTAACTTTCAGTTTGTTCTCCATATTTATGAGTCTCTTCTGTTTTTCCCCCTCCCTGTTTTTATATTATTTTTGTCTCCCTTCCCTTATGTTCATCTGTTTTGTCTCTTAAAGTCCTCATATGAGTGAAGTTATATGATTTTTGTCTTTCTCTGACTGACTAATTTCACTTAGCATAATACCCTCCGGTTCCATCCATGTAGTTGCAAATGGCAAGATATGATTCTATTTCATTGCCGAGTAATACTCCATTGTATATATATACCACATCTGCTTTATCCACTCACCATCGATGGACAGTTGGGCTCTTTCCATACTTTGGCTATTGTTGATAGTGCTTCTACAAACATGGGGGTGCATGTGTCCCTTCGAAACAGCACACCTGTATCCCGTGGATAAATGCCTAGTAGTGCAATTGCTGGGTCGTAGGGTAGTTCTATTTTTAGTTTTTTGAAGGAACCTCCATACTGTTTTCCAGAGTGGTTGCACCAGTCTGCATTCCCACCAACAATGCAAAAGAGATCCTCTTCCTCCGCATCCTCGCCAACATCTGTTGCTGCCTGAGTTGTTAATGTTAGCCATTCTGACAGGTGTAAGGTGGTATCTCATTGTGGTTTTGATTTGTATTGCCCTGATGATGAGTGATGCTGAGCATTTTTTCATGTGTTGGTTGGCCATCTGGATTTCTTCTTTGGAGAAGTGTCTATTCACGTCTTTTGCCCATTTTTCACTGGATTATTTGTTTTTTGGGTGTTGTTTGAGAAGTTCTTTATAGATTCTAGATACTAACCCTTTATCTGATATGTCATATACAAATATCTTCTCCCATTCTGTCAGTTGCCTTTTAGTTTTGCTGGTTGTTTCCTTCCCTGTGCAGAAGCTTTTTATTTTGATGAGGTCCCAGTAGTTCATTTTTGCTTTTGTTTCCCTTGCCTCCGCAGACGTGTTGAGTAAGAAGTTGCTGTGGCCAAGATCAAACAGGTTTTTGCCTGCTTTCTCCTCGGGGATTTTGATGGCTTCCTGTCTTATATTGAGGTCTTTCATCCATTTTGAGTTTATTTTTGTGTATGGTGTAAGAAAGTGGTCCAGGTTTATTCTTCTGCATGTCGCTGTCCAGTTTTCCCAGCACCACTTGCAGAAGAGACTGTCTTTATTCCATTGGATATTCTTTCCTGCTTTGTCAAAAATTAGTTGGCCATACGTTTGTGGGTCCATTTCTGGGTTCTCTATTCTGTTCCATTGATCTGAGGGCCTGTTGTTGTGCCAGTACCATACTGTCTTGATGATTACATCTTTGCAGCATAGCTTGAAGTCCAGGATTGTGATGCCTCCAGCTTTGGTTTTCTTTTTCAAGATTGCTTTGGCTATTTGGAGTCTTCTGGTTCCATACAAATGTTAGGATTATTTGTTCTAGCTCTGTGAAGAATGCTGGTGTTATTTTGATAGGGATTGCATTGAATATGTAGATTGCTTTGGGTAGTATCAACATTTTAACAATACTTGTTCTTCCTATCTAGGAGCATGGAATCTTTTTCCATTTTTTTGTGTGTGTCTTCTTCAATTTCTTTCATAAGCTTTCTATAGTTTTCAGTGTATACGTTTTTCATCTCTTTGGTTAGATTTATTCCTAGGTATTTTATGGTTTTTAGTGCAACTGTAATTGGGATCGATTCCTTGATTTCTCTTTCTGTTGCTTCATTGTTGTTGAATAGGAATGCAACCAATTTCTGTGCATTGATTTTACATCCTGCAACTTTGCTGAATTCATGAGTCAGTTCTAGCAGTTTTTTGGTGGAATTTTTAGGTTTTTCACATAGAGTATCATGTCATCTGCGAAGAGTGAAATTTGACCTCCTTGTGGCCGATTTGGATGCCTTTTATTTCTTTGTGTTGTCTGATTGCAGAGGTTAAGACTTCCAATACTATGTTGAATAACAGTGGTGAGAGTGGACATCCCTGTCTTGTTTCTGACCTTAGGGGGAGAGCTGACAGTTTTTCCTCATTGAGGATGATATTAGTATTGGGTTGTTCTTATATGGTTTTTATGATATTGAGGTATGCTCCTTCTATCCCTACTTTCTTGAGGGTTTTTATCAAGAAAGGATGCTGTATTTTGTCAAATGCTTTCTCTGCATCTATTGAGAGGATCATATGGTTCTTGTCCTTTCTTCTTTGTTGTGATGAATCACGTTAATTGTTTTGCAGATATTGAACAACTCTGCATCCCAGGTAGAAATCCCACTTGGTCGTGGTAAATAGTTTTTTTAATGTATTGTTGGATCCAGTTGGCTAATATCTTGTTGAGGATTTTTGCATCCATGTTCTTCAGGGGAATTAGTCTATAGTTCTCCTTTTTAGTGGGGTCTCTGTCTGGTTTTGGAATCAAGGTAATGCTGGCTTCATGCAAAGAGTTTGGAAGTTTTCCTTCCATTTCTATTTTTTGGAACAGCTTCAAGAGAGTAGGTGTTAACTCTTCCTTAAATGTTTAGTAGAATTCCCCTGGATAGCCATCTGGCCCTGGACTCTTGTTTTTTGGCAGATTTTTGATTACTAACTTCATTTCCTTACTGGTCAAGGGTCTGTTCAAATTTTCTATTTCTTCCTGTTTCAGTTTTGGTAGTGTATATGTTTCTAGGATTTGTCCATTTCTTCCAGATTGCCCATTTTATTGGCATATAATTGTTCATAATATTCTCTTATTCTTGTTTTTATTTCTGCTGTGTTGGTTGTGATCTCTCCTCTTTCATTCTTGATTTTATTTATTTGGGTCCTTTCCTCTTTCTTTTTGATCAAACTGACTAGTGGTTTATCAATTTTGTTAATTCTTTCAAAGAATCAACTTCTGGTTTCATTGATCTGTTCTCATGTTTTTTTTTTTTGTTTGTTTGTTTCGACAGCATTAATTTCTGCTCTAATCTTTATTATTTCCTGTCTTCTGCTGGTTTGGGGTTTTATTTGCTGTTCTTTTTCCAGCTCCTCAAGGCATAAGGTTAGGTTGTGTATCTGAGATCTTTCTTCCTTCTTTAGGAAGACCTGGATTGCTATATACTTTTGTCTTATGACCGCCTTTGCTGTGTCCCGGAGGTTTTGGGTTATGGTGCTATCAGTTTCATTGACTTTCATACACTTTTTAATTTCCTTTTTAAGAGCTTGGTTAGCCCATTCATTCTTTGGTAGAATGTTCTTCAGTCTCCAAGTATGTGTTACCTTTCCAAATTTTTTCTTGTGGTTGATTTCGAGTTTTATAACGTTGTGTTCTGAAAATATGCATGGTACGATCTTGATCTTTTTGTACTTACTTAGGGCTGATTTGTGTCCCAGTATGTGATCTATTCTGGAGAACGTTCCATGTGCACTGAAGAAGAATTTATATTCTGCTGCTTTAGGATGAAATATTCTGAATATATCTGTTAAGTCCATCTGGTCCAGTGTGTCATTCAAAGCCATTGTTTCCTTGTTGATTTTTTGATTAGATGATCTGTCCTTTGCTGTGAGTGGGGTGTTGAAGTCTCCTACTATTATTACTATCGATGAGTTTCTTTATATTTGTGATTAATTGATTTATATGTTTGGGTGTTGCCACATTTGGCGCATAAATGTTTACAATTGTTAGGTCTTCTTGGTGGATAGACCCCTTGATTATGATATAATACCCTTCTGCATCTCTTGATACAGTCTTTATTTTAAAGTCTAGATTGTCTGATATAAGTATGGCTACTCTGGCTTTCTTTTGTTGACCATTAGCATGATAGATGGTTCTCCATCCCCTTGTTTTCAATCTGTAGGTGTCTTTAGGTCTAAAGTGGGTCTCTTGTAAGCAGCATATAGATGGATCTTGTTTTCTTATCCATTCTGTTACCCTATGTCTTTTGATTGGAGCATTGAGTCCATTGACATTTAGAGTGAGTACTGAAAGATATGAATTTAGTGCCATTATGTTGCTTGTAGGGTTGGAGTTTCTGGTGGTGTTCTCTGGTCCTTTCTAATCTTTGTTGCTTTTGGTATTTATTTATTTATTCATATATATATATATATATATATATATATATGTATATATATATTTTTTTTCATCATTTCTCCCCTCAGAGAGTCCCCCTTAAAATTTCTTGCAGGGCTCGTTAGTGGTCACAAACTCCTTTAATTTTTGTTTGTCTGGGAAACTTTTTATCTCTCCTTCTACTTTGAATGACAGCCTTGCTGGATAAAGAATTCTTGGTTGTATATTTTTCTGATTTAGCACACTAAATATATCCTGCCTTGCATTTCTGGACTTCCAAGTTTCTGTGGACAGGTCTGCTGCAAACCTGATCTGTCTTCCCTTGTAGCTTAGGGACTTTTTTTCCCTTGCTGGTTTCATGATTCTCTCTTTGCCTCAGTATTTTGTGAATTTGACTATGATATGCCTTGTTGATGGTCTGTTTTTGTTGAATCTAATGAGGGTCCTCTGTGCTTCCTGGATTTTGATGTCTGTGTCTTTCCCCAGGTTAGGAAAGTTTTCCGCTATGACTTGTGCACGTAACTCTCTACCCCTATTTCTCTCTCTTCCTCTTCTGGGACCCCCTATGATTCTGATGTTATTCCTTTTTAATGAGCCACTGATTTCTCTAATTCTTAGATCATGCTTTTTTGCCTTCATCTCCCTCTTTTTTTCTGCTTCATTATTGTCTATAAGTTTGTCCTCTATATCACTGATTCTCTGTTCTGCCTCATCCATCCTTGCTGCCGCTGTATCCATCTGTGATTGCAGCTCAGTTATAGCATTTTTTATTTCATTCTGGCTATTTTTTACTTCTTTTATCTCCACAGAAAGGGAATCTAATCTATTTTTTTACTCCAGCTAGTATTCTCATTATCGTGATTCTAAATTCTGGCTCAGACATCTTGCTTGTATCTGTGTTGGTTAAATCCCTGGCTGTCGTTTCTTCATGCTCTTTATTTTGGGGGTGAATTCCTTCGTTTCATCATTTTGAAGGGAGAAAAGGAATTAATGAGGTAGAAAAATTAAAATTAAAAATGAATTAAAAATTTAAAAATATTAAAATTAAAAAATTAAACACACGCACACACACAAATCGAATAAATGATGCTGGATCCTAGGTGTGTTTTGGTCTGAGTGTTAAAAGTGGTTTGACAAATTAAAGAAAAAAAGGGGGGGGGAGAAAAAAAAGGAAATTGTTTGAGAATTTGAGAAAATGAATACACTGAAGTAAACTAAAATGAGATGATGGAGGTAAAGTAGAATTTGAAAAAATATACACAGAAGTAAATAAGATAGTAGAAAAAATAAAGAAAAATATTTTTATTAAAAATTTAAGAAATGAATTTTTCTTTCCCTATATTCAAGAAAAAGAAAAGATACAAAAGAGAAAAAAAGAAAAAAGAAAAGAAAGGGAAAAAAGGAAATCATTTGAAAATTTGAAAAAGTGAATACACTGTAGGAGACTAAAATAAAATGATGGAAGTAAAATGGATTTTGAAAATATTTACATAAAAGCAAAAATTATAGTAAAAAATTAAAGAAAAATATTTTTTTAATTTTTTTTAACGTTTTATTTATTTTTGAGACAGAGAGAGACAGAGCATGAACGGGGGAGGGGCAGAGAGAGAGGGAGACACAGAATCGGAAGCAGGCTCCAGGCTCTGAGCCATCAGCCCAGAGTCCGACGCGGGGCTCAAACTCACAGACCGCGAGATCATGACCTGAGCCGAAGTCGGACGCTTAACCGACTGAGCCACCCAGGTGCCCCAAGAAAAATATTTTTAATAGAAGTTGAAGGTAAAGGTGAAGTTTTCCTTTCTGCATTCAAGAAAAAGAAATGAAAGAGAAAAAAGTAAAAGAAAAAAGGAGATCGTTCGAAAATTTGAGAAGGTGAATACACTGAAGTAGACTAAAATAAAATGATGGAAATAAAATAGAATTTGAAAAAATTTACACAACAGTAAAAAATATAGCAATAAAAATTAAAGAAAAATATTTTTAATAAAAATTGCAAATGAAAATGAATTTTTTCTCCTTCTGTATTTGTGAAAAAGAAAGAAAAAAAAAAGAAAATTGAATAGATGGACCTGCTAACAGATTGAAGTAGGACTGAAATTACTTCATTTTCCCCTAGAAGTCAGTCTATATAATGCTTTACAGTCCATAAACTAAGCCGGCAGTGAGACTTGTGTTCTTGAAGAGCGAAGTTGGCTCCGCTGGGCGGGGCTCAGTGTAACCGCTCCCCTCTCCACTAGACTGCGCTGCTTAGCCTACTAGAGTGGATTGTTGCGGCGCTCGTAGGTGCGTACGCGCATGCGCGGGACTGGTGAAGATGGCGGCACCCAGGTATCCAGTGTGTTTTCCCGGATCAGCAATCACGCACCTGATCTCTGTCTTCAGCTTTTGCCCACTCCCCGCTTTTTCACTCTCCGTGACCAGGCCCCAGGCAGTACCTCTCTCCCGAGTTTTGCCTCAGATGGGACTGTTTTCCCCGGCCCCTTACTTCTGAAGGACTGCGGCTTTGACCTGTTCCACCCCTCTGTGGAAGTGTCTCATGGAGCAATGGCCGAATGAGCAATGGCCAAATGTCGGCTGCACCCAGGAACGCTTGTTGGTCTTTGCTGCTGTCAGTGCCCCAAGACTGTGGCCAGGTGCCAGCCCGCCCCAGAAAAAGTTTGCAAGATAGTGTAGCAGCAGCGTTTCAGGGATTATGGAAAATCACAACACACATCTGGCACCAAGCTTCACCCTTAACGACCTTGTTCCAGCACCAGCGAATGTGGCCATTTTCTGGGGTCTGCTGGGACCTGGTGGCCTCTACCAAATGTCCTTCCAGCAGCGGAACCGCTTTTCCCCGTGTGGCAAGAGAACCTCCCGGACCCCACTCTGCTCCTGGGGATTCGCCCTTCCCACCAGAGCACCGCCAGGTATGGAGCTGCGGAGTTGCAGCCTTTGCACTCCCCTTGTTTACAGTCCTAATGGAATTTAAACCCTCTCCTTTCTCCTTTCTCCCTTTTTAGTTTAGTCTCTGCGGCTGTTTGCTATTTTCCACTTTCTCTCTGGCTGCTTTTGGGGAGGGGTGCTTTTCCCGTATTCTGCCCCCCCCATCTCCGTCCTCTCTCTGCCCACAAAAGTGCCTCTCTCTGCCAGCTGCGCCTTCTCGCTCCCCAAGTTCACTTCTCCACGCTGCATACCTGCTGAATTCTGTGGTTCAGTCTGTGCAGATTGTTGTGTTAATCCTCCAGTCAGTTTTCTAGGTGTGTAGGATGGTTTAGTGTTGGTCTGGCTGTATTTCATGGACGCGAGACACACAAAAAACTTCCATGCTGTTCTGCCATCTTGGCTCCTCCTTTAAGTATTTTTTTTTTAATGTTTATTTTTGAGACAGAGTATACATGCGTATGAGCAGAGGAGGGGCAGAGAGAGAGGCAGAGGGTCTGAAGCGGGCTCTGCATTGTCAGTGCAGAGCCTGATGTGAGGCTCAAACTCACAAACTGTGGGATCGTGAGCTGAGCTGAAGTCGGATGCTTAACTGACTGAGCCACCCAGGAGCTCGGGGGCTGTTAAGGATCTTAAAGACTCCGTAGTGCATCCCATTGCTTCATTGATAAGGAAATTAAAGCACCAAAATGTGAGTGACTTGGTCATGGTGAACAGCTAGAAAATGGCAGAAGAAAAGACTAGAATGCACACTGAATGTGATGGGTTAGTATTTTGGAAAATCATTGATGTGTTTCTCTTCTTTGTCTGAGTGTGTTAATGCTCCCTACTTCCCTGTGTGTGTGTGTGTGTGTGTGTACACAAGGTAATGGTGAAGAGGGGTAATGGTGGGAGTAAGGGTAGGGATGGGGGTGAAGATTAGGAGGGAGATTATAATTTGTTTTAGAAGGTTTGCAAAGAGAACAAAAGAATTTATATTAAGATTCTGACATTCAAAATAGATTACATAGCAAGACAATAGCTATGAGAGAATATTTCTACTTTACTCGCTCCAACCTCCCTCCTTTCTGGCATATTACAGCAGTGTAAGAAGTATCAAGTATAGAAATGTCAAGTCACATAAATTGTCTTACAGTTTAGAAAACAACCTTTGTGCCTATGGCAGCGAGGTCATGAGGCTTGGACGTCTATGGTAGAATGAGGATATGTGAGGAAAAATAAAAGAAAATCCCACCCTTCTTTGGCTTGAAGGGGTTGTAGAAAGACAGAGAGTGAGAAAGGGAACAGGTGGGGCAGAGGTGAGTATAAAAGAGGGGTGCATAGACTTCAGGGGCAGAAGAAGGTCTTGTATTGGGTCCCCTTACTTTCCAGTCACCACCTTCACACAGCCATATTTCAGGCAGCAACACTTTCAACAGACTTCCTGGTGATTTTAATATGTGGTGGGTTGAAAACCACGGAGGTAAAACTGAAACAGAATGAACGTCAAGTTCCCCCATGCTGCTTCTCCATATGAAGCCCTCATGAGAATAACTAGGTTAATTACAGACAATATAGAGAAATTATTTGTTTACAAATAAACATAAATATTTCTCACAACACTTTATGTGTGATAAGTTGTAAAAAGCACTCCTCTGGAAATTTTCATTGTTGTAGCCAAGTTGCAGCCTGAGAGTAGAAAAGTAGTTCTCTGGTTGGGACCCTAGGAACTTGGGAAATGAAAAATAGATTTAAGTTTTATTGATTGATTGATTTTTTTAATGTTTATTTTTGAGAGAGACAGTGACAGACATGAATGGGGGAGGGGCCGAGAGAGAGGGAGACCCAGAATCTGAAGCAGTCTCCAGGCTCCTGGCTGTCAGCACAGAACCCAGTGCAGGGCTTGAACCCACGTACCGTGAGATCATAACCTGAGCCAAAGTCAGACGCTTAACTGACTGAGCCACTCAGGCACCCTTAGATTAAGGTTTTAGCTAAAATGCCTATAGTACAGGTGAATGTTCTCCCTCTAATAAAATTGAGTAATTTATTTTCCCTAAATCAAAGTGAGATGAGCCATTCAAACAAAAATACTGTCTTAGGTAGTGGATCACTAGTTGCATATTCTGGAGGGCTTTGTTCCTGGAGTTGCAGTGGCATGTGGGGTGATGATTAAGGCCGGGGCTCTGGAGTCAGAATGAGTGTGGTTAGACTCCTAGATCTGCCCTTACTGTGTGACTTTGGGAAATTTGCATATATCCTCTGAGCCTGTGTTCTCATAGGGAAAATGGGCATTAAAATACAGTCTCCCGCCATAGGTTGGTGTGAGGGAAGACAATCTGTAGTACATGCTTGTGCTTGTGTGGGGCTGTTATGAATGTCTTTAAGAATTCTGTTGAAATTCTTAAAAGCAGAGAGACCCAAGGTCTATGGTAGACCTACTGAATGAAAATGTCCAGAGGTAGACTTTAAAAAGCCACACAGGATGTTCCACACCAGATGGAAGGATTATTCTAGAGCAGTGGTTCTCAGATTTTAGTGTGCATAAGCTTCACCTGGATGGGTTGCTGAGCCAGAGTTTCAGATGCAGGAGGTCCAGGGTGGGGACCTGAGAATGTGCATTTCTCACAAGCTCCTGGGTGATGCTGATCCTGCTGGTAACCACACTTTGAGAACTGCTGTTCCAGGGTGGAGGCCAGCCAGCTGGGCCCGCAGCACAAATCTGGCACATTCTTGTTTTCGTTAATGCAGTTTTATTGGAGCACAGTCACACTCATTTGTGTATGTATTGTCTGTGGTTGCTTTTGCAGTGCAATAGCAAAATCGAGTCACTGTAAATGAGATCACAAAGCTTAAAATATTTATTGTCTGATCATTTACAGAAAATATTTACCAACCCCCGTTCCAGAGTAAAAGAGTTCAAATAATTTGCATATGATGCAAACAGATGTCATCTTAGCCTTACAACACACCCATCATGAGATTAAATTATTCAGGGCTTGATAAAGGGGGTGGTTTAATCAGGAGTGTGTGTGTCCAGTACTGAAGTGTTGTGTTTCTTCAAGTCTTACTCTTTTTCTTTTTGTAAACTTAGACATTCTTAGAGTGAGTAGCTACCAGCAGGCACTGAAATTTCAGTAAAGAATTATAGAAAAGGTAAATATTGATTATACCATCTATTTCATTTTACTAGTCTTAGTTGTTCATGTCTAATATATTAGCTTACCTACCTGTTATGATGCAAGTAATTTACTTCAAAGGTATTCATCACAAAATAGTGGGTCCCAACATTTGCACACAAGAGTCTTCTTGGGGAACTTAAAAAAGATACCAATATCTGGGTCCTACCTCCAGAACTTCTGATTTAAAAGTTATGGAGTGGGACCTAGTGTTTGATGTTTTTTATAAACTTCCTGATGATTCCAGTATGGAGCCAGGATTGAGAACCATGAAGTACAGTGAGAGTTTTTAAATGTGCTAGGTTAGGAGTGCCTTGGTGGCTCAGTTGGTTGAGCATCCGACTCTTGATTTCAGCTCAGGTCATGATCCCAGGGTTGTGGGATAACCTTGAGCATGGAGCCTGTTTGAGATTCTCTCTCTCTCTCCCTCTGCCCCCTCTCCCCTACTTGTGTGCTCTGTCTATAAAATAAAATAAACAAACAAACAAACAAATAAATAAATAAAATGTGCTAGCTTAAATTATCCCCCAGGTCTTATACTCAAACTATGAATTGACACCCATAGGTGGTCTCTGCCATTCTTGTTACAGAGCTGGTCCTCCAAGCTACCACACTTCCTACTGTCCATGCCACACCCACACCATTAGCTCTGCTTATTGGCACAATGAAAGTCAGCTGTTCTTGGCTTGGCTGCACATTGGAATCATCTGGGGAGATAAAAACCTCTCATGCCCAAGCTATACCCCAGACCACTTACCTCAGAATCTCTGGGGTGGGACCCAGGGATCAGTAGTTTCTAAATTTCCTCAGATGATTTCAGTGGGCAGAAAAGGCTGAGAACTGCTGCTCTCAAGAGGACAATTGAGGCTTCATTAAGTTGCAGGGCAGGTGATATTGTTCTTTCAGTTTACCAATAAGTGTTTGTATAGTGATACCTCCATGTGGGAGAAATTGGTCTGAGCCATGCTTTTATTGTAATGTGATGAAAGGTTTCTGGGAGAGTAGCTAACACACATGTGCAACTCATGTACAGCAAAGGGAACCATCAGCAAAATGAAAAGGCACCCTACAGAATAGGAGAAAATATTTGCAAATAATATATCTGATAAGGGGTTAATATCCAAAATATATAAAGAACTCATACACCTCAATAGAAAAAACAATATGATTAAAAACCGGGTAGAGGATCTGAGTGGACATTTTTCCAAAAAGGACATACACATGACCAGCAGGTCCATGAAAAGGTGCTAATCACTCATCATCAGGGAAATGCAAAATAAAACCACAATAAGATATCCCCTCACACCTGTCTAAATGGCTAGTATCAAAAAGACAAGAAATAACAAGTGTTGGCAAGGATGAGGAGAAAGGAGAATACCTGTGCACTGCTGGTAGGACTATAAATTGGTGGAGCCACCATGGAAATAGTGTGGATATTCCTCAAAAAATTAAAAACATAACTACCATATGATCCAGCAAACTCACTTCTGGGTATTTATCCAAAGGAAATAAAATCACTATCTTGAAAAGATGTATGAACCCCATGTTCACCGCAGCATTATTTACAATAGCCAAGATACCAAAACAACCTAAGTGTCTATCAATGGATAAAGAAAAATGATACATCAGTGTTATAAAGGCTATATATGAGAGACTCACAGCTAATATCATCTTCAGTGGGGAAAAACTGAGAGCTTTTCCTCTATGGTCACGGATGTCTACTTTCCACATTTTTATTTAACATTGTACTCAGTCTTAGCCTCAGCAATCAGACAACAAAAAGAAATAGAAGACATCCAAATTGGCAAGGAAGAAGTCAAACTTTCACTATTTGCAGATGGCATGATCTTTATGTAGAAAACCTGAAAGGCTCCACCAAAAAATTTCTAGAACTAATACATAAATTCAGCAAAGTCGCAGGATATAAAATCAATGTACATAAATCCGTTGCATTTCTATACGCCAATAATGAAGCAATGGAAAAAGAAATCAAGGAGTTGATCCCATTTACAATTGTACTCAGAACCATAAAACACCTAGGAATAAACCTAACCAGAGAGGTAAAAGATACGTATTCTGAAAACTTATTAAGGAAATTGAAGAAGACACAAAGAAATGGAAAAACATTCCATGCTTATGGATTGGGAGAACAAACATTGTCAAAATGTCTATACTACCCAAAGCAATCTACACATTTAATGCAATCCCTATCAAAATACCACCAGCATTTTTCACAGAGCTAGAACAAACAATCCTAAAGTTTATATGGAACCACAAAAGGCCCTGAATAGCCAAAGCAATCCTAAAAAGAAAAGAAAAGCTGGAGACATTATGATTCCAGGCTTCAAGTTATACTACAAAGCTGTAGTCATCAAGACAGTATGGTATTGGCACAAAAACAGACACATACATCAATGGAACAGTATAAGAAACCCAGAAATGGACCCAAAACTATGGTCAACTAATCTTCGACAAAGTAGGAAAGAATATCCAATGGAAAAAAGGCAGTGTCTACGACAAATGGTGTTGGGAAAACTGGACAGCAATGTGAAGAAGAATGAAACTGGATCACTTTCTTACACCATACCCCAAAATAAATTCAGAATGGATGAAAGGCCTAAATGTGAGACAGGAAATCATCAAAATCCTGGAGGACAACACAGGCAGCAACCTCTTTGACCTCGGCCAGACCAACTTCTTACTAGACATGTTGTCGGAGGCAAGGGAAACAAAAGTAAAAACGAACTATTGGGACTTCATCAAGATAAAAAGCTTCTGCACAGCAAAGGAAATGATCAACAAAACTAAAAGGCAGTCTACAGAATGGGGGAAGATATTTGGAAATGACATAGCTGATAAAAGGTGAGTATCCAAAATCTATAAAGAATCTATCAAACTCAACACCCAAAAAACAAATAATCCAGTTAAGAAATGGGGGCAGAAGACATGAATAGATACTTTTCCAAAGAAGACATCCAGATGGCTAACAGACACATGAAAAGATGTTCAGCATCACTCATGGTCAGGGCAATACAATTCAAAACCACAATAAGCTACCACTTCACACCTGTCAGAATGGCTAAAATTAACAAGACAAGAAATAATAGGTGTTGATGAGGATGCAGAGAAAGGGGAAGCCTAATTACACTGTTGGTGGGAATGAAAACTGGTGTAGCCACTCTGGAAAATAGTATGGAGTTTCCTCAAAAAGGTTAAAAACAGAACTATCCTATGATCCAACAATTGCACTACTATTTACCCAAAGGATACAAAAATATAGATTTGAAGGGGTACATGGACCCCAGTGTTTACAGCAGCATTATTAATAATAGCCAAACTATGGAAGGAATGCAAATGTCCATTGACTGATGAATGGATAAAGATGTGGTATATGTATGTATATATATATATGATGGAATACTACTCAGCCATAAAAAAGAATGAAATCTTGCCATTTGCAATGACGTGGATGGTGCTAGAGTGTGTTATGGTAAGCAAAAAAAGTCAGAGAAAGGCAAATACCATATGATTTCACTCATGTGGAATTTAAGAAATAAAACAGATGAACATATGGGAGGGGGAAAAAGAAGAAAGAAACAAGAGAGAAGGACACAAACCACAAGAGACTCTTTTTTTTTTAATGTTTGTTTATTTTTGAGAGAGAGAGAGAGGGAGAGAGACAGAGACAGAACACAAGTGGGGTAGGAGCAGAGACAGACCGAGACAGAATTTGAAGCAGGCTCCAGGCTCTGAGCTGTCAGCACAGAGCCCCATGCAGGGCCCAAACCCATGAGCCATGAGACCATGACCTGAGCCAAAGTTGGACACCTAACCAACTGAGCCACCCAGGCACCCCTACAAGAGAACAAACTGAGGGTTGATGGAGGGAAGGGGGTAATGGGCTAGATGGATGATGAGTATTAGGAAGGCACTTACTGTAATGAGCACTGGGTGTTGTAGATAAGTGATGAATCACTGAATTCTACTCCTGAAACCAATATTGCACAGTATGCTAACTAACTAGAATTTTAATAAAAATTTTGGGGAAAAAAGATAGTATATATACATAATGGAATGTTATTCACCTGTAAAAAAAAAAAAAAGGAAAGCCTGCCATTTGTGACAACCGAGGTGCACCTGGAAGGTATGAGGCTAAGTGAAATAAGTTAGACACAGAAAGACAAATACTATATGAGAGCTCACTCATACGTGGAATCTAAAAAACAAAAGCAAAACAAAACAAACAAACAAAAAACACCTGAGCCAACAGACACAAGCAGATTGGTGGTTGTGGTTGACAGAAGGAGGGGTGGGTAAAATGAGTGAAGGTGGTCAGAAGATAGAAATTTCCATCTATAAGATAAATAAGTCCTAGGGATGCAATGCACAGCATGGTAACTATAGTTAGTAATACTGTATTATTATATATTTGAAAGTTGCTAAGAGAGGAACTCATAAGTTCTCATCACAAGAAAAAAAAATTTGTACCTATATACGGTGATGAATTGTAACTAGATTTCTTGTGGGGATTATTTGACGATGTATACCAATATTAATATCAATATATGCAAATATATCAAATTATGTTCTTATATAAAGTTATGTGTAGTTATATCTCAATTTTTTTAAAAAAGCCTGATATTGTAGATAAAGAAACAGATGCTTAGGTCACATGGTACTAAAAGAGGAAGTGGAAACCTAAGTCTGCCTGATGGGACTGTAGGCTTCTACCCACTAGAGTCCACCACGGCTGTGTGCTATATCAAGAAGTGGGAGGCAAAGCTGAGGTTCCTGCCCGCACCCCACCTTCTTGTTTTCTGGATGTATTAGAAAAGCCCCTACAGACAAGTCTGTTTCAACATCCTTCATTTTATAAGGGTACATCCAGAGAGGTGAAGTACTTTCCTAAAATCACCTGGAGAGTCAATATTAGAGAAGGCTACAGAGCTCAGTGAAGTGTCTGAAAACTGAATTCAGGCCAAGGGGGATGAAAACACTTTTTTAAAGTGTTTATTTATTTATTTTGAGAAAGAGAAGGAGAGTACACATGCGTGTGTAAGTGGGGGTGTGACAGAGAGAGAGAGAGAGAGAGAGAGAGAGAGAGGGAGAATCCTAAGTAGGCTCTATACCATCAGTACAGAGCCTGACTTGGGGCTTGATCCCACCAACAGTGAGATCATGACCTGAGTGGAGATCAAGAGTCAGTCGCCAACCAACTGAGCCACCCAGGCCCCGAAAAACTTTTTAAAGCAAAGTAACTATTCTATATCTTGATTGTGGTTGTGGCTACACCCTTGTACCCAATCACCAAAATGAATCAAACCGTATCTTTGAAATTGATGAATTTTAATGTATATACAGAATAACTTAGATAAAGATGGAAAAGCAAATGTATATATATAATTAGGGGTGGGGTGCCAGAGACCATGATGAATGCTTTGCATCTCTATCTCATTAATCCTCAGACGTAAATGTAGCTGGTCTAAACCACTCAGGTACATTTTCTGGAATTCCCTATTTCACTGTCAATAAAATCTTGCTTAGAAGTAAAATGGGACTTAATTTTTATTATTAAGTTGAAGAGCTGGCCATGCTCCACCCTCTTGTCCACTTCACTCTCCATTTCTGTTGCTAGAAACATTACAGCCTATATTTGCTAAGCACCCCCAGGAAGCCAGGCATGAATATTTCATTTCACCCTCCAACAGCTCTTTGGGGTAGGTGCTACCATCATCCCATGGATGCTGAAGCTTAAGAAAGAGGCCCTTAGAAATCCACCTAGGGTGACACATCAGGAAGCAGCAGGGCCAGTATCTGACTCCAGGCATCTGAGTCCCAGGGGTTGTTTGCTGTCCCCACACCACACCTCCCAACCAAAGACACCAGCCAGGCTGCTGAGTGCTGCCTGGGGCCGTGAGTGACCTTGGGTAGATGACAAAGGATGCTTTTCCCAGTGCAGTCTGCATCTCCAGACCAGAGTGGCCTCAGCTCAGGGTCACATCTGTGGTCCTGCTCCCCAGTGATAGGCTGCTGACAGGAGATGCAGCCTGGGAGCTTAGGAACCAGTACAGCTGCTGGGCAAAGGTGCATCCACAGGACCCCAAAGGCCCTGAGCATTGCGGGAGGAGCTGTTTGACTTAACGCACAGTCCTTCCAACTTCAAAACATTAAAAAACACCTTCTTTTAATGTTTATCTTTGAGAGAGAGACACACGCAGAACATGAGCAGGGGAGGGGCAGAGAGAGAGGGAGACACAGAATCTGAAGCAGGCTCCAGGCTCTGAGCTGTCAGCACAGAGCCGGACACAGGGCTCGAACTCCTGAATCGTGAGATCATGACCTGAGCTGAAGTGGGACACTTAACCTACTGAGTCACCCACGTGCCCTCAACAATTTTTTCCTGTGTGTTTACTTCCTTGGTCCCTGACATTCCTATAAAATGGAAAGAACTTCCCAGAATTTTACTAGTGTTTCTCTGTCTCCTCTGGCTTCCAGCATGTTGTTTCAGTTTCACTTTGATTATTTCTTTAATAAACGAAACCTAAAAAGGGCTCCACCCCCGATGGTTGGTTCGACAACAACAACCTGCTGTCTGGCTGCCTTTGCAGCAGTGACTGTCGGAGAGGACAGGACCGTGGTCGAGATGCAGGCCCCAGCGGGCCCCAGTCCTGGGCAGACCTGCGTGCTGATCCTGATCTTCACTGTGCTCCTGCAGTCCCTCTGCGTGGCCGTGACTTACATGTACTTCACCAGTGAACTGAGGCAGGTCAGTACAATGCACACAGTTCCTGACCGAGGCTCTCTGCAAACCTGGTTAACTGCCTCTGTTTCCTCCTCTGTGAAGACTTTACAGTAGGAAAAACTGTTCCCTTTCTCTGCCTGTGGACCCTAACTGCTAACGCATGTAATTGCTGAGGACCTTGTCAAAGTGTAAGTTGAAAGGATTGTGTGAACCAAGTGCAGCTACAAGCTACTAGCAGATGCAGGAACAAAACTCCGGAGGTGGTTGTTTTTTTTTTTCTCTTCAACACTATGTATAGTTTACAATACTAGCAATCGAACTAAAATCAGACCTGAGTCTTAGAATGTCATCAGGTTTCTCTTTTTCCTCCAAGACATGGGGTGGAGGGTAAGTCAGATCTTAGAAACGTGTTTTGGTTTTAGCTCTGTGGCACTTCTGTGTTGACAGTAGAGAGGATATTAAGGACTGGCACGCGTCTATTCCTTGGCCACAGACATGCCCCGCATAAAGCCTATGATAAAGAGGTTACCATATGGACTCAGCATTTTACTGTTCATGATAAAATAATTGAAAATAAAACAATTATTCTATGCCTGTGGGTGGTCAAGTAGGAATCCAGGTACATTTGACAGAGAAAAAAACCTTAGTGGCTTTTTAGTTCATGTGCTTCTCAACTGTATAAACCGTTTGGAACTATGAATGCAGAATTGCTGACAATAAACCAAGTCAGCTTTTGGCTTCTTATGTATTTTTTGACTAATTGTGTATTATATAGTAGAGAACTGTGAGCTGGAAGGAAATTTGAACACCCCCTATTTCATAGATGAGGAGACTAGAGACCCCCAGGCAAAATGACTTATCCAGGCTCAGACAGAGCTTTGGAAGCAGAGTTGAAATCAGGTCTTCAGGCAGCTAAGTAACATTCCTCCCTCCACAACAGGGTGTCCACAGGGTTAATATATTTGCACCCTGTGATGCACACTGATAAGGCAATATTACATCTGCCAGCTGGCTAGGAAATGCAAGTAAGAAGGGTCTCAGAAAAATATAAATTATCCAAATGCCATAGAGTGAGTATCTGTTAAGGAAATGTAGTTTGTATACCCTGTGGAGTATAAATTTGGTTATCTCAAATACTTGCAAATTTTTCCTTTGACTTTGGATGAAGTAGACTCTTGTTTGACTTGCAAGTAATTATATAAGTGATGGTTACCATTAGGTGACCAGTAAAGTCAGCTTTGCTGTATTCAGAAGAGGCTGTATGTCTGCAACTAAAACATCAATGTAACTATAAGCATGCCTCTAGTTCTAAGTCTGCATGAGAGTCTGGAATACTGCTGTGTTTACAAGTTTGGATCTAGAATGTCCTAACCTTTGTTGACTTTGCAGCATAAGCAGAATGAGTCTGTATCTTTATTACGAAAGAAAATCATTGCCTCAATTTGCTGACATTACAAGTTGGCCTAATTTTAAGACTATGTTAACTGGTTCTTGACTGAGCAGACTCATGCAATTGTCTGTGTTTATGATCAAGTAATTTTTTGAATTCTATAAAAATGGAAATTTCAAATCTTCCCCGTGTGCATATGTTTTTCTTGATTGTGTAGTTACATATATATACATATGTTTATAGACACGCAGAAGAATTCATTGAGAGTGCCAGAAAGGAAAGAGAATTAACAGATATTGAGCAAATACGGTGTTCCAGGAACTTTGCAAAATATTGCTCTATTTGATCCTTAAAAAAATCCTGTAGGGGTGCCTGAGTGGCTCAGTTGGTTGAGCATCCAGCTCTTGATTCTGGCTCAGGTTATGATCCCAGGGTCATGAGATTGAGCCCTGCATTGGGCTCTGCATGGAGCCTGCTTGGGATTCTCCCTCCCTCCCTCCCTCCCTCCCTCCCTCTCTCCCTCTCCCTCCCTCCCTCTCCCTCTCTCCCCCCCTCTGCCCCTCCCCCACTCTCTGTCTCTAAAAAAAAAAAGTCTTTTAAATATAATTACCCCATTTTACACATAAGTAAACTAAGATTCTTGGAGTTAAGCGATTTGTCCAAGATTATAAAGCTGGTTAAAGGGAAAGTCCAATTTTGAACCCTGGCATTAGGTAAGTGCTCAATAAACTGTGGCCATTGTATTGAGAAGTTTCTTGAAGTTTCTACCTCTTCACCAGGAATGCTTGCAAGGAAAAATGAATCTGAGTCTCTTTGGTTGTGTAAAGTTTGGAAAAGCATACTTAACATAAGTACTAATTTTCTAAAATAAATCACAGATTCTACTTTGGCTAATGAAACTTTCTAGAAAAGACATGGAGCGGACTTTAGGGAGTGTGGCCTAAGGAGAGCTGAGTAATGTCTAACTGGACGTTCCCAAATAAGCCTATAGACTAGCAAGCATGATCAATAAATATGGGCTTAGTCTCTAAAGTTTGTCTCTCTGAGAATGTTTTGTGACAAGGGGGCTGCCTATCACTGTGGTATCATAGATGGGTAAGACAAAGGAGAAGGGGACCATTATCTACCAATCTCCATAAGTGGTTCTTTATGGTATTTGTGGTTTGCAGAAAATAGTTGTTAGACACTAATGTCAGGGCAGCAGAGAGGGTCAGTGCTGCCACCTTGAAGTCCCTGAGTCAACTGGCAAAGGAGTCCACCCTGTAGCCCAAAAGCCCTGCGGAGGACTGGCTGGCCGTGGCCTAGACAACCACCATGTTTGTGATGACACCGACACAGTGGAAATCCACTTGTCAAAACCAAGGGCTTTTGGAGCAGAAGAGCAGGAACCTGTGTGAAAGCTGTGTCCCTGAGAAGCATACAAATGAAAATAGCATACACATCCCCCTGCCCCAACACCCACATGTGGTTAGGGAGAGAATAGCTCTGGTCTGAGGTGTGAGGCAGGAAATTCATGCTTTGAAGTGGAAAGGATGTGCAAAAGAAGGGGAAAGAGAGACACATCATATTAATCCTCATGAATCATTCTTGAAACAACCACAGCAACCCCTCACTCATGCATCTAGTCGCCAGCATTGGCCAAAGTCTGTAGAAGAAACCACCAAATATGATAATACAAGAAAATGTGGGGGATGGGGAGGGTGGTTGGGGCTTTCTCTCTGGGTTTCTAGAAGAGAAATACCAAAATGCTGGTCACTGTGACTTCTAAATGGTGGGATTATGGGTGTCTTTTTTCCTATATTTTTGGTGTATATGGGTGTCTTGTTTTTCTGTATTTTATAAATTTTCTACAGTGAATGTCATAAAAGTATCTATGCTATCTATATAAGATTTTCATGTAGATTTAAAGAACATGACATTTTTATGCAGTCTTAAGAGAAAACAGTCACGCACAAAACTGCCCACAGACAGCCCTGTAAACAAGAGAGATCATCCAGAGCTTAATTAGGAAGTAGGATGAGGGTGATTTTTGTTTATTTTTCATTTAGAAAAATGTTCTTTACTTTCCTATATTTTCCAGGTTGCCTGTGTACTAACAATGTTTCTAGGCTTCATTAAGTTTGGGGGTAACAATGGAGTCACATTAGCTTGTCACGCTCCCTCCCGTGTACACCTAGGATCTTACTCAGCTTTCAGGGTTCTCCCTCCCACCTGCTAGAGATGTTTCTGGAAAACCCCCAGTGGGCAGCCAGAGCCTATAGGCAACAGTTGGTTCTGGCCTGGGCTAGTCCCTGCTTCCACCCAGTTCGGTTCACAGGCAGCTGCCAGCTACCATGGCCGCCCAGTCTCAGTCAGTGCTCAGCTCTGCCCTTTCTTGCCCCTGGCCCTATCCTCCATGTTCTTCATCTTTTCCTGCTGAGACAGCTTCTAACTGCTGTGAAGTAAGAAAATAAATCACTCCCTCCCCTCTGTGTCATGCACAACTTTTCATCTCAACATGTTACAGAAGTTTGTGAGCCTGTTTATTCAGTTTTATCATACCAATGTCTGGCCAGAGAACACCCATACCGGCTGCACTGGGACAGTGTCCAATGAAGCTAACTTGCTCTTCCTGGAATCACCCTCAGGCCTTGTACTACATCCAGCTTTTCCTCTCCAATCCTACGCCCCGATTTGCTAGATATGTTCTCATATTTCTAAACTATACGTAATTGAGTGCTTTTCTGGGAAATGCTTTTCAGCTCCCACATATGTTGGAGATGCAAATAGAACTCTACAGGAGAAGGCCATGGGGCTGGTAGGGACAAAGTGATGTTGACTGACTCCACTGCTAGTTGTGTCTCTACTCAGGTGGCCCCAGCTGTCACCCCTACTACATTTACTAGGCTGAATGTTTTACTGTTGTAATTTAAAACAGGAAGAAAGAAAATAAACATTTAAAAGTAAATGAATGTTCTATGCCAGAGTGTGTGGAAGGAATTAATCAGCTTAGGTTTGTACTTTTGCACTTGAAGGACCTGGATCAAATGTCCAAGGAGTGCATGACTGAGTACAGAACCAGCTGACTCTGGCTGGGACCTCCCATAAACAAGTTATTTTGATCTGGAATGAGATTGTCTTTTTATGAGAAGGAGCATCATTGTTTGGTCTTTCCTTCAAGCTTGGGAGTCCCCTAAGTTCAAACAACAGATAAAAATGGCCATTTTCCCATTTATTTCCCCAGAGAAAGACAATTCAGATTTGTACAGAGAAATAACATATCCTCAATCCCACTTGTTAAAAACGAAAACAGGAAAGAAAAAAAAACCAAAAAACAATGTCTGGCCTTGCATGGACTTCCCATTTTTCTTTGTAAAATTAACCAGTTGTCACCCTGCAATGTGCTGAGTGGTTTGGGATATATGCGTGCATGCATTTGTTCCATGTGTGCATGCACGTGTGTGTGTGTGTGTGTGTGTGTGTGTGTGTGTGTGTGTGTGTGTGTGTTTAATATCAAGCTAGGACTTTATTGAAAATTACCTGGCCATTATAACTGTTTGCTCTCAGAAGGAGGGGGCAAACCTTCAAATGGTGTTTCAGGTCTCTGCACGTAAATCCCTAGCTAGTGTGGACATTTAATGAGACAACATTAAGATTTTCAGTGGCAATATGGTCCAGATTTGGCCATCCAGAGGACTAGAAATCACAATAACTAGAATTTACACAATATCGTCTGCATCCCAGAGGATTTGTTTAATTTTTTATTTAGGATGCTGGAATTTAAATGGACTCTATTGCCTACTTTGTACCTAGATAGCTTCCCAGCTTTAGAATGGGACACCTCCCCCATCTCAGAGGTGGAAAGGACCTCAAAGATCACCACAATGAACCAGCTCAAAACTCAAATGAAAAATAGACACAGAAAGAAAAAGCAATTTGTTGAGGGACACACAGCTGTTTAACGGCAGGATCAGTGAAGGGCATTGTGACCCAGGATGTCTGGCCCACACCTGTATCCTTCTCACCACGTCTGACTGCTTATATTTATTCACAAGACAAAGGACAGCATGCTTACTGTTTATTTCAACCCACAAGCTTATCCAAGGTACCAAGACTTCTCTGAATCTGTCATCGGTTCCTGTTGTCTTAACTTGTAAATGAACAAAAATAAAAAGCATTTCTCTATAATAATGTATTATATTCCATCTTAACCCAGATGCAGGACAAATACTCCCAAAGTGGCATTGCTTGTTTCTTAAAGGAAGACGATATCCCTTGGGACCCCAATGATGAAGAGAGTATGAACACCCCGTGCTGGCAAGTGAAATGGCAGCTCCGTCAGTTTGTTAGAAAGGTAGGTGGACCACCGGGTCACTCCGCCAGCAGACGTGGAGGGTCGCAAGAGAAAGAACACCTAGGATCATCAAGCGTAGATGCCTCATTTTGCAAAGGAGACAACAGAGGCCCAGAGTGTTTTAGTGATCTCCCCCAAATTCCTAAAACTAGAAGAAAGTGGAACAGCACCAAACAGAGGGGCCTGGCTGACTCCCAGGCTAGAGCTCATTCCTCTCCTCCAGAGAGCCTCCCCATCTAGTCTGCCCTTTTTATCTCACATTGTGGAAAATTGAGGCACAGACTGGGCAATGTGTTCAAGATCACACAATGATAAAAGATGTGTGTGGTTTTGTTGTTGTTCAGAAGACAAAAGATGCCAAATAATGGTGTTTTATAATCTTTGCACCTTGTTGATGTCTGCAATTAAATATATCTTTATTTGTGTATGCACATAGAGATGAAAAAAGAGGAAAGAAGAGGGAACGAAGAGACGCTTTGAGAAATTGAAGGTGATGACATCTCAATATATAGTCAATAAGTGACAAATTACAAAATATGATCTGTTTATGGATGCAGGATCTCTAGCAGAAACACTATGTTAGCTAGTAGTTTATTTCACTAAATTATATCATTTTGCTTTAATAGTTTTGCCTTCTGCCTTCCAAAAAGGTCAGAAGAGAACATGGGTATAAAAATACTCTGTAAACTAGGATACATCGTTATTGTTTTAAAAATACTGGGGACATTCCCAGGGCGGGAAGAAGATGTGTTTTAAAGATACGATTGAAAGTCCATTGTTTGGTGCCCTGTCTTTCCACTGAAACAGTGTTATGTCAGTGGTTAGAGTTCTGATTTATAACCCCAAACAGTCCTCATAGTAGAGCCCAGATGTCATCTATGATGCCATTTCTATGAGAAATGAAATCTGACTTCAGCTGGAGGCCGGAAAAGGGTGCCCACCAGCTCACAGCACAAGCTATAGTGATGCAGCTGTGACTCTGTGGCCCCAAGTGGCGAGGACGAGGAAAGGCCCAGGGGTGGGAAACATCCTGAGAAGACCAAGGAATGAATGGGACTCTGCAGTCCCTGGTGTTCATGGGGGCAAACCCACAGGTGGCAGGGGAGAGAAACTCAGAACTAGGGCAGAAATCTGGAGACTGAAAAGGGGTGGGGATAGATTGCACATACCTCTTTCTTGCTGTTCTCTCTCTCCCTCCCATCCTCATATGCTGCCACTAACTGGAACAGGCAGAAGCTGGAAGAGGATGCAGGCAAAAAGGGGGGAAAGAGTTCTTTTTTTTTTCCAGGCACCATTAATGGAACAGACTATTTCCAGTAAACATCCTATGCCCATTACGTAGGATATCTCATTTAATCCCCATCACAGCTCTGTGAGGAAGGAAGCATTATTATCTTCCTCTTTTTTATTTTTTAAATAGATGAAGAAATTAAAGTTTACAGCAGTTAAGTAACGAGCAAAGTTTTCCAGAGCTAATGATTGACAGATCTGACCAGACCAGACAGTCATTATTCTTTTAATCTGTTTCCCAAGCTGTAGGAATTACCCTTCTCTCTTTCCTGCTGCTCCTCCTTCTTCCTTCCTCCCTTCTGTCCCAGAATGAGAGAGAGACAGAGACTATGCCGAGGCACAGCTCCTTTCCCTTCCATATACCAGTGCCCATTGTGCTATTGGCAGACCCTCCATTACCAGGTCAGGGCTTGAGGCCAAGGGGAAAGCAGAGAGCTTCTGCTCTGGGGTGGGAGTACAGATGAGGGGAGTTTCTGGCAGTTTCAAAATTAACAACAGTGGCAGGAAAGGAAGGCAGTGATGGATAAAGGCCCAAGTAGCAGAGCTGGGTGGAGGGGAGTTTAGAAGCTGTGGATGAGCAGTCCGCATTAGCCCGTCTGATAGAAAGGCTAAGGTTTCACTCTTTCTTACTGGTTTTCCCCACTGGTTAGTACAAAGAAAGTGATGTTAGTTGTTTAGTAAAGATATTATTTTTTATGTTGATGTGAAGAATGCCCTAGCCAATGTCAGAAATGAGAGAATGACAGTGTTGCAGGTCCCGGCTTGATGGGCTCTGTGTCTGTGGGCATCCCAAGAGAGAGGAAGTGTGCCTTATATCTTGAGACTTGGGTCTGCCCAATGCAAAGCTCCTGAATGCTATTACGTAGTGCACATATACACACATTTGTGTGCAGACACACACCCCACACAGAGAGAGTGAAGTGGCATGGTTGCCACATCCATTAGCTACAAGGGGGTTTGAGGGAACATTAGCCTGTCCTAACTTGGCAGCTGGCACCTTCCTCCTGTGTTGCTTCAGGTGTGGCCTTTTGAAGACTTCATCAAGAAACAGAACTTTCCCAGACATAGGACCATCCTTGGTCACCATGCAGGAACAGCTGCCTCTGCCTCAGTATTCACCCCATCTCCCACCCTACCCCACACAAACTCTGTGCTTGAACAACTAAAGCTTCTGGGGTTGATGTCCTATGTAGAAATTTCATCTCAGACACCCGCAAGAAGAGCCATAGGCATTCTGTAGTCAGTTTAATTATTTTTAGGGAAATTAACAAGCTTTATTCAATACTGTTTGCAGATTTTGAGAACCTATGAGGAAACCATTCCTACAGTTCCAGGTAGTATTTTTTTTTTGTTATTTTAATTTTCTACTGTCAACTTCATGACGGGGTGACTAGTTCTCCAGCTCTTCTTCTCTGCTCGCACCCACATATCCCCCCTCCAACTTCTACTCGGTGTCTCAAAACACTTGATTCTATTTTCCTATTTGCACTGACAGAACACTTAGGGCCAAATCTGTGGCCCACCTATGGTCAAAACTTTATTTCTCCCAATGTGGATTTTCCTTTCATCTCAATTTCTTCCATTGTTTATCTTTTACTTGCCAGTGTTTCATAAATGAGCCATCTAAATCCTTTCTGGTACATGGCTGGAAGTAAGTTAAGTAAAGGCCCCCAAGTAACTCATCTTTTCTCTGCTTCTGACCACCACTAAGCTCTATGCCCTTCTTTATGCAAGAGCCCCTCACTTCGTCAATTTTCCCAGCAATCCTTCACCCACTGACCCACCCACCACAATTCTCTCATGGTCCCTCACCCATGGTCACCTTCTTCTACATGGTCAGCACCCTGCTCTTAACCCATAAGGGCTCCCCTCAAAGGGCTATTCCCCAGGCTGGCTTCTTCCCTTCCTGGCTTTTCATACAACTGACTCCTTCTCATTCTCAAACTATCACCTAAATGTTACTTCTTCAGAGAGAATGTCCCTGGCTACCTTATTTAGGTAAGATAACAAGCACCTCCTTTCATCTCTTTCCATTTTTATGTATTTTTTATCTGTGTGCTGATTCCCCACTACTTTAAAGATACATAAAGATAGAACACATGTCTATTCCTCTCATTTCTCTATACCTAGCACCTAACTCTATGCTCCAAACCTAGTAGAATCTTTTATTCCCCTGGCCCTTAGGTGGACCACCTTTTGTACACGCATGTATGTATTTTGATTGAGATGAAATTCACATAATATACAAGTAATCTTTTTTGGGGGGGGATAAAAGGTGTCATTCTCATTTTATATTTTAATTGAAGTATAGTTGGCATACAATAATATATTCATTTTAGATGTACACCATAGTGATTTGACATTTATATACATTACAAAATGCACACTACAATAAGTATAGTTACCATCTGTCACCATACAGAATTATTACAATATTATTCACTATCTTCCCTATGCTGCATTTTATATTACCGTGACTTATTTATTTTACAACTGGAAATTTGTACCTTTTAATCACCTTTACCTATTTCGTCCATCTCCTCACCCCACTCCCATCTGGAAACCACCAGTTTGTTCTCTGTACCTATGAGTCTTTTTGTCCAGTTTTGTTTGTTTATTTGATTTTAGATTCCACATATAAGTGAAATCTTATGTTATTTGTCTTTATCTGTCTAACTTATTTCACTTAGCATAATACCCTCTGCATCCATCCATGTTGTCTTAAATGGCTAGATTTTATTCTCTTTTATGCCTGAATAATGTTCCAGTGTGTGTGTGTGTGTGTGTGTGTGCGCGTGCGTGTGTGTATGTGTACCACAGCCTCTTTATCCATTCATCTGTTGATAGACACTTAACGTTGCTTCCATATCTTGGCTATTATAAACAATGTTACAATGAATATAATGGTGGATATATCTTTTCGAGACAGTGATTTCACTTTCATTTTCTTGGGATAAATATCTAGAAGTGGAATTGCTGGATCATATGGTTTTTCTATTTTTAACTTTTTGAGAACTCTCCATACTGTTTTCCACAGTGACTGCACCAATTTATATTCCCACCAACAATGTAGTAGGGTTCCCTTTTCTCCACATCCTTACCAACCCTTGTTGTTTCTTGTCCTTTTGTTATTACCACGTCTGAGGTGGTATCTCATCATGGTTTTGGTTTTTATTTTCCTGATGATGAGCAATGCTGAGCATCTTTTCATGAAGGAGTGGCCTTATGTGGAAGGTATTCTGTGGCGACCAGAAATATAATCCTCTCTGGTCACCAGAATCAGGCACTTCAAGAGTATTCCTTGTGTGGACTGTGTGTATCCTCCTGTAGTGACTAGGCCACAACTGCTGGTGGGTGTGGCTGGCCCTAGGTCTGGCTACCTGCCCTGGGTCAGAAGCCACTTTGGAAGGACGCCGGTCTCAGCTGGGGTCACCCCTGGCATGTGGCAGGGAAGGAGCAGCTTCATGGGGATAATTGATCTCAGCCCAGCTGCTTTAGGGGATGGGAAGATTGAGGGGGACAGGTCCACAGGGTAATGCCAGGATGAGGCGAGTGGTGCTAGCTGGCTCCCCTGGAGTTGAGCCCCACTCATTCTCAAAGCTGGACATGGTGAGAGCTTGTCTTCCCAGTGCAGGCCCCTGGTCAGTGTCCCATGTGGAGCTTGAATCCCTTGCTCCCCAGGGGGAATTTCACGCCTATGATATCCCCCCAACTTGTAGATCGCCTCACCTGGGGTGTGGGTCCTGACCAGACTTGTCTCTGCCCCTTTCAACTCTTCTCCATGTGGCTCTTTCTTTATATCTTTAGCTGTGGAAGAGCTGTTCTGCTAGTCTTCAGGTCCTTCTCAGAGAGCATTGCTCTATATGTGGTTGTAGCCTTGGTGTGTCCATGGGAGGATGTGAGTTCAGGACCCTCCTACCCCACTACCTTCAAAAATTTTACAATTCACCATTTTGCAGTGCACAGTGTAGTGGCAAATGGTGCATTCACAATACTGTGCCACCACCATCTCTCTCCACATAGAAGGTTCTTCATACAGGGGTGCCTGGGTGGCTCAGTGGTTGAGTGTCTGACTCCTGATTCCTGCTCAGGTCATGATCTCATGGTCGTGAGATTGAGCCCTGAGCAAGTCTCTGTGGTGGGTGTGGAGCCTGCTTAAGATTCTCCCTTTCCCTCTGCCCCTCCTCTGTTCATGTATACATTCTCTCTCTCTCTCTCTCTCTCTCTCTCTCTCAAAAAAGAGGGTTCTTAATACATATTTTTAAAGTGAATACATAAGTAAATAAAACTATTAAATCAGTTTGCTACTTCTTCACATTTGGCTCACCATAGTCCCATTTTCCCATGATAATAGCCATAGAGGCCTGAATGCATATACCAGAGACTTAGGGCATACCAGCCTGGCAGAGAAGAAAATGTTCTTCAATATAAGTGTTGTAATGATGTCTTTCTACTTTTCAACTATTCTTTTTCCTTTTTTCTTTTTAATGTTTATTTATCTTGAGAGAGAGACAGAGAGAGGGAGAGAGAGGGGGAGAGAGAGAGAGAGAAGGGGCAGAGAAAGAGGGAGAGAGCATCCCAAGCAGGCTCCTCACTGTCAATGCAGAACCCAATGGAGGGCTTGATCCCATGAATTGGGAGATCATGACCTGCACCAAAATCAAGAGTTGGACATGACCAACTGAGCCACCCAAGTGCCCGGTCACCTATCTTTTTTCAATATGATAAGCTTCCTCATTACTTAACAACTCCCATTTTTCTTTATTAAATAGCTTTTATTAAACGAGATAAGACCTGATCCCAGGGTCTAAGCATTCTTTCCCCAAAAGCAAAAGTGGTAGTCAGAACATTGAATACTCTTCCTCTTCTGATGAGGCACAACAGATCTACGATCTATAGTAGATGTACATACAACACTTTCAGTGTTGTAAGAAAAATACTCTTTTTCACTCATCCCAATGAAATGTAGAAATCATATACTAATCAGCATACCTAGATGTATTGATGACATCCAAATAGACACATTGACAGGTTTCTTTTCTAGGAAGTGTTTGCTATAGCCTCTAAAGAGGAAATATCCTCTTTAGAATTTGCTTTTCTATCTAGGCTTTCCCATATCCTTGCAATGACCTCAAATGCAAGATATTTATAATTGGATTCAGTTATTGAATATTTTAAAACAAAGTGCTAAGGTCTAAGGGCAGGCAAGGCATTATGAATTATTTAACAGTGGGAGTTCAAGGTGAATGGACACATCAACCTTGAAAGCTGAACATTCTGAGAGCATTATGTAATTGACCATGCAGCCTCATGATATATTTGGTATTCAGCACTGTACAAATGCCTTCCCATCCTGAATAAGCAACAACTCATACCAGATAGATGGAAGAGATTCCCGTTTCCTATTTATTCTTTCCCTTTTTTACCACCTCTTCTCAGTTCCCCCACCTACTAGCCTAGATTAAGGCCTCCTGTTCTCAGTCCTGATCACTTACTTGCCAGTCTCCAGCCCTCTCACCTTCTAACCATCACAGCTTTCTTTGAGACAGGATAGCCTAAAGCACAACACATTGTCCCTTCACTTCCCTGCCCCAAATCATTCAAAATCCACATCCTGTAAAATCCAAATCTCTTAGTTTAACATTCAAATCCTCTATAGTTTGGCTCCTCATTCAAGCCTAAAACTGAACTCCTCCCTTGTCTGTGTCCCAGGAATGCTTTGTGAGTCCTGCCTCTGGCCTCTGGCCTAGATCTCAGATAATGCCCTTCTTCCAGCCCTCCTTCCCAAGCCTGCCCATCCTCATCCTATTCAGATCAAATTGCCATTTGCACCTCAAATGTTTGTTTGCATTCATTTATTTATATTCTTTCTCCTTGCTCCTAAAAGAGTGCCTGGCATAGATGTGATGGGCACTTTGGTTTATTGGAGTAAGCATTAGCACAAACCCTCCCCTCAATTCTCCAATAAGTAGGAATCTCTCCCTCTTGTGAACACCCATCACCCTGTATCTATATTTCTCACAGGTAAATTTTCACTTTCTAATTTATATTTTTCCTAAAAGACTGTAAGTCCTTTGAGGGCTCAGTCAGTGTAATCAGTGGCTAATCTTTGCAACCCATATACAGCATAGTGCAGTGCCTTAGTCCTGGCAATATTTGCTTGATGAAAGAATATAATTTATCTTAACAACCAGTAGAAGCACACTTGGGACGTTTAAGCTGATTTTTTAAAAAGAGGTAGTTTGTTGGGGTACCTGGGTGGCTCAGTCAGTTGAGTGTCCCACTCTTGATTTTGGCTCAGGTCATTATCCTAGAGTTGTGGGATGGAGTCCCACATTGGGCTCCATGCTGAACATGATCCTGCTTGGGATTCTCTCTCTCCTTCTCTCTCTGCCTCTCCTCCACTCATGTTTTCTCTCTCTCTCTCTCTCTCTCAAAATAAATAAAAATTTAAAAATTAAAGGGTAATATGTTGGATTTGTATATTTAAAGTCTGTTCCAAAGTACTTTGGAATGTGATCAATAGGTGTTATTTGTTTATTATGATCTAGTGAGCCAGTGATTTTTATGTTTACATATTGATTATCATGACCAGTATGCCAATTCATATTTCTCTTGGGGGGGATGGTGAAGGGATTACTGTTGGATACCAGTTTGTAGCATCTTTGGACCATTGTTACACTGCTACTCCTTTAGAATCAGAATCACTCTGTTTGTCTCTATATATAACTCATAGTGGAAATTTGCCAAGACTTGGTTATTTGTGCATTTTAAATGACTCAAGCAGAGTTATTACATGTCCATGGTTACTTACTTGTTTGGTTTTTGTTTGTCTGTTTGTTTTGGAAAAGGGCCATAATCTTCATTTTGTTGTATTCTGGTTGGACCTTATCTCTGATATGTCGATAAATTATAATCCAAGTTGCTGCTTATTCTTCTCATCTAAAATACTTTCCAAATTAAACATAAGCTGGAATAGATGGATCATCATATTAATATATGGGCTGCTTTTATGAGCGACCATACAATCAATTTTGGAAGCACAGTGTGCTTATGATGTCTGATCAACAACAGTTCTGAATAGCAATGTATTTGAAAAGTAGTTTGACAAGTGCTGAAGATTCTTTGTCATTTTTCTTTTAGAAAAGCAGCTAAATATTCCTTACCTAGTAAGAGAAAGAGGTCCTCAGAGAGTAGCAGCTCACATAACTGGAACCAGTCGGAGAAGAAGCACATTCCCAGTTCCAAGTAAGAGAAACAACAAATATATCATGGTTTCAAGGAAGGCAATGAAAAAATTCATTCCAAATAATTTGTTCTTTCAACTTTCTACATGAAATGTCTATATGACTATCTACAAAATGCTCAGTGGTAACTGGGGCTCAGATTGGCTCTTTCTCAGAAGGAAGATTACAAGAGAAAATAGCTCAGTAACTACTCTGGCATAAATGCTCTCAGGAGAATCCTCTGGTGGGAGAACTCTGTCTTAGAGTTTCCCATGCCCCTATATGTGCTTTTCTTCTTCTTCTTCAAAGTAATTTCTCTTTCTCCCTCCATCAAATATTCCTCCTCCTTAGGAGTTCCGAGTCAGTCATATACTTTCACCAGAAGTGACTAGTTATTCCTTGTGGCATTTGTACTTGGTCGAACTATGGGAAATTGCCAATATTTGACCATTTCTCACTTAGAGAAATGTCAGTTTCATATAGCTTAGCCAATATGGTAAGCGTACTTCTTAACTAAAGAACAGGTGTCCATACAGTGCTATAACAATGCAAGAGTTTTACAGTCTAAATACGCACATTGGAATACCAGCCCCTCTTTACCTAGATATATGTTTTGAGCAAATTACCTAATCAAATAAAGCTTCAGTTTCCTCATATATGAAGTGGAGATAATCTTTAACTCAAAATAGTGAAGATTAGCACAGGCAAAATTCCTGTGTATTGTAAGTACTTAATAAATAGTTGCTTTTATTATTACAAAAGGTTTTATCTCAAGTTAAAGAAATTTCAAGTATCAGTTAAAAGATGAAAAGATTTGGAATTTTTTTTCATTTTTTTTTTCCTGGGCAGTTGTCTTCTTAGTATTCCTGAACTCATGTTTTATGAATGAGAGACATGTTCTGCCTATGAGTGAGATCATTATTATAATGTTAGTGTTTACTATTTATCAAGAAATACAACAGTTGTTTTGCCTGTTGAAAAACTAAACTTTACACCAATCGTGGAGATGAGCCCAAAGTTTAAAGGAATATCCTATTTTGGTAGGGCCCTTTTTCATTTAAAGTCTTTGGGAGTTAAAGATCCAAGGGTCTAAAGATCTTTAAATCTGGACCTCTTTGCCAAACCTTATGCCCTGTCTTATTGTGTACTGGAGATGCTTTCTGTCTGAATGGTGTCTTTGACTCTGGATTGCTGAGAAAGACCAAGAAGGAACCCAAAGTGATCCAAAGGAATAGCAATAAGTTCTGAGCTCCAGGCTTAAGGAAACAGATATATTTCTTTTGGTTTCATTGCGTGTTGTTCATTTTAGTTCACCTGCCTAGGAAGGGAGGCAGGGACTTGGGACAGAAGTTCTGCCCACGCAGATTGCCACCTGAGTTAATCATCCCCTGTGCTACAGTTTAGAGCTGAGTTTGGCAGATATAGTGTTAAGTGGTGGATGAGGCACAGAAAAGAAAGGGACTCACAACAGGTCACAATGATACAGTAGCCTCCAGATTTCTATAAGAAATTCAGAATCTTGTAAGATTGAAGGAGCAAGAAGGTTTATATTAGATTGAAATTCTTTACAATCCCAACCAAAAAACTGGCTAGCCATGGCTACTGAGATATTTCTTGCCTTTGCTACAAACTTTCTTTCTCTCTAAACTTCCTCCAGGTTCCAAGAATGAAAAAGCTTTGGGTCAGAAAATAAACTCCTGGGAGTCATCAAGAAAAGGACATTCATTCTTGAATAATTTGCACTTGAGGAATGGTGAGCTGGTTATTCATCAGAGGGGGTTTTATTACATCTATTCCCAAACATACTTTAGATTTCAGGAACCTGAGGAAACAGAACAGAACAGAAAGAGAAACAAACAAATGGTACAATATATCTACAAATACACAAGTTATCCTGACCCGATACTGCTAATGAAAAGTGCTAGAAATAGTTGTTGGTCTAAGGATTCAGAATATGGACTCTATTCCATCTATCAAGGTGGGATATTTGAGCTGAAGGAAAATGACAGAATTTTTGTCTCTGTAAATAATGAGCAATTGATTGACATGGACCAAGAAGCCAGTTTTTTTGGCGCCTTTTTAATTGGCTAAATAATCTGCAAAGGAAAAACAGTATTCTCAACAAATATTGCTTGTCACAACAAAGCAAGGAAGCCTGAGCAAAGCTGCCTCAACCAAAAGACCAAAACAACACACGGTTTTCTAATATCTGTGAAAGTGACCAAGTCTAAGAAAGCAACCAAGAAGAAAGTGAAATTGCCAAAAGACCTTGGGCTCTTCCTGATATCAGCTTGCTAGCAGGAATCTAGAAGATTCTGTTACCAAACACTTGTGTACCTATAAACATCTGTCTTTATTATCTATTCTTGTGAAGATTCCAGAAGATTAATGACCATCTCTTAAGTAGTATATCACCTTGGTTGCTTTCAAGTTGCCATTCCCAAAGTTGGAAGAGAAAGGGGAACCAGTCAAAGGTCATGATCTTGGGAGGCAATCTTCTGCCTATACATGCGATGTGCGAAGGCAATTTGTGTTGTGCATGACGTCAAAGGAGGTATCTCATACATCTGGATTTGGTGGAAATAATATCGTGTTGTTAAAAAAACAAACTAAATTTATGATGCCCAAATAAGGAGCTATTTCTGAATGGCTTGTGCTTTTTCCTACCAAAAGTCAAACTGGCCAAAAGCACTAATATTTTTGATAAAGGACTCTATGATGAGTGAACTGCCAATCAGAAATCAGGGAATTTGGTCTCATGGGGGCAGGAGGAGAAATGGGAAAGTGGAAATGACAAACACAGGTAAATCAGCAGAAAAGAGCCAAAGAAAGATCTGATTCCCACTCCCGACCCTATTCTCCATTGTCAAATGTCTTATCTAGTATACATCTCCTTAAGGTTGTATCATTTTTTTGCCTTTGTCAGAACAGCAATTGCTTTTATCTTCCAAAATTGTGACACAGAATAGTTCATTGTGCCATTTAATCTAACCAGTTGGAGAAAAAAATTAGTTGGCGTATTTGTCTAATCTCTTCTAATTATTATCCTAAGCACAGCTTAACTTACACTTTCAGGTTGTGTGCTCAAATGTTCATTTAAATGTGTCTGATCAAATAGGGCTTTTTCAAAAAGGCTCATTTAAATTTAAATTTACAGCATGCTGCAGATTCCTGGTACTTCTGGCCTTTTGTACTCTATTTTCCATAGCACTAGTCAAGTTCTTACATACTGACAAATTGGCTTATTTGTTACTCTGTTTTTTAAAGCCTGCTTCCTATCTCTAGAATATAAGGCTGTGATAGCAGGGAACATTTAGTCCTGCTCATATCTGTAACCTCCGTACCTGGGACAGTACCTGAATATAGTAACCACACAAAATGTATTTGTGAATAAATGAATGACTGAGTAAATGAATATCTAATCATATGGGGGAAAACATGAAAAATATCCCCTGCCTTAACCCTTACACTGAAAAAACTTCAAGGAATTTCAAAAGTAACCTCAGAGTGAGGTTTTATTTTTTATTTTATTTTTAATTTTTTTTTAAGATTTAATTTTTAAGTCCTCTCTACACCCAGCAAAGGCCTCAAACTTACAACCCCAAGATAAGAGTCACAGGCTCCACCGACTGAGCCAGACAGGCGCCTCAAAGAAGAACTTTTAAGCAAAGATTTAAAACTCAAAGTAAAAAACTGCAATGATTGTGAATATAAAATTCAGAAATGAAAGAGAATATCAATTTTTACTCTATATTTTTATACTAAATTTTAAAAATGTTACTTTTTCAATAAAAATGACATGTTAAAAATGTGTGGTTTTTGTTGATCTAGTACTTGCATTTGTTTTATAGTACCAAGATTACTAAAAATGGGGAAAAGGACATTTTGGGGGAGGAGGTAGGACTTCTAATTTCTTTTTCATGGTATATTTTATCTGATGTATCTTACAGAAGAAGTGGATTAATTGCTCACTTTGGTATTTAATATGGTAAAATGTATCAGTCCTTTCCTTTACAGTTAATGCTTTTGTTATGGGTTGAATTGGGTCTCCCAAAAAAGGTATGTTGAAGTCCTATTCCCCAATACCTCAGAATGTGACCTTATTTGGAAATAGGGTTGTTGTAGATACAAGAAGTTAAGATGAGGCCATAGTGGAATAGTGTGCATCTTTAATACAATAAGACTGGTATGCTTATTCAAGGAAAGAAATTTAGAAGTAGACACACAGAGAGAACTCCATGTGACAACAGAGGCAGAGATTGGAATAACTGCAAGATAAGGAGCACCATGGATTGATGGCCATTGCCAGGAGTTAGGGAGAGACAAGGCAAGATTCTACTCACAGTCTCAGAGGAAGGATCTGAGACCAGAGTCTCAGAAATTTCCTGACACCTTGATTTTGAACTCCTGGACTCCAGAGCTGTGACAGAATAAATTTCTGTTGTCGAAAGCCACTCAGTTTGTGGCACTTTGGTCCAACAGCCCTAGAAAGCTAATACAGATTTTCATTTTATGCCCAAGATATCTTTTCTACCACTACTATGCAGATACTGCTGTCTATTTTTTCTAAAAGCTTTAAGGTCTGGCCTTTCATAGTTTGATAGCATCATTCAACTATAATCTAATTTATATGGGATGTGAGACAAGGATGAAATTTTATCTATTACCATAGTAGTAGCTGTCGACTACTGTCCATTGGAGAGAGTCCATTTTCTTCCCTACTGATTTTAATTTTTCTTCTATCATATATCAAGCACTCAAAGGTCTCTTTCTATGTTTACCTTTTTTCCCCCCTTATTGATCTAGTTGTCCATCTTTACATCCATATCATTTGGGTTTTTTAAATTGTGGTAAAATATACATAAAATTTACCATTTGAACCGTTCTGAGTATACAATTCAGCAGCATCAAGTACATTCACATTGTGGTACAACCACCAATATTATACATCTCTAGAACATTTTCATCATCCCAAACTAAAACTTTGTACCCATTAGATAGTAACTTCATTATCCCTTCCCCCAGCCTCTGGTAATCACCATACTGCTTTCTTTCTCTATGAGTCTATTTTAGGTACTTCGTGTAAATAGAATTATACAATATTTGCCCTTCTGTGTCTACCTTATTTCACTTAGCATAATATATTCCGTTCATCTGTATTGAAGTATGTGCCAGAATTTTATTCCTTTTCAAGCCTGAATAATATTCCATTGTGTGTATATACCATATTTTGTTTATTCATTCACCTGTCAATCATATCATCCAGCTTTAATGGTTACTATTTGCCTTACTACAAATCTAGATATCCAATATGTATGTTCACCTTCTTTAGTCCTCTGTTTCAAAATAACATGGTCCCCTCTCTCTCTCAAAATAAATAAATAAAGTTTTAAAAAGCAGGGATCCTAACTAGCTCAGTTGGATAGGTATCAGGCTCTTGGTTTTGGCTCAGGTCAAGATCTCATGATTCATGGGTTCAAGCCCCACATTGGAATCCATGCTGACAGTGTCGAGATGGCTTGGAGTGTTATCTTGCCCTCTCTCTGTCCCTCCCCCATTCCTGCATGCACATGCTCGCTCTCTCTATCTCTGAAAATAAATAAATAAACCTAAACACACACACACACACATACACACACAAAATAACGTGGTCAATTCTTAGCTCTTACTTTCCCTATGAATTTAGAAACTGCCTGGAAGTCATATGACTATATACACACATACTTGCAAACATACACACAATCTTTTGGATTTTTTTTTTGATAGTGTAGAGGAGGCAAAATTTCTCTTCTACCCTCTTAAGGTCTCCAGCTAGGCTTAGGAATTAAACTGACATAAGATAGATTAACAGGAAAAAAAAGAAACAAGTTTTCATTATTATCATTTTTCTTAAATATACATGGGAGCTCTCACAAGATAAATGAAGACCCAAAGAAGCAGTTAGAGTTGAACACTTAAATGAGTTGGACAAAGAGTGGTAAATTGTAAAAACATGACCAAGCAAAGGGGCTTGGGTTAGGGTAGTTAATTAGATGGAGAAGTGACTAGGAAGGTAAGGGTTAGTTTAACAGGGTTTTGTCTATGAGCCAAATAGGGAGGTCTCACCAGATATGAAATCTACTGGTACCTGAATCTTGGATTTCCCAGCCCCCAGAATTGTGAGAAATAAATTTCTGTTGTTTAAAAGCTACGACATTTTGTTAGAGCAGCCTGAACAGACTAAGACAAAGGAGTGAAGAGATTATTTGAAGAAACTGGCCAGAAACTTCCCAAATTTCAGGAAAGATGTGAATCTACAAATCTGAGAAGCTCAATGAACTCCAACCAGATAAAGAGGCCCGTATCAAGGCACATTAAAATCAAACTGTCAAAGACAAAGAGAGAATTTTGAAAGCAGTAAGAGAAGAGTGACTTGTCACACAGAAGAGATTCTCAATAATATCATGAGTCAATTTCCCAGCAGAAATAGTAGGGGCAAAGCAGATGATGGGATGATGTATTTAAAATGCTAAAAGCCAACATGTCAACTGAGAATTCTATATCCAGCAAAACTGTCCTTCAAAAATGAGGGAGAAATTAAGACATTCCTAGGTAAACAAAAGCTGAGGAAGTGCATTACCACTATACCTGCCCTCCCAGAAATGCTAAAGGGAATGCTTCAGGTTGAAGGACACTATACAGTAATTTGAGGCCATATGAACATATAAATATCTTTAGTAAAGGAAAATACATGATAAAATATAAAAGCCATTATGATTATAATTTTAGTTTGTAAAACTCATTTTTATTTTCTATACTATTTAAAGTCAAATGCATAAGACAATCATAAATCTGTTAATGGGTACAAGATATATAAAGATGTAATTTGTAATATCAATAACATGAAGTAGTAGGGTGACAGAGCTGTAAAGGAGTAAATTTTGTATGCAGGTGAAGTTGGTATCAAATCAAATTAGATTGTTATAATTCTAGGATGTCAAATATAATCCCTATGGTAACAACAAAGAAAATCTCTATAGAATATACATAAAACAAAATGAGAAGGGAATCAAAACAAGACACCATAAAATTTTAACTGAACACAAAGGAAGGCAATAATGGAGGAAGTAAAGAACCAAAAGCCATAAGACATACAGAAAACAAATAAATGGCATCTTTTAAATATATCGGATTAAACTACCCAATCAATATGATTGAACATGTGAATAGAAACAACAATCACCCTAGAAGGAAAACAGCCAATTTGACTGAAGGGGAAAGAGATAAAATGGAATGAAGAAAAGTTGTGAGACTTCTTAGATTTTATAGGATGGGACCATAGAGCAATTAAGCTATGAATACACAGTATTCTTCAAGATAAGAGAAGGACCCCCCCCTCCCAAATGATTCAGAGATCATTAAGGCTGCTGCCTTGGTATTAAAAAGAGGAAATCTATCCCTTGGGTTTCAGCAGACCAGACAATTCCTGCTCACAGCTGTAAGAGTGGTGCCACCCACAGCTATAGGATCAGGCCTCCCAAAGCCATAGAGGGCTGACCCTTACCCAACAGAGTGATGGGGTATGTCTGCCTCCACCTATATTTCAGAGAATGGACCCACCCAGAACTGTGGGCATACAAACCAGATAGAAGACCACAGAGAGGGCAAGCTCAATGCAGAGAGCTCCCTGCTAAGGAAATGCCTAGTGGAGTCATGCTCCCACAATCCCATGCCAGTAGAGCCACCAGTGTGCAATTTCACACAGGGAAAGCTGCAGGTATGCAAATCCAACCCATGAGAGTTGCCATCTGGGATGCCTCAGAAAAGCCATGGGGGCAAGGATACCCGAATGTCCCCAAAAGATGCCATCTCCACCCCACTGGACCTGGTGGGCAGAGCATCTAATTAGAGATTATTTAAGCCTTAAGATTTGATGTTTGCCCTATTGGGTTTAGACTTGCTTGACCACCTCTTTCTTTCCTATTTCTCTTTTTTGGAATGGGGAGTTTACCTTATGCCTAGTCCACCATTGTATTTTGGAAGCACATGACTTGTTTTATTTTGCATATTCACAGCTGGAAAGCAATTTGCCTCAGAATGAATTGTACCTTAAGCCTAATCCATATCTGATTTAGAAGGTATTTGTATGAGACTTTTAACTTTAGACTTTTGAATTGCTAGAGATGCTAGAATAAGTTTAAAACCTTTTATTATTTTTTTAATTTTATTTATTTTTTTAATGTTTATTTATTTTTAGGACAGAGAGAGAGACAGAGCATGAACGGGAGAGGGTCAGAGAGAGAGGGAGACACAGAATCCAAAGCAGGCTCCAGGCTCCAAGCTGTCAGCACAGAGTCTGATGCGGGACTCGAACCCACAAACCTCAAGATCATGACCTGAGCCGAAGTCGGACGCTTAACTGACTGAGCCACCCAAGCGCCCCAAGTTAAAAACCTTTTAAAACACCTTTTAAAACTATTGAGATGGAATGAATGAATTTTGCATACAAGGACATGAATTTTAGGGGACCAGGGACAGAATACTATGGTCTTAATGTGTCTTCTCAAAATTCATGTGTTGAAATTCTAATGCCCAATGTGATAGTGTTAGGAGCTGGGGTCTTTGGGAAGTGATTAGGTCATGAGGGCTCCACTTTTATGGATGAGGTTAATGCCCTCATAAAAAAGACCTGAGAGAGGCTCCTTGCTCCTTTTGTCATTTAAGGACACAGTGAGAAGGCTTAGAATAGAAGAGGTCCTCACAAGACCATACTGGCGCTCTTATGCTGACTTCAAACCTCCAGAACTGTGGTAATAAGTTTCTGTTGTTTATAAGTCATCTAGTCTGTGGCATTTTGTTAGAGCAGCCTAGATCAAATAAGACACTCTCCAATCAAAAGGCATAGAGTGGATGAATAAATTTAAAAAATAAGACCCAGCAATATGCTGTCTACGAGAGATTACCTTTAAATAAAAAGACACACATAGCCTGAAAATGAAGGGATGGAAGAATATTCCATGTACATAGTAACCCCACAAAAACACGAGTGGCTACACTTACATAAAACAAAATAGACTCTAAGTAAAAAATTGTCTCTAGAGACAAGGTCATATATAATGCTAAAAGTTCCACTCACCAGGAAGATATAACAATTATAAATATATACACATTCAACATCAGAACACCTACATATAATATAAGCAAATTCTGACAGATCTGAAGGGAGAAATTGACAATGATATAATAATAGGGATGGACTTCAATATCCCATTTACAACAATGGATAGAACGCTTAGGGAGATTGCAGAACAGCATGGAAGTTTTTTGTGTGTCTCACGTCCATGAAATACAGCCAAACCAACACTAAACCATCCTACACACCTAGAAAACTGATCTGAAGATTAACACAACAATCTGCACAAACTGAACCACAGAATTCAGCAGGTATGTGGCATGGAGAGGTGAACTTGGGGAGAGAGAAGCTGCAGAGGGCAGGGAGCCACTTTTGCATCTGGAAATGACAGAGATGGGGGGAGTCAAAATACAGGAAAAGCACCCCTCCCCAAAAGCAGCTGGAGAGGAAGTAGAAAATTGGAAACAGCCGCAGGGACTGAACTAAAAAGGGAGAAAGGAGAAAGGAGAGGCTTTAAATTACATTAAGACTCTAAACAGGGAAAGCTCAGGGTCTGATACCTGGCAGTGCTCTGGTGGAAAGGGCGAATCCCCAGGAGCAGAGTGGGGTCTGGGAGTTTCTCAGGCCACACAGGGAGAAGCAATTCCACAGCTGGAAGGACATTTGGTAGAGGCTGTGAGGCCACCTGGGCCCGCAGACCCCAGAGAATGGCCACATTTGCTGGTGCTGGAACAAGTTTGTTGGGGGTGAAGCCTGGTGTCAGATGTGTATTGTGATTTTCCGTAATCCCTGAGAAGCTGCTGCTACACTATCTCCCGAACATTTTTGGGAGCAGGATGGCAGCTGACCGCGCACTCTCTGGGCATCAGCAGCAGCACAGTCCCATAAGCATTCCTGGGTGCAGCCAGCACCTGGCCATTGCTCAGTGAGACCCTCCACAGAGAGGCAGAGAGGGTCAAAGCCACAGTCACTCAGAAGTGGGGGGCCGGAGAAGGCAGCCACATCTGAGATAAAACTCAGGAGGGAGGTGCTGCCTGGGGCTTGATCACGACAGTGTGGAAGCAGGGAGTAGACGGAAGCCAAAGAGGAAGGACGGTGCGCGATTGCTGATCGGGGAGAACAGAGTTCCGATACTAGAGACTGGGTAGCTGGGTGACGCCATTTTCACCGTTTCTGCGCATGCGCATACACACATACAAGTGCCACAACAATCCACCCCAGTAGGCTAGCAGCACCATCTAGTGGAGAACGGAGCCATTACACTAAGACCTGCTCAACTGGGCCAACGTCACTCTTCAAGAACACAAGTCTCACTGCCAGCTTAGTTTATGGACTGTAAAGCACTTCATAGTTTGACTTCTAAGGGAAAATGAAGTAATTTCAGTTGTATTTCAGTCTGTTAGCCAGTCCATCTATTCAGTTTATTTTCTTTCTTTTTCTTTCTTTCTTTCTCTCTCTCTTTCTCTCTTTCTTTCTTTCTTTCTTTCTTTTCTCTTTTTTCTTTTCTTTTTCTTGAATACAGAAAGAGAAAAAATTCATTTTTATTTTCAATTTTTATTAAAAATATTTTCTTTAATTTTTTTCTCCTATATTTTTTACTTTTGTGTAAATTTTTACAAAGTCTATTTTACTTCCATCATTGCATTTTAGTATACTTCAATGTATTCATTTTTTTCAAATTTTCAAATGATTTCCTTTCTTTTGTTTTTGTTTTTTTTCTTTTCCCCTTTTTTTCACTAATCTATCAAGCCACTTTCAAACCTAGACCAAAAACACCTAGGATTTAGCATCATTTATTCTAGTGTGTGTGTGTGTGTGTTTGTGTGTGTGTGTGTGTGTTCTTAATTTTTTAATTTTAATATTTCTTAATTTTATTTTTTTAATTTTAATTTTTCTACCTCATTAATTCTTTTTCTCCTTTCAAAATGACAAAATGAAAAATTCACCCCAAAATAAAGAGCAGGAAGAAACAACAGCCAGGGACTTAACCAACACAGATACAAGCAAGATGTCTAAATGAGAATTTAGAATCATGATAAGGAGAATACTAGCTGGAGCCAAAAACAGATTAGAATCCCTTTCTGTGGAGATAAAAGAAGTAAAAACTAATCAGGATGAAATAAAAAATGCTATAACTGAGCTGCAATCACAGATGGATACAGTGGCAGCAAGGATGGATGAGGCAGAATAGAGAATCAGCGATATAGAGGACAAACTTATGGAGAATAATGAAGCAGAAAAAAAGAGGGAGATTAAGGCAAAAGAGCACGATTTAACACTTAGAGAAATCAGTGACTCATTAAAAAGGAACAACATCAGAATCATAGGGGTCCCAGAAGAGGAAGAGAGAGAAATAGGGGTAGAGGGTTATGTAAGCAAATCATAGCAGAAAATTTTCTTAACCTGGGGAAAGACACAGACATCAAAATCCAGGAAGAACAGAGGACCCCATTAGATTCAACAAAAACCGACCATCAATAAGCCATATCATAGTCAAATTCACAAAATACTCAGGCAAGGAGAGAATCATGAAACCAGCAAGGGAAAAAAAAGTCCTTAACCTACAAGGGAAGACAGATCAGGTTTGCAGCAGACCTATCTACAGAAACTTGGCAGGCCAGAAAGGAGTGGCAGGATATATTCAATGTGCTGAATCAGAAAAACATGCAGCCAAGAATTCTTAATCCAGCAAGACTGTCATTCAAAGTAGAAGGAGAGATAAAAAGTTTCCCAGACAAAAATTAGAGTTCATGACCACTTAACCAGCCCTGCAAGAAATTTTAAGGGGGACTCTCTGAGGGGAGAAATGATGAATATATATATATATATATATGTATATATATATATACATATATATATATATATACCAAAAGCAACAAACATTAGAAAGGACCAGAGAACAACACCAGAAACTCCAACTCTACAAGCAACATAATGGCAGTAAATTCATGTCTTTCAGTACTCACTCTAAATGTCAATGGACTCAATGCTCCAATCAAAAGACATAGGGTAACAGAATGGATAAGAAAACAAGATCCATCTATATGCTGCTTACAAGAGACTCACTTTTAAACTCATCAATAGTAATACCATAATAGTAGAAGATTTCAACACCCCACTCACAGCAAAGGACAGATCATCTAATCAAAAAATCAACAAGGAAACAATGGCTTTGAGTGACACACTGGACCAGATGGACTTAACAGATATATTCAGAATATTTCATCCTAAAGCAGCAGAATATACATTCTTCTTCAGTGCACATGGAACGTTCTCCAGAATAGACTACATACTGGGACACAAATCAGCCCTAAGTAAGTACAAAAAGATCGAGATCATGCCGTGCATATTTTCAGACCACAATGTTATGAAACTTGAAATCAACTACAAGAAAAAATTTGGAAAGGTAACAAATACTTGGAGACTAAACAACACCCTACCAAAGAATTAATGGGCCAACCAAGCAGTTAAAGAGGAAATGAAAAAGTATATGGAAGTCGATGAAAATGATAGCACTACAACCCAAAACCTCTGGGATGCAGCAAAGGTGGTCATAAGAGGAAAGTATATAGCAATTCAGGTCTTCCTAAAGAAGGAAGAAAGATCTCAGATACACAACCTAACCTTATGCCTTAAGGAGCTGGAAAAAGAACAGCAAATAAAACCCCAAACCAGCAGAAGACAGGAAATAATAAAGATTAGAGCAGAAATTAATGCTGTCAAAACAAACAAACAAACAAAAAAAAACATGAGAACAGATCAATGAAACCAGAAGTTGATTCTTTGAAAGAATTAACAAAATTGATAAACCACTAGTCAGTTTGATCAAAAAGAAAGAGGAAAGGACCCAAATAAATCAAGAATGAAAGAGGAGAGATCACAACCAACACAGCAGAAATAAAAACAAGAATAAGAGAATGTTATGAACAATTATATGCCAATAAAATGGGCAATCTGGAAGAAATGGACAAATCCTAGAAACATATACACTACCAAAACTGAAACAGGAAGAAATAGAAAATTTGAGCAGATCCATAACCAGTAAAGAAATGGAATTAGTTATCAAAAATTTGCCAAAACACAAGAGTCCAGGGCCAGATGGCTTTCCAGGGGAATTCTACCAAACATTTAAGAAAGAGTTAACACCTATTCTCTTGAAGCTGTTCCAAAAAATAGAAATGGAAGGAAAACTTCCAAACTGTTTCTATTAGCCAGCATTACCTTGATTTCAAAACCAGACAGAGACCCCACTAAAAAGGAGAACTATAGACCAATTTCCCTGATGAACATGGATGCAAAAATCCTTAACAAGATATTAGCCAACACGATCCAACAATACATTGAAAAAATTATTCATCACGACCAAGTAGGATTTCTACCACTGGGCAAAAGACATGAATAGACACTTTTTCAAAGAAGATATCCAGATATTCAACATAGCTCATTAACAGGGAAATACAAATTAAAACCACATTGAGATACCACCTCACACCAGTCACAGTGGCTAAAATTAATAACTCAGGAAGCAACAGATGTTGGCGAGGATGTGGAGAAAGGGGAACCCTCTTGCACTGTTGGTGGGAATGCAAACTGGTGCAGCTGCTCTGGGAAAACAGTATGGAGGTTCCTCAAAAAATTAAAAACAGAACTACCCCATGATGCAGCAATAGCACTACTAGGAATTTATCCAAGGGTTACAAGAGTGCTGATTCATAGAGGCACATGTAAGTCAATGTTTATAGCAGCGCTATCAACAACAGCAAAAATATGGAAAATCAACTGACGAATGGATAAAGAAGATGTGGTATATATATACAATGAAATACTACTTGGCAATAAGAATGAAATCCTGACATTTGCAACAACATAGATGGAACTGGAAGGTATTATGGTAAGTGAAATAAGTCAGTCAGAGAAAGACAGATATCCCTATGATTTCATTCATATGTGGAATTTGAGAAACTTAACAGAAGACCATAGGGGAAGGGAAGGAAAAATAAGATACAAACAGTGAAGGAGGCAAAGCATAAGAGACATTTAAATACAGAGAAGAGACTGAAGGTTGATGGGGACGGGGGTTTGAGGGGTGGGGAAAATGGGTGATGGACATTGAGGAGGGCACTTGTTGGGATGAGCACCAGATGTTGTACACAAGTGATGAATCACAGGAATCTACTCCTGAAACCAAGACTACACTGAATGTTAGCTAACTTGACAATAAATAAATAAATACATAAATAAATAAATAAGTAAATAAATATAAATACAAAACAAATTACAAAAAAAAGAATTAATTCCAATCCTTCTTAATCTCTTCCAAAAGGAGAAAAGGGAAAACTCCTTTTATGAGGCCACTAGCTTTTATGAGGTACTCCTTTTATGGGGCCACTCCAAACTCCTTTTATGAGGCCACTACCACCCTAATAACAACACCAGAGAAAGATACCATAAGGAAAAAAACTACAAGCCAATATTCCTGATGAATATAGATTCAAAACTCAACAAAATACTAGCAAACTGAGTTCAACAACAATTAAATCATTACAACAATGCTTCAACATCCATAAACCAATCAATGTGAGACACCATATTAACAAAATGGGAAAAAAACCAAAACATGGTCATCTCGATAGACACAAAATCATTTGACAAAGTTCGACATCCATTCATGATTAAAACTCTCAACAAAATAGGATAAAAGAAACTCACCTCAACAACATAAAAGCCATATGTGAAAGCTCCAAGCTAACATTATAATCCGTGGGGGGAAAACTGAAAGCTTTCCCTCTAATATCCAGTACCAGGCAATGAGGCATGTTCTTACCACTTCTATTCAACAGAGTATAGAAAGTCTTAGCCAGAGCAATTAGAGAAGATAAATAAGTAAAAGACATCCAAATTGGAAAGAAAGAAAGAAAATTATCTGTGCAGGTAATATTATCATATATATAGAAACCCCTAAAGATTCAACAACAACAAAAAATTTGTTGGAACTAATAAAATGAGTTCAGTAAAGTTGTGGGATACAAAATCAACTTAGAAAATTAAGTCACATTTCTATACACAAACAATGAAACTATCCAAAGAGGAAATTAAGCAAATGATTACATTTACAATAGTAACAAAAAGAATAAAATAACGAGAAATAAACTTAACCAAAGAGATGAAAGATTTCTATACTGAAGCATGAAGATGAAGGAAATCAAAGAGGACACAGTTAAATAGAAAGATATTCTGTGTTCATGGATTGGAAGAATTAATATTGTTAAAATGCTTCTATTGTGCTAAGTGATCTACAGATTTGATGTAACCTCTGCCAAAATCTTGATGCATTCTTCACAGAAATAGAAAAAAAAATCTAAAATTTCATACACAGTCATAGAAGACCCTGAATAGCCAAAACAAGTTTGAGGAAGAACAACAAATCTGGAGGCATCACACTTCCTAACTGCAAAGTATATTACAAAACTACAGTAATCAAAAACAGTGTGGCACTGGCATAAGGATAGACAGGACAGTGGAATAAAATTGAGAGTCTAGTAATAAGCCCACACATCTTTATCCAATTGATTTTTGACAAGGATACCAATGCCCTTCAATGGAAGAAAGCATAGTCTCTTCAATAAATGGTGCTAGAACAGTTGGACATCCACATGCAAAAGGATGAAGTTGGATTCTACCTCACAATATATAAAAGAACCATTCAAAATGGGGGCGCTTGGGTGGCTCAGTGTGTTAAGCGTCCGACTGCAGCTCAGGTCATGATCTCACAGTTCGTGGGTTCAAGCCATGCATCAGGCTCTGTGCTGACAGCTCAGAGCCTGGAGCCTGCCTTGGATTCTGTCTCCCTCTCTCTGCTCCTCCCCCACCCACATTCTGTCTCTTTTTCTCTCTCTCAAAAATAAATAAACATTTAAAAAATTTTCCTAATGGATTATAGACCTATATATAAAAGCAAAACTACTAAACTCAGAAAAAAAAATATCAGTGAATTTTCATGACCTTATATTTGGCAATGGACTTTAGATATATACTAACAGCATGAGCAAGAGAAGAAAAAAAATAAAGTGGACTTAAAATTAAAAACTCTTGTACATCAAAGAATATTGTCTATAAAGCGACAAGACATCAAGAAAGTGAAAAGCCAGTGTACAGAATGTGAGAAAATATTTGCAAATCATATATCTGATAAGGGACTCATATCCGCAATATGTAAAGAACTCTTACAATTTAACAACAAAAAGACAACACAATTAAAAACTGGATAAAGGCCAAAACCGCAATGAGATGTCACTTTGTACTCAGTGGGATGGTTACTCTACAACAACAACAACAACAACTATACACAATAAGAAACGCTGGTAAGGGTGTGGAGAAATTGGCACCATCATACGTTGCTGCTGGTAGGAATGTAAAATGGTGCAGCTGCTGTGGAAAACAACTTGGTTGTTCCTCAAAAAGTTAAACATAGAATTGCCATATGACCCTGCGGTTCCCCTCCCAAGTGTAACTCCGGGAGAAATGAAAACAGATACTTAAACAAATGCTTGTACACACATGTTCATAGGAGCACTGTTCACAAAGGAAGAAACAACCCAAATATCCATTTTTATCCAGGTGAATGAATAAGCAAAATGTGGCCTATACACACAATAGACTATTACTCAGCCACCTATATATTGTGTAGGATACATGTGTATGAATTTATAATGAAAATCACCAGTATGAAAAAGGCATAATTCCAGGATGCAGGGAGGGGATGCGAGTGTTGAGGGTCTCCAGGAAGCATCAAAGGACAGGGTAATGCTCTGTTTCTGAATCTGGATGTGGGCGCACAGCCTTGGTTCTCTTTAGTATATTATTCTTTACGTCTTGAACATGTATTACTAATATTTTATAAATTAAGCTTTATCTCAGTGGTATTGATAATCACGCCAAAGGAGAGATTTTGGAAGAGAATACACTACTCTTTGGTCCAACAACATGTTTAAAAACAAAAAATCTATGGGGTCTTTGAAATTCCAAAAGAAATTCATGATGTTTATGATGAACGAAATGTGGAAATATATGAGGAACAAGTTAAAAATCAATGATTCCACCACTTTCTTCCCACCATGAAGAATCTAATGTTAAAATGATGTGTGCTTTCACATCTTTCTCCCTTCTCACACAAGTATATATAACTAATATTCCAGCTTTATTAATTTTTTCTTTTATACACGCACTTGTGTGTATAAAACTCAGCAACTCTTTAATAGTATTTAGACCCCTTTCCAACATTCGCGTCTAATTGATTTTTTAAAAAATACTGCATAATACCTCACTGAATGACTAAATCCTAATTTATTCTACCATCAGCGTGTTCCTAGTTAATCACTACAAATAACGCTACGATAAACTTTTTTGGCCTTGATCCTTTTTTGGCCTTTGGGTCCTAAATTGGGATTGCTAGGCCGATTTAACATTTTAGATGTTACAAATAATGTCTGATTGCTTTCTTCAACTTTGGTCACAGCTCACTCTCACAGCAGCAGGAAATGAGAATAGCTGTTTCCATAGCGTCATTGGAAGGGGATAGTAACAATTCTTCTGTTTTGCCAACCTGATGGGTGGAAAGAGTATCTAATTTGTGTGTTTTCCACCAACATTCTTTATTATGGTCAGCAAAGTGGTGTAGGAGCAGTGGTTCCCTAAGCTCACTGTCCTTCAGTAACTCCTGAGGAGCATCTAAAAATGCAGGTGCGGGGGGCCAAATCAGAATGTCTGGGAAAAGGTCTGGGATCTTTTTGTTTTGGTTTTTTAAGATCCCCAAGTGATTCTGATATAGCTAGATGGGCACACATCTGATAGAAAATCATGAACAGAACCTATCTAGAGTTGAGAAACCCAAATTTCAAAAGCTGTGATTTATGAATTAAGTGTTTAAGAAAACAATGTCCCCAGGGGCACCTCGGTGGCTCAATAGGTTGAGCATATGACCTCAACTCAGGTCATGATCTCATGGCCCATGAATTCGAGCCCCGCATTGGGCTCTGTGCTGACAGCTCAGAGCCTGGAGCCTGCTTCGGATTCTGTGTCTCCCTCTCTCTCTGTTCCTCCCCCACTCATGCTCTCTTTCTCTCTCTCTCCCTCTAAAAATAAATAAACATTAATTTAAAAAAAAAGAAAAGAAAAGAAAACAACGTGCCCAGATAATCGTTATGGTTGGAAACTCAAATATTCAATTTACATGGAACATTTTAATTCCATGACTTATTTAAAACAAGGGAGGCCTATGTGTCCCCTTCTCTGCTGTAAAGCCCAAGATACAGGAGGCAACTATGAAGTGGATATTTTCAAATAACAATTTTCTGGCCACTGTGAATCCCTTTCTAGAAGGCATGGACACTGAATGTCTATGTTGTTGTTGCTGTTGTTGTTGTTTTTAATGAAATAAGATCAGGGGACTTCTGGCCCATTGTTGCTGGACCATGTCTCATGAAACCTCCTCACTTGAAGAATAGAAAAAAAATAGTGTTACTTCAGTTTTTATTAGGAAGGATCTGGGCAGAGCATGGGATTTTTAAAGACAGTGACCCTTCAGGAGAGGCCAGCTCAGCTGTTTGAGAGGTGCCTTCGCAGGTTTCAGTAGCAAAAGGGAGGCCTTCTCACCTCCTATCTCCTGGACAGCTGAATGGGGTCACCTTATCGTCACATGCCATGAGCAGCCACCAGATGGCGAGGTTCCCTTATTTTCCTCAAAGCCCGACTTGCTTTAAAAGTGGGAGAGAATAAATGACTTCAGTTTCTCTATCTGTATAAAACAAAAGTGAAGGGGACAAGGATGCATGGTAGTTATGTCCTAGCTTCCCTGTGTCTCAGACAACATCACCCACCTTGCAGAAAGGTTGTGAGGAAGTGCTGCATGTGTATGAAGTGCTCAGACCCTGCCTGGCAAGTTCTAAGCAGTCAATAAGCCTATTTTTTTTTTTTTTAAAGCTAAAATTGAAAAAGCCTCTGGTAATGCAACCTCATTTTAATTGCTTTTCTATTGAGTTCCATTTCAGATTTCTGTTTATTCTCTTGTTTTAAATTGAAATATAGATGACACGCAATGTTACATTAGTTTCAAGCGTGAGACATAGTGATTGCACAAGTCTACACGTTATGCTCTGGTCACAAGTATAGCTGTCATCTGTCACCATACAACGCTATTACAATAGCATTGACTCTACCCTAGGTACGTTGTACCTTTTATCCCCCTGGCTTATTGGTTCCAAAACTGGAAGCCTGTACCTCCCATTCTATTTCCCCATTTGGCCCATCCCCCTGCTCCCCTCTACCAACCATCAGTTTGTTCCTTAGATTCCTATTTGTTCTAAAATCCCCTACAAAGTCATATCTATGTAAAAATTGAAAATCAATATACAAAACCTCCAAGTTTGTAAAATGGATAAATTCAAGAGTTTGCAAGAGTATTTTCAAAAGAGATCATCATGGACTTCCTTTGAAAGTACGTTGCCTTTCTGCCTTAAGGATTTGATTCGACTTATTAAATTCAATTTGCTCCTGGCTGCTGTGTGAGGGGAGATGAAGGATTCCTGAAGATAAATTGTGAAGCAGCAACTTGCCTTCTGCATTCTTTGCTTCCCCCTTTTTATAAATTTTCCCCTTTCCCATAAAGCTCCCCACGCTATTTGCCTGCAGTCCGCCCTCTTTTGTTTTCCAATCCAGTCCAGGACGGGTACAGACAATGGCTGAAGATTGGGAGGATAATACAAAGCCCCTTTCCCCTCCACCCGACCCCAGGAAGCTCATCACAGGACTAGGAAGTGAAAAGTGACCTGCATGTGGTGCTTTTGCACTTGGGCAGCTTTCTCTCTAGCTAGATAATAATAACGTGGAAGAGAAGGAGGAACCATTTATTGAACACTTTCTCTATTGTGGGTACTCTTTCTGCCTGTTTGCTTAATCCCTGCAAAAACCTTAAAATGGAAGGATTGGGCTAATCATCCATTTACATATGAGAAGCCCGGAATGGAGCTAGTAGTAGGTGAAAGATCCAGGTCTTGACCTTAGGTTTGTCTGATTCCACAGCTAAGCCTTCCACCTCATTTTTATGCTAATCCCTTCTAGAAAAAGTTTTTCTTAAAGCTAAGAATACGGAGCAAGAGAAATGGTGTATTTATATCATCTTGGTCATTACGAATTATTCTATTTAGCACTAAAAGTGTGTGATTATCCTGTTGGGATGAGCACTGGGTGTTGTATGGGAACCAATTTGACAATAAATTTCATATTAAAAAAATAAAAAAATAAAAGTGTGGGATTATTTTTGCTTCACTCTCCAGAATGTTTCACTGAAGAATTAAATAAAATAATAACAACATACCACATTCTTTTTAATTTCCATGAATTGCCACTAAAGGAAATGTAGACAGTTTGTCATTCCTTAGGGTATTATAGAGAATGATGATTTTCTGTATTCTTTATACTAATGAGGTAATAATTATTTTTATCATTCTTTGTGACAATGCAATATAAAGTCATCATCACCACATTTTGGGAACTCTAAAATGTGTTGAAAGAAAAAGAATAAAAACAAGAATTTGACAGATACAGCATTAGAGAAGATGTTTTCATTTATTTTTTAAGTTTTATTTATTTATTTTGAGAGAGAGAGCAAGTGTGCATGCACGAGGGAGGAACAGAGAGAAAGAGAGAGAGAGAGAGAGAGAGAGAGAGAATCCCAAGCAGGCTCCTAGCTGACAGCCCAGGGAGCCTGATCCCACGAACCCAACTGTGAGCTCATGACCAGAGCTGAGATCAAGAGTCTGAAGCTGAACTGACTGAGCCACCCAGGCACCTCAGGAGACCAGAGTATTTTAATATGATTCCTGATAGGGGAGCTTGGATTCTTTCTTTCCCTTTCTCCTTCTGCCCGTCTCTGTTACTTTCTCTCTCACTCTTTCTGTCTCTCTCAAAATGAATAACTAAACTTAAAAAAATATGATTCCTGGTACAGACCTTAAAGTGAATGATTTGATAGCCTATAATCTAAAGTATATACAAATTTGAATTTGTCCTAGAAGTATAAACCATCCTGGCTTATTCATTAGGCTTGGCTAATATTTTAAAATAATTCCAGAGTCATACTGTCTTCATAGGTTCCATAAAATCATTTACCAATGTATAGTATATATATTAGATCAGTATAGTGCAATCATCATGCTATTTCTTTGTAACCAGTTAAGACAAGTTCAGGAACCCGATGCAGTCTGCCCAAGACAACTTATTAGTGAGTGTTCCAGTTGGTGTGGTTTCTGCAGCACTTAACAGAAGATCAATTCAATTGGCACCAAAAACGTGGAAAGCCTGAGGGAGGGTGATTCCAGGTTTGGTGAAGGCAGTGGCTCATTGCCATCACTAAGGATCCAGGTTCTCTTTAATCTTCTGCTACTCTTTGCTCACCATGTTGGCTTCTGATCACAGGTTTGCAAGGGGGCTGCTGCAGATTCAAGACAGTTGACCCTTGAAAATCACAGTTTAAACTGCACAGGTCCACTTATACACAGATTTTTTTTTAACTATATAAATACAATACAGTACTGTAAATGTATTTTCTCTTCCTAATGATTTAATAACATTGTCTTTTCTCTAGCTTACTTTATGGTAAGAATACAGTGTATAATACATAGAACATACAAAATATGTGTTAATCGACTGTTTATGTTCTCTATAAAGCTTCTGGTCAACAGTAGGCTATTAGGGATGCCTGGGTGGTTCAGTCAGCTAAGCTTCCGACTTTAGCTCGGGTCATGATCTCATGGTTTGTGGGTTCGAGCCCCGCACCAGGCTCTGTGCTGACAGTGCAGAGCTTGCTTGGGATTTTCTCTCTCCCTCTCTCTCTCTCTCTCTTTCTGCCCTCCCCTTCTGGCACAAGTGCTCTCTCTCTCTCTCTTTCAAAAATAAATAAAACTGAAAAAAAAAAGAAGATATAAGAAAAAAAAGAAAAAAGAAACAGTAGGCTATTTAGTAGTTCAGTTTGGGCAGGGGGTGGGGGGATTCAAAACTTATACATGGATTTTCAACTGCCCAGAGTGTTGCTACCCCTAGCTCCTCTCCCCACAACCCATTGTTCAAGAGTCAACTTCACAACTATAAAATGCTTCCTTGTATCCCTTTGTAAAACTGAGTTTTTCTCTTCCACACTCACTATTCAGAAATACAGACATGCTCATTCCTAAATCATTCACTGGCAAGGAAAATGGAATTTCCAGGACTGGATTAGATTAATTATCATCCTCTATAGGTCTGGGGGAAGGTCCACCCTTTTCTAAACTATGCGGTCTCCTGATAGCTGAACAAAATCAAGGTTCTGATCAAAGGGAAGATTAGTGGATAGAATGACTGCAAGGTGGGTGGTCAACAGTGACTGCTATGTTGAGTCAGAGAAAGAGCCTAAAAGGAATCTGCTTCAAAAGCAGGGCTGGTGCTTTTGGGTATTTGCCTTGTGGGAGGAGAATAAAAGCCAAAGAATAACTGGAAAATACTATTTCTTTGTTTCTGATTTGATATGACAATCTCAACCCCCTAATGATTTTTTTAGGGAAAGATAAACTAATGTGATTATGTCTTTTAAAAGAGACAAGAAATTCCCTACATGGAGGAGTCAGTGGTTCAGTATTAAATTTGTAACTAAAAGAAATCTTGGGGGAAACATAACTGAATCAATGAGAATACTTTCAGTTCGATGTACAGAAGCCCCATTTGTGAAATAGGAAAATTCATCTTTCATCATAGGAAATCCAGAGGTAGGGCAGGCTCCAGTGTTGGTTGATTAGGCTCTTTCCATCTCTTGGTTCTGCCTTCTTTAGTGTTGGCTTCATCCTCAGGTTGGTGGCTGTAGTGATTCCAGGTGTCACAGCTAGTCAAGGCAAGGTTCAAAAGGGGCAGAACAGCAGCTTCCCATTAGGAATGGCAAGACTCTCCCCAGATGCCCCTAACCATACTCCCTGTCTTGTTTCACTGGCCAGAGTTAGGTCATATGTCCACTCCTGAATCCATCGCTGCCCGGGGATGGGCTCAATAAACATCTAGGGTGTGAGAATTCTGATTGCACATTTGTTTTCATTGTGATTGGGATAATCAGTATCTCCTTATCTCTATAACTCTAGTTAATCTAGATCAGTGGCCCACACATGTTTTTGTAAATAAAGTTTTATTGAACACAGCCTTATTTCTTTATGTATTATTGATCTCTGCTTTCATGCTACAATGACAAAGGACTTCTAACAGAGATCCTATGGTTCACAAAGCCTAAAATATTTTTATCTGATTTTTTATTTTAAAAAAAAGTTGGCCAACTCTGATCTAGAGTTAACTGCAGCACTTCCTTTTATTTGCTTTAAACTATCTTTTGAAAATGATATGTTTTCAGTAATGTAGATTGCCCTCCCCATTGCTGGTGGGCATCTTCCAATCCACTGAGGATCTGAAAAGGCAGAGGAAGGAAGAATTCACCCTTTTTCTCCTGCCTCACTGTCGAGCTGGAACATCCCATCTTATCTGCTCCTTCCCTTGGACTGGGGTTTATACTGTCATCTCCCCCTGGTTCTCAGGTCTTCAGATTCTGACTGAATTATACCACTGACTTTTCTGGATTTTCAGTTTGCAGACTGTAGATGGCAGATTGTGGGATTTAGCCTCCATAATTACATGAGCCCATTTCTCGTAGTAAGTCTCTCTCTCTTTCTATACACACACACACACACACACACACACACAAATATATACACATGTTTTCCAGAGAAACAGAACTTATATGTGTGTGTGTTTACACACACACACACACACACAGAGCAGAACCATATATACACACACGTGTGTGTGTGTGTATGAGTGTGTGTGTATGTGTCTTCTTTCCCTGGAGAGCCCTGACTATTACAGAGTGAAACCTAAGTTTATCTCATCCATAGTTACATGATTAGATATATTTTACCAATTTTGCATGTGATTTTTTCAAATTGGAGAAACCCAATCTACATAACATACCTACATAAAATCAAATCACTGACTTTCCCAAGTCATACTGGTTAAATAGTTTTCCACCCAGTGCTGTGCTGGACCCAGTTTTTCCTGATATGTAAGAGTCCATTGTTAGCATTACTTTCAAACTGCCTTCAGTGACCATGGTAGTGTAAAATTGAGGGTGGTGGGAAGAATTACACCACAGAAATTGGCAAACATTACAAACAGAGGTTGTTGGATTGTTTTTTTCCCTGAAGATCTGGTTGTAACTGAAGAGGTGACTCACAGCTATGAAATCACAGAAACAGTGCATAATTAGGAAGTAAGCTGAGAAGTTCAAACTTTGAGGGACATAGGAATTGAGAGTGAAAAATGGGTCAGCACTCCAACGGTTAAAATTTAGAGAGAGAAGCAAGAGGCTGTAAGAGGCAGGACAATGAGAGGAGAGGCCTATAGAGATATGGCACATTGTGGGGAAGAACAAGTCTTGTTGGATATGCAGGGTAAGGCCAAATTATGAGAACTCAAAAAAGCCAGAGTTTGAAAGACTTGATGTGAGATTAAAGAATGAGCCACTACAAATGGTTTACATGGGAAGGGTGCAAGATGAAGGCAACGTTTTAAAAAGTTTAGCTTAACCGAACCCTTGTGGCTAATTAGACTGAGAAAAACTTGCTACCTGCATGGTTGTTGAATGGTGGGCTGGGTTTAGGTGGTGGCAGTTAGGAATGGGGATGAGGGATGGATATTAGGAACGTCCAACAGGCTGGAGATGATGAATTTGCTTTAGACACACAATGAGCTTGAAATGATGATAAGGGTTCCAGAAATAAATGTTCAGAAGGCAACATAGACTGGATGATTTTCTTTGCATTCCTCTGCATTGTTTACAATCCCATGTTGTCTTTCCTCATTAGTGTTACCAAAAGGAATGTTCCGTGATTTGCACAAAGGAAAAATCCTGCATTCTGAAGCACTTGGCAAGACTTTACAGAATTAACTATTTTAAGATATCACTTTAATTTCATATTAAATATATTGACATAATAAAATTGAACTACCCAAGCAGTCATAGACTTGTTTGTATTCTTTACCAGTTTTCATAATTGCTGATTTTTAGAAAATTTGACCTATAAATAGAATCCTATTTTAGTGAGCTTGGGGAGATACAAAATAACTTATATTTAACTTCCACTAAAATTAATGTATATTATAGTCGATAGCAAAACAGCTTCAGGATGTATTGTTCATATTTATACAGAAACTCATACAATCATATCTTGTTTACTAATCTTCTCTACTTTATTAATAACCCACCTTCATTGTGACTTTTTGTCAGAGATAAAAGTACTCTTTATCCCTCCATCCTCCCGCCCCTCAGCTCTCCTGAAATAAACTATCACCAAAATACTAATAGAATATTTTGTGGAAAATCTCACATGTCAAAAGTCCAAACACACTACAAATTAGAAACTCCAAAAGAACAATGTCTTTACTACAGAAATTAGCTTCAGAGTGGGTAACAACTGTTGAAGGCATCTGCTAAGTGGGATTTTTAATTTAATGGAATTTGTTATAACTACATCAGTAAAGCACAATTGCTGTGCACCATCTGTTGAGGCCTTGAAATTGACTTGCTTATGTAGAACCGGATGTAACAATCATATCTGTTGAAAGGGAATACTACTTTGTACTAACTTTTCATCTTACCCTTTATTTTCCAATGCTTTTAGAATCATTAGACGATAAGTTAATGAGAAAAAAACACAATCTCAAGAGTCAAAGGGGCAACTCAACAATAAAAAAAAAAACTTGATTAAAAGACAAAGGACTTGAATAGAAATTTTCCAAAGAAGATATACAAATCGACAATAAGCACATGAAAATATGCCCAACATCACTAATCATTAGGGAAATGCAAATTAAAATTGCAATATACCATTTCACACCCATTAAGGTGGCCATTACAAAATAGAAAAATAAACAAACAAAAACCAGAGAATAAGTGTTAACAAGGCTGTGGAAACATTGGAATCCTTAAGCACTGCTGGTGGGAATGTGAAATGATGCAGCTGCTAAAAACCATATAGCATTTCCTCAAACAAATAAAAATAGAATTGCCATAGGATCCAACAATTCCACTTCTGAGTGTATAACTAAAATAATTGAAAGCAGGGACTCAAACAGGTATTTGTACACCGATATTCACAACAGCATTATTCACAATGGCCAGAATGTGGAAGCAACTCAATGTCCATTGACAGATGAACAGATAAGCGAAATGTGGTATATACACACAATAGAATATTATTCAGCCTTGAAAAAAAGAAGGAGATTCTGGCATATACTACAACATAAACAAATCTCAAGGACATTATGCCAAATGAAATAACCCTCTCATAAAAGAAACACATACTGTTCAATTATAATGATATGAGGTACCTAGGGTAGTCAAATTCATAAAGATAGAAAGTAACTGGTGGCTGGAGAGAGTGGGGAATGGGGAGTTATTTAATGCATATAGAGTTTCAGTTTAGGAAGATGAAAAGAGTTTTGGAGACCAATGGTGGTGATGATTTCACAGCGATGATAATGTACTTAATGCCACTGAACTGGACACTTAAAAATGGTTAGAAACACACACACACACACACACACACACACACACACACACACAGTATTTTACCACAATAAGAGTCAAAGGGACGCAGAAGAGGCATCTGATGACTGAAAGACCCTAATAAAGAGCTGAAAGTTGAACCAAATCAGTTGAATTATGCATCACTCTGCACATCCACTTTATCAGAGATGGGGCCTCCAGTGTCTGTCACACTGCAGTGTCAGTACTGGTGGACCTCATGGTGCAGAAGGCTGGAAGCAAGGAAGAAGGAGGGATCATTCAGGGGAGACCTAGGTCTATAGGAATGTCTTCCCAAGAATGACCCCTCATCTTTCTCCCAGATGGGGCCAAAAAAGCAGCTAAGGGAACCTTCAGAATGGAGACTGCATTGAGGGAGACTACCTCATCTCAATCGTATCTTTAGAACACACATTTCATGGTTAAACCTTTTCCTCTTTAAGAAAATAGACAAAGTGGGGAGCCCGGGTGGCTGAGTTGGTTAAGCGTCAACCCTTGATTTCATCTCGGGTCATGATCTCGCAGCTCGTGAGTTGGGCTCTGTGCTGACAGTACAGAGACTGCTTAGGATTCTGTCTCTCTCCTTCTCTCTCTGTCTCTCCCCCCACTCACACTGTCTCTCTGTCTCTCTCACTCAAAATAAATAAAACTTAAGAAAAAAGAAAATAGATAAAGGAATTTCAGTACATGTTATATATGCTGTTGTTATAAATGTAATGCTTTTCCACTGTAGAAATTTGAAAATCAAGAAATGTAGAACAAAGTAAATATGACCTGTAATCCTACTACACAGATGACTGCTCATTTGGGGGTTTTCCTTCATGCTTTTGATACATAGTTGGGGATTTTGAAGCTCAAATGTTGAATGAGTTATAATGGTGGAGTACTAAATATCATTAACAGGAAACAAATTTAAAATATTAATTAGGACCTCACTCTTTCATATCATCATAATATAGTGTTGTATGTAGATTTGTCATTATTCTCTCCTATCTAAAATAATGGGCATTACAATCTATTATCTAAAAGAATAAAATATTACTTCTAAGAACTTCCAAATACACTTAGAGTCCAAGAGATCTCTCTTCACACCTCTCAGAGGTGGTCTCATATAATCCACTTCTCCCAGGGCCAATTCCTCCACTGGTTCTCTCCCTTTCTTAATATTTCCTTGCATGGTTTAACCATAGTTTATTTAATACTTCCCTTATTGTTATTTGATTTTGGGTTTTTGTTTTATTTTGTATTAAAAGATATGTATATGCAAAAGTTGATGGATTAGATGAAAAAAATTGGCAAAATATTGATAACATTTAAAGGTGGGGGGTGGGTGCATGGGGTTGCATTATATTGGAATGTAAGAACTTTGAAAAAAACAAAGCACAAGGAGCAAAATAAAATTTCCAAAAATTATAATTAGTATTTCCAGGGCACTATGAGATGATATTGCATTCATGAAATAAGAATGAGAAAGAAAACAAAACAAAACAGAAGATACTTTAGAAGGCCCAACATATAAATAACAGTAGTCTTAAAAAGGAGACTAGAGAAAGTGGAGGGGGAGGTATATAACAAAAAAAATAATTCAATAAAATTTTCCAGAACTGAAGAACATAAATCGAAAAGCCAAAAGATCATGGAGCATAACGAATGGAAAAAGACTCACACCAAGGCACATCTTGGGCAATTTTTATAGCTTGGAAACAAAGAGACAATTCATTGATCTAATCATCTCTTCTCTGTACTCTCCTCTTCTCTCCTCATGTACTCTCTTCCCTCTTTCAGCTTAAACTCAATGGTCAATAGTTCTAATCAATTCCTTGGCTAGAACCTCCACATCTTTGTTCCTCTTATGCTTTCTCATCTTTTCTGAACAAAATCATAACGACAGTCAAATTAAACTTTCCTTCCACTCCATTTCTGCACCAGTGAAACTGAACATAAAGATGGGAAAACCAACAGTCATGTTGATTGGATTATCATTAACCTCAAGTGGGCCTTTACTGCTGCCCAGCAATCATACATTACCCTCATGTGTTCACTTTCCCACTTTCCTAGACAACTATCTCATACTTGTATCTCTTTCCTCCATCCTCCACTACCTCTTTCCCCACCCACTCTCAGCTGTTGCCCTTGTTTCCTATATTGCTGAGGAAACCAAAGCTGTCAAAGAATTCCCACAAGCCACACCCTGCATACTTATCTACCCTCCTACATCTGTGCTCACATACTCTGCATTTTCTCAAGTCCTTGATGATGAACTAGCCACACTCCTACTGAAGTCATCACTTTTACCTGACTACTAGGTCCAGCCCCTCTTAGAAACGCCACTCCAGCCATCCTTTTTTTTCTTTGCATATTTTAGATTACACTTTCAAGTCTCCCCTTTAGAGCATATTATTCGCAACAGCACACAAAATACTGTTATTTATCACAGCTTTAAAAAGAACTTCCATGGACCCACATCCTCCTCTACCTACCACTTCATTGGTTTCCTTCCCTTTATAATAAATCTCTTTAAAAAGTTGTCTATACTCAATGTCTCCAAAGTATTTTCTCCTATGCTTATTTGAACCAAATAGGTTTATCCTCAACATGCCACCAAGATCATCGATGAACAATTACTTCCATGTTGCTAAATACAATGGTCAGTTCTCATCTTACTTGACCCATGGAAGTATCTGATACAATTGATCACACCTTCTTCCTGGATATACTTCACTTGTCTTCTAGACTATCACATCCTCCAAAGTTGTAATTCTATTCTACTGGCCACTTATGAGTTTCTTTTTCTAGTTCTCATGATTTCCTACCTCTAAAAGCCGAAGGGCTCCAAAACTCAAGGGCCTTAGACCCCTTCTCTTTTCTAGCTAAACTCATTCCCTAGGTTATCTCAGTTGGCATCCTGACTTTAAATACGATCTATTGCGAATTATTCCCAGATTTGCATCTCTAGTCCTGATCTCCATACCAGTATATCCAACTCCCTTCTTAAGTTGTTTTTTTAACTTTCTAGTAAGCTTTTCTAATTTTGCACATCTAAACTTAAGCTCTTAATCTTCTTTTCAAAATCTGTTACACTTCCAATCTTTTCTATATCTATTAATGGCAAATCCATACTTTTCCATTGCACAGGCAAGGAAAACAAAACATGGTTCAAGAAAGGAGAATGTTATCTTACATGGTTTGGATTTAGTCATGTCTATATCAGCCTGAAGTATGAGTGCTTGAAGATGGATCTAACCCAAAATTACAGTGTGATTGTATTTGGAAGATGAAAAAGTTATGTGTGTGTGTGTGTGTGTGTGTGTGTGTGTGTGTGTGCGCGCGCGCGCATGCGACCCTGAATACAGGTGAAGCATGGGTTAAGAATGTAAGAGAGCTAAATACTCTTCTTCCATAACAATATGCCAATAAATAATAACACACAAACCAGTGTGAGCATAGTTAGTAAGTTTTGTATAACTATTTAAATTAGAATGTATAACTTTGATAAATATAATAGATACATTTTGGTACTACTTATATTTGAAATGGCTATGTTGAAAGTCATAATGCTTAACAGCAGATGTAAAAGTAGTTGTATGAATACCAACAAAAAATATGGAAAGTCCCACTGGAATATCTATGGAGAAACTTTGGAAAGAGATGGATATTTGGGATTTTCTAACACATTTGAGTTTTTAAGCAATATATAATTAGAAAAGCATAAATATTTTTAAATGGATTTTTAAAATTCATAATTACTTAATTATTGATAGTGATCATTCATGATAATGTATCTTATTTGCTAACTAGAAAAATGCTTGTTAGGTGCCTGAATGCTAAGATTTAATTTTTCTCTCCATTGATGTACTTGATATTAAATCTAGATTCTTACAGCTTGCCCATCTGAAAAAAGTGTATTTCTTAGTTGGAAATATGTGCATGATATTCTTTAAATGAGGCTACATGATGTGATAGAAAAAGTAAAAGTGATGAAGCCAAATATATGTACAAGGTTTGAATGAAACATGAAAATAAATCATGTATTTTTATTAAAGGTAAAATGTAACACTTAAGATTCCTTATGAATCTTCTTATGTGTCTTATGTTTACATACATGATTTCAAAGGAAATAGAAATTTAATCAAATCACTAAGTATTTATTTTAAATGATCTACTACTCATAAGACACTATACTAAGTTTTATGGGCCATTTAAGGAAATAAATATTTTTGTTTTCAAATTGCAGTCTGGCTGGGAAATAACAGTAGAGATTGTAAATTGTTTGATCAAATCTAGGACCTCGGGAGTGATAATGCTCCCTGCTATAAAAGTATATTTTCCGGCCTCCCCTGAAAAGGAGTTGGCCAATGTGACATAAGTAGGAAAGCCCTTTTTGTCTCCTCTTCTATTTTTTCTTGCCTGGAACTCATTTGAACACCTATAGTTCCAGCAGCAATCTTGGGCCATGAAGCAATCTTGATATTGAAAGCCACTCACAAGGTATGATAAAGCAGAAAGGCAGAAGGAGCACCATTCTTGATCACAGCATATCAGCCCTGCACATCCTATATTCTGATTTCTTTTAGAAAAAAAAAAAACCAAAACATGAACTTGAATCATGTTTCAGTCTCTCCCTCTCTTTTTAAGTTCCTGATGTATCCAATTCTAGTTCTAATTAAAGTAGGAAATAAGATGTAATTAAGCAAAATGTTCAAGAATAATATAAAATATAATTACAGCTTAATAAAAAAAGAAATGGCACATGACAGAACACTATTTATTGAAAAGCACAAATAAAGCATAGAGAGGCAGTATACAGGGTCCAAGTGTTGAGTCTGGGCTCTGAAAATACATAGAGAAATTTTATATAAGACAAAGGGGACACCTCAAATTATTAAGAAAAAGTGGAATTTTTAATACATGATGTGGAAACAGCTGTATAATCATTTGGAAAAGATAAAATTGAAACCATATATCACTTAATGGACCAGGATAAATTGCAAATGGATTAGAAACATAAATATTAAAAAAAACAAAAGCACAAAGTAATATAGTAAAATGTGGATAAAATTTTTCATAATTTGGCAATGAGTAGTATAGTTTTACAAATATAACTCAAAATCCAGAAACAATAACAAAAAAGACTGACAAACTTGATGACACCAAAATTTTAAGCTTTTGAATGTCAAAATAAAAACCCCATAAGCAATATTAAAAAGATTGCTGGGGAAAATATTTTCAAGTTTTGTTATTTCAAAGAGATGTCTCTGTAACACAAAGAGTTCCTAAAAATCAATTTTAAATAAAACAACAGTCCAATAGGAAAAATAAGCAAAAGTAATAGCCTAGAAGCCCATACAAAAAGAAAGGCACATAGCCCTTAAACATATTAAAAGATGTTCTACCTCACTCCTAATAAAATAATGTAAATTAAAAATACACTGAGAAACCATATCTCATCTAACAAATCGGCAAAAATCTAAGAGCCGACCAAACTGTTGTAGAGGTTGGAAGAAAACAAGCACTCTTATTCATGGTTAATGGAGATACAATTTGGTACAAACCCAGGGAGAGACATGTGGTGATATACAGTGTTCCCCCCTTATCCACAGTGTCACTTTCTGTGGTTTCAGCTACTCATGATGAACCGCAGTCCATAGCAGATGATCCTTCTTCTGAGTATTGGCAGAAAGTCAATAGTGGCCTAATGCCACATCATAACGCCCACCTCATTCACCTCGCTTCATCTTATCACATAGGCGTTTTGTCATCTCACATCATCAGAGGAAAAGTGAGAACGGTGCAACAAGATATTTTGAGAGTGACCACATTCATGTAATTTTTATTACAGTATATCATTACAATTGTTTCACTTCATTAGTGGCAATTATTGTCAATCTCTTACTGTGCCTCATTTATGAATTCAACTTCTCATAGGTATGTATGTATAGGAAAAAACATAGTGTATATAGAGCTCAGTACTATCCCCAGTTTCAGGTATCTACTGGGGATCTTGGAATGGATAATGGGAACTAATGTATAAGAAAACTACAGACACTTTTATTCTTTAATCCAACAATTCCACTTCTAAAAATATAAAGTAATGTTGTATCTGTCATTTTATACTATATTTCCATACGCATTTTTAGAGCTCAGAATCAACACTCAGGCACTATATACTGTCTCTCCACACTTTCTTTATTTGTGCTATTCAATAAGTTATATATGCCATGTGCCAGTTCTTTTATTAAACTGTAATTTTGTTTTATATGTTTCTGTAATACATTCTGTAATATACCTGACATATGTGACAGCATTATTTATAACAGTAAAAAATCATTAAAGCATACAAACAAATAAAAACAGTAAAACATTGAAAGGATGAAAATAAAGTACATCTCCATAATGGAAACTATGTACCTTTCTCAAGATGGAGTACTATAAAACCATTTAAAAAGTATTGATATGAGAGAACTCTAGAATGTAATGTTACAAAAAATCAAGATTGTAAAAATGTATATAGTGTAATAACTTTTATGCAGGCTACAGAAACACACACACACACACACACACACACACACACACACACACACGTTTATAGAAACACAAACAAGACAGGCAAACCAGAAGCTAAATTTTTTAAATGTCTATTGGGGAGTATGAAAAAGAAGTAAACTTTTTACTGAATATTGTTCAGTTTAAAGTTTTAAATTTAGGACCATGGTTTGTTTTAAAGTTTTGTCAAATCATATAAATGTTTTACATATTAAGAAATAAAATTTAGGGCACCTAGCTGGCTCAATCAGTAAAGCATGTGACTCTTGAACTCACAGTGGTAAGTTCAAGTCCCACGTTGGGCACAGAGTTTACTTTAAAAAAATAAAATTTAGGGGCACCGGGGTAGCTCAGTCGGTTAAAGCGTCCAACTTTGGCTCAGGTCATAATCTCACGGTCTGTGGGTTCGAGCCCCGCGTCGGGCTCTGTGCTGACAGCTCAGAGCCTGGAGCCTGCTTTGGATTCTGTGTCTCCTTCTCTCTCTGACCCTCTCCAGTTCATGCTCTGCCTCTCTCTGTCTCAAAAATAAATAAACATTTAAAAAATTTTAAAATAAATAAAATAAAATTTAAATTTTGAAATAATACTAAAATTGAGATGAACTGAAACAAATAAATCTAATTATTTGTCAAATTGGTAACATAACCACACATAGAAAAGCATTATTTCAAGTAATTTTAGAACATAGTAACTATATACACTTAGTGGGATATATTCTGAGGACAAAAGAGATCTGCAAAAAAATCTCTAACTTTATTTGTTAAGTTTACTATTAGTGGTAATGCTGATGTTATCAGTTTGAAATCATTTAGTGAATATTGTAACAAATAATTTATATTTATGTTGTTAGAAACCAGGGTGTTAGGTGTAAATATAAAATCAAATAAGTTGAGGAAATAATTGGAAATGGAAGTACCTATGTAAACTATGACTTCTTAATTTTTTATATGGAATAATTTCAAATTAAAGAAATGTTACAAGAAAAGTACAAAGAAATCTTTTAACCCTTTTCCTCAATTCATTTATTATTAATATTTTACTCCATTTGCTTTATCATTTGTTCAGTTTATCTACACACAGATAATTATTTTTCAGAAACAGGTGCATAAATCATGATGGGTGTATATATTTAAGAATAAGGATATTTTCTCTTATACAATCACCAACTTCAGCAAACTTAACACTGATTCGATATTTCTATTTAATCTATGTGCCATATTCTAAGTTTGTCCAGGACCCAATATTGTCCTGCATTGCAGTTTTTTTTTCCCTCCAGTTTAGGATCCAGTCTAGAGTCAGGAATTATAGTTGGAGGTTACACCTCTTTGGTCTCCTTTAGTCTGGAACATTCTCTCAGTCTTTCTTTCTTTTATAAAACAGAGAATTTTTAGAATAGAATATTCCTCATTTTGAATTTGTCTGATGTTCCTTGTGATTAGATTGAGGTTGTACATTCCACTGTGTGACATTATGTCCTTCCCAGAGTATCACATGGGTGATACTAATTTTGATCACTTGATAAGGGTACTTCTGATTTATCTACTGTATCATCATCATTATCATCCCATGATTTCTTTAAAAACATATATTCTAGCTCTGTCCAAAGACAGGGTCTAGTCCACAATGCTCCAGGGGCAATAACCAGCCCTATTGCCCAAATTTAAGTCTCTAAATGCCATTCTCAGTACAAGATACCAGGAATTCTTGGAGAAATGGCTACCCTAGGTCTAGCGTAGGGAATTTACAAGGTGAGTTAGGGCTATCTTATTGTACCACAAAGCAAGGAAGTTCTCAAAATCTAAGTGAGTCATGTCAAAAGACTCTGAAGCTGGCTTGAAAAGGATCTCATAAGCCAAAGACAGGAAAACCAGAGAATCAGAAAGAAAAAAGGAAGTAACCATAATTGATTGGTGTGCATTGGCTATATAAAAATCCACAAATCCATGATAATACTCCCGACACCATTCAAAGGACAAGACATGCTGGGCTCATTTGCTCTAATGGGCCTTTGTGCCCCTGTCTGAACAGTTGAGCATGCTTTGCTTAATCTGATAAAACTCAACTTTCAAGATCCAGCTCACATACCACTTCCTCTGAGAAGCCATCCCTAAAACTCTATGTAATTCATTGTTTCTCCATATTTCAACAGAGCTCATTTTATCTGCTTCTTCAAAGACATGTATCATACTGTACTGGAATTGATTGTTTAACTGTATTTTCTGTCTAGACCGTAAGTTTATAAATATAAGGCCTGTCTGAGTTTTATTTATTTTGTTATTCCCAGTGCCTAACACATACTTATAGACAATTTTATATATTATATAACATTATTTGTTGTAGGTGAATGGACCAATCTCAATATTATCCCTTGTTTCTTCTTCATCACACAATACAAATTTGTCTATATTTTAGGAAATGCTCGAATGCAGTTAAATACCTGGCTATTTTAGCCAACATGCCCAATGTTTATCACCATGGATTTTTTTTAAGTTTTTTTTCCTATCATCTATTGCTTTAGCACTAAGTAGACTAGAAATATGCCCCACAATCTTTTTCTGATTTTTATTCTTAGACAGTAATTTCCTACAGTATTTTTATTTATCCCACTCTGTTTTCTGCACTAAAGACCTGTCTGCACACATAGATCTACTGATATGTAGGGTGGGAAGTATTAAAAGTCAACTGTAACTGGTGGCCTGACCTGCTTGTAATCTTTTTTTAAAATAGTAGTTAGTAGTTTGAAATAAAAAAAAATTTTTAAGTCAATTTGGTGGGCGCCTGGGTGACGCAGTCGGTTAAGCGTCTGACTTTGGTTCAGGTCATGATCTCACTGTTCATGAGTTCAAGCCCTGCCTCAAGCTCTGTGCTGACAGCGTGGAACCCAGGAGCCGGCTTCCAGTTCTGTGTCTCACTCTCTCTGCCCTCCCCCTGCTCACGCTCTGTCTCTCTGTCTCTGTCTCTCTCAAAAACAAATAAACATTTAAAAATAATAATAAAAGTCAATTTGGTACAACATCTGTAACACACCACTGATAACTTATGCAGTGTGTTCTCTAGCAGGCTGTATCAAACCTCCTTCATCCAGTCTCTCACTATGTGTGGAATCTTTCGTGCAAGTGTGGATTCATTCAGCCATAGGTCTTTGTGGACTTCGAAGCATTAACAATTTAGACGGCAGATGTGATGCAAAACACCTGTCAAAGTCATATGCAAACACACTAAAATGCTTCGGGAAAGCCCTCTCATACACAGTGAAAGGATTCTCATCTAGGCCAGGGGCAGGTGAGCACTAATAGGTGTGTACAGTGCAGCGGCTTAACCCCTTTTGTGCTTGGGAGGAACCTCTCCGGCTTCCGCGTGGAGGAGGACTGCGGTGCTGAGGCGCAAGTGGAAAGAGGGGAGGGCGGCGTGGCAGCGGCTACTGAAAGCTATGGAGAGCTGTAAGCGGGGACCAGTCGCTGGCCGCGGTGCTGAACACGCCCTCAATTGTCCCCAAGATGCCTGGCAGGAAGAGGCCCAGCTGGTTGGTGAGATCGCTGGCAGTGGCCAGTCTCACGTCTTAGGTTGTAGATTCCGGGCTCCGGACAGAGGGACATAACAGGCCGCGTCCAAGGGCGTCACCTTGCAAGTGGCCTCCAACGCATTTCCATGGGACACAGCTCCTGCTCCTGGAACAGCTATCACGTAACAGTAATACTGCCCGTGGATGTATGCGTGTGTGTGTGTGTGTGTGTGTGTGTGTGTGTGTATTTATATGTATACATACATACATACATACATACATACATATTTTACGTATATGTATATATACATACATATACATACGTATATGTATATACGTATATGTATATACGTATATGTATATATATACATATTATATATATATATACACATATATATATAATGTGTGTGTGTATATATATATATATATATATATATATGTATGTATTTTTTGTGATCCAACTCTGCCCCCGACCCTTGACACCCAGTCCCAGTGGTCCTCAAAGCATCCTTGCAGTTTAAAATAAAAAGTTGATGACCTTGACCATGTGAACACAGCTACACAAAGCTGATCTCTCTCAATCATGCCTCAAAAAAATGTTTACTGCGCACCTTCCACGTGCCAGCCTCACAGCCCGTGCTCCTCCTTTGCCCGCCCCACCCTCCCTCCATGTCCCTTTCCTTTTGCCCCTCCTTCCCCGCTCCCACCTCCACCCTGAGATTTGCATAAGGCAAGTAATCTCTTACACAACAAATCGCTTACCACAGCTAGCCGCTGAAGGGAAGGACCTACAAAGGGCTAGGATTCAGAAGAAAGTTTATTCAGCACATCCTGCCCTTCGTGCTCAGAAGTCCAAATCCGAAGAGGGCTCCAAGTCTAGTCTCTGGGTCCCCCAACTCTCTGTGTGACCTCGGACAAGTGGTACACGACTCTGAGCCAGTTTGTCTTGGTTAACACGATGATAGGTTCTAGAACTGCGTGAGGTTCTTCCCAGGTGCGCACTGGTCTCCTCTCTGGTCGGAACACAAATACTAGGCCTTTCTTTCTTTCTTTCTTTCTTTCTTTCTTTCTTTCTTTCCCTTCCTTTCCTTCCTTCCTTCCTTCCTTCCTTCCTTCCTTCCTTCCTTCCTTCCTTCCTTCCTTCCCTATCTCTCTTTTGGAGATCTCTCTTTTGGAGTGTGCCGGTGGGGCATACTCGCTTCTTCTTCCCACCAGGTCCATAACCAACTCTTTACCCCTTTTTGAGGAAAAACTCAGGTCCCGGCCACTGAAGGCACTCTCCGCGCCACTCCCACCGTCCCCGCCCCCGCCCCGGGTGTGATCTGTCCTTCTGGACCACTCAAAGCTGACAGCGCCCAAGGCTGGAAAGAGAGCGCCTTTCGCTCCCATTTCGCAGTGCCGGGTCTCCGAGGCCGCCACCAGCCGGGACGCTTTGGGGAAGTGCGAGATGCAGAAGGAGCGAGAAGACGCAGGAGAGGCGGGACTGGCGGGGCTTCCCCTGAGAAGGTGAAGGTACGCGAGTGGGGGCCAGCCAGAGGCTAGGTTTGGGGGAGATAATGGGGAAAAATAGAGGTGCCAGAAAGAGCGGTGGATCACTCGTCCTCACCACCAGTGCGTGCGTGCGTGCGCGTGTGTCTCCCTCCCTCCCCTTTTTCGCCCCACGCTATCAATCTCACCTCCCTGCGCTTCTGCCTCTCACTTCCCTCTCTTTTCCTCTCCAAGCATCCTCCCCGCCAGCCCGCGCCGCCTCCTCCGCACTCTCCCGCGACCAAAGGGACCCTCTGGGGCCAGCCGGATCCAGCCTCTCAGGGCAGTCGCATCCCAGAACCTGTTAAGTGGGAGCCCGCAGCATGTGGAACGCGACGCCGAGCGAGGAGCCGGGGTACAACCTCACGCTGCCGGACCTGGGCTGGGACGCTCCCCCCGACAACGACTCGTTTGCCGACGAGCTCCTGCCGCTCTTCCCCGCGCCGCTGCTGGCCGGCGTCACCGCCACCTGCGTGGCACTCTTTGTGGTGGGCATCGCGGGCAACCTGCTCACCATGCTGGTGGTGTCGCGCTTCCGCGAGCTGCGCACCACCACCAACCTCTACCTGTCCAGTATGGCCTTCTCCGACCTACTCATCTTCCTCTGCATGCCCCTCGACCTCGTCCGCCTGTGGCAGTACCGGCCCTGGAACTTCGGCGACCTGCTCTGCAAACTCTTCCAGTTCGTCAGCGAGAGCTGCACCTATGCCACGGTGCTCACCATCACCGCGCTGAGCGTCGAGCGCTACTTCGCCATCTGCTTCCCGCTGCGGGCCAAGGTGGTAGTCACCAAGGGCCGGGTGAAGCTGGTCATCCTGGTCATCTGGGCCGTGGCCTTCTGCAGCGCCGGGCCCATCTTCGTGCTGGTCGGGGTGGAGCACGAGAACGGCACCGACCCTCGGGACACCAACGAGTGTCGCGCCACCGAGTTCGCGGTGCGCTCCGGACTGCTCACGGTCATGGTGTGGGTTTCCAGCGTCTTCTTCTTCCTGCCCGTCTTCTGCCTTACTGTGCTTTACAGCCTCATCGGCAGAAAGCTGTGGCGGAGAAAGCGCGGCGAGGCGGCAGTGGGCGCCTCGCTAAGGGACCAGAACCACAAGCAAACCGTGAAAATGCTGGGTGGGTCTCAGCGCGCCCTCGAGCTCGCGCTCCCGCGTCCTCTCCTCTCCCCTTGCCTTCCCCCCTTTCCCCTTCTCCCAGAGCCTCTACATCTTTCCCCTGTTTTTCTCAGTCTCAATCTGCATGTCTGTCAGTTACTCTTTCCTGTTTCTGTCTTGAGCTCTCTCTGGTTTCTTAGTTTCTCTGTGGTGTGTGCGTCTCCCTCTTTCTCTCTCTGTTCTGTTTTTTGTTCTGTTTCTCTGTGTCCCCTGCTCCTCCCCCCACGCCCCCACTACGTCAGGGTCTTCATTCTTTCTTTTGTTCTCTACCTCTTCGTGTCTTTCTTTTGGTCTCCCTTTTTTTTTTTTTTTCAGGAAAAGATGCCCCACCTTTATATTTCCCTTAAATGAATGTTATCAGCCCAGAAACACTGCCTTAAAAATGAGATATTTCATAAAAGTCTATTGTGGTCTTTAAGTGTTAAAGGTGAGGTTAAGCTTCCTGTCTCAATTTGTGGATATCAAGTTGCATTTAAAAAGTAGGGTGGGGTGGGGGGAGGAGTAGGCATTGGATCTAGAAAGCATTTAGTGGTAAATTTAACCAAAGACATGATCAATGTGGGTAGTTCTGTCGGAAATGATTCATTTTTCTTTCAATGTTGCGGTAGGCTTTCTGACCTGCATTTTTTTTTAGATAATTGCATCAGTTCTGTTTACCCTGCTGCTGTTTATTTTAGCTTTGAAAAGAAGTCAATGACAAATCAGTGCTGGAGTCTCCATTTGTTTTTGTGACCACCTGTTTCTTCTGGTAGGATAGTCCAGGATAAAGCAAGATAAGTTAAGACATGCAGGCTTCCCACATGAGAAAAGATGACTTTGCGTGAGCTGACTTACTATCCCTCTCCAAACGGTCCTTCCAAGAGCATTGAGGTGCAGTATCAGGCCTCGAGTGCACTGCCTATTTACTACATAAATTTAAGTATGTGTGTTCAGTACAAGTGAAGTGGTACAAAAATGCATTCACATACAAGCAAAATACTGATTCTACTTGCTTTGTCAAAACCAGGATCTGTATGTTTTATTATTCCTCGTTATAGTCTAACGTTTTGTATTTGTTTACCTATTTAGTGCTTCTTAGAAGTTCCAGGTTGATTTTGTATTTGTATTTTTATAGTTCCTGGAATCCTGTATATTAAAGTGACACAGTTTTTTCAAAGAATGTGAAATTTTTTCATTTTCTAGACCAGTGATTCTCACAATATGACTAACATATTGCACACCTGCTAGTGACCTCCAGGGGATTCTAATATTCACGTTGCTACTGTGGCAGTCAGTTTTGAGGAGAAGTTTAGTAATTTCCTCCAGCTTTGTTTTTAAGCTGTTGACTATCCTCACTGTGTCTCAACAGCAACACTAATTTTCTTTTGCCTTGGCATTATAAAGGGAATCACTAAGGTGGTAGAAAGACTAAAGTATTACTTTCTGTTATTTTTCCTTTGACTTCTGAATTTTAAAAACCTAATCTAGAAATTCAGAGGTCCTGGGAAAAATCATCTGGCCTGGGCAAAATGAAGACTTGGATGGAGGATAATCAGCGTTAGTTGCTTTCATGGTCACTTATGCCTATTGTACGTGGCAGAGTATCATCCATCTGAGAGGTTCTCAATCCTGACTGCATGCATATTCAGTCTTCTGTGAACCTTTAAAAAAGAAAAAAGAACAGAAAAGAAAAAGGCAGGTGTCCTGGTCTCCTTCCTAGGGTTATTAATTTTGTGAGTCTATAGTACATACAAGGAATCTGTGCCCCAGGAACTCTGATACCCCCCAGCCGTTGAGTGTAACCACTGTACTTCATGCGTGTCTGGTTGTATCTAACACATGTGAAATGGTGGACTCTTGTGAACAAACTGTTGCGTCAATATGCCAGTCTAGTCACAAAACCACTCAAAGAGTTGTTAAGTAGAAATGATCGGGAAGCTCGATAAAAATGGTTGAACTGTTAGTCCAATCTTAGTTAAAAAGTAGCAATAGGGAAAAGCAGAACATAATGTTTCTCTGAAATCAATGGTCATTCTATACATAATCAAAACAAAACTGTGTCTTCAAAATAGGATGTGGCTTGCTATGACATGTTTTGAACTCACACTCTCTCTCCCGTTGTCCTTTTAGCTGTAGTGGTGTTTGCTTTCATCCTCTGCTGGCTGCCCTTCCACGTAGGGCGATATTTATTTTCCAAATCCTTCGAGCCCGGCTCCCTGGAGATCGCTCAGATCAGCCAGTACTGCAACCTGGTATCCTTTGTCCTCTTCTACCTCAGCGCTGCCATCAATCCCATCCTGTACAACATCATGTCCAAGAAGTACCGGGTGGCAGTGTTCAGACTTCTGGGATTTGAACCCTTCCCCCAGAGGAAGCTCTCCACTCTGAAGGATGAAAGTTCTCGGGCCTGGACAGAATCTAGCATTAATACATGACCGAGCACATTGCCGAGCAAAGTCATCGCTTATTCTAAACCGGAAGCCATAGCACAGCAGAACTTGGGAAGAAGTTGAAGGTTAACTTTGGAATTAGGAACACATAGAGCTGGAAACAATTGGGAGGAAAGAAAAGATAGAACTTGCAGCGTTCTATTCGACTGCACGCTCATCAGTGCTCTCATACACTATTTCTGCGTATTCACTGTCTATGATTTTGCATTCTGCTGTTGGTGCTAACAAGGACTTGGCAATTTGGAGAAAGGAGGGTGTGCAGAGGGGCAATTAGGGTACTTTGTACTGTGTAAATACTAAATCTGATTTACTTGTTCATAATGATAAAAAAATTTTGATCAAGAGAATGACATTAAAGTGAAACATTTAAGACATATCTTTTAACTACTAGCAATTTTCATATAGCTCCAGATCAGTGCTGTCCAAGATAAATATAATGCAAGGTACTTAAGTAATTCATATAAAACGTATTAATGAGAATTTGACATTCTTTTTTTTTTTTTTTGCACAGAATCTCTCAAATGTTTACATTTACAATGCACCTTAATTTGGATGCTAAGTTTTCACCAGTAAGACTGGATGTATTTAGGGTTCATGAAATGCGCAGATGAAAAAGTAGATTCCATAAATCTAAGTGGCCCAAACACACCTAAAGGTTTTCCAATAAATAAACTACTGGAATTTTTAAAATTTAAAGTGAATTAAAATTAAAAATTCAGTTTTTAAAATTCTCAAGCCACCTTTCAGATGTGGTTAGTGGTTACCATATTGGACAGTGCAGCTCAAGAGTATATGTGAAATTATTGTTAATCTTATAAAAAATGTTTACAAATAAAACTCATTCCCTGAAGTGTTTTTTAATAGTGAACTTAGCATAGCAGAACGTTAGAGTGATAAACCTTCAAAATTACACCTAAATGCCCTAGTCTTCATGCTTGGAAGAAAATGGATATGAAATAGAAGAGGCCTTTTTAAATTAGGTTGAAGTACATGTGTATTTATATATTCAGGCAATGAGACTTTATAGAAATTATAGAAAATCACAAACCGCCTTATTTGGCTTAACAAAAATACGTAAGCCAATCATAAGGCTTTGCTTTGTGAATAAAGGAATAATTTATAACTTACTCTGGAAAGCTTACAGGAATTTAGTGAACATAGACATTTGTCAAGAGGTGAAAAATTTAGAATCCCTTAAATGCTACCGCTTACTGATATTCAAAACTTTAAAAAATCTTATAGCCATTTATTTCAAAATGCCTATGCCGTGTCCTGTCTCCAAATTAGTTTTGCTATTTCCATCTCACTGCTTGCCTGATAGATATGTTTACTTGGATTCCCAGTCTCCCTCTGATTCATACTTATGAATGATTAAGCACCTTCAACTAAATATTGAGCATTTTGGTCATAAAACTAAACTTCTCATTTGTATTGACATTGCTCCCTGCATAGGCAACTCTTTGCATATTTATATTATTCTAAAAATGATTTTGTCATAATCGTGTATAATATTAAGCCATAGAAGCAATTCCTACATGAAGTTATTGGTTCAACTATGGAAGTGCATGAACCAGTTAGGGAAATTATTGCCATGATTGATTTTCTCCCCTACCAAAAGTAAAGATTATTATGCTGAAATAATTGACTATTCATCTTTAAAAAATGAAAAACATCATTACAATTAGAATGATTTCTGGGGAAAAATATTTTTGAAATCCTTCCTGACACTAAAATTGCACCAATTTAGTCTAAATTCAGAACTTTCACAAATTGATTAGTCAGCTAATTCTTGGGAGTACATCAATATTTTAAAAAATACTCTCATTCATTTAAGCCTATGAGATGCTAATTAGGTCATTCAGCATTATTGTCCTAAATAGGGTCCAGCAAATCCCAAAGATGTAATTCACTTTCCCAAAACCTTAGAGTTTTTTGTCTACAAGTATATCCTATTTGAGAGAAAATAAGCAAAGAAGGCTTGACTTCTATCACACAGCTGATTGCTTTGGAGAAAACCACATCTAACTTTTAATTTGTTACCTACCTATTTAATGGTCTTTCCTGTCTTGTGAGTTCAGCCTACAGTCTCAGCCTAACTCACTTACAGGGCATAGTTTACCTAGCAAGGACCACCAATGCCCTTCACTGGTGTTGATGAGCAAACTTAGAGATGATGTTTAGAGAAACACGTCTTTAATTTGCCCTCTTGTATCATTGCCTTTTTTATTGTTTGTAACATCGTATCATCATACTTCATAAATTGTTTAAGACTCAGGGAAAAGAGGAACTTGCGATGAGGAAAATTGTTTCTAAAAGTCTATCATGTCACAAACGTTTAGTATGTGCCTGGTAATTCTAAGCTCTACAGACTCATAAGCCAAGGATTTTATCCTTAATGAGCTCATGATCACTTGTGTCTTGTGTTGCAGTAGATAACTAATAAATGTCTTTAAGTTATGAAATAAACATCTCCAGTTGACCCTGAATCAGATTATTCTCCAGTATTTTAAGGGGTTATTCATCTCCCTGTATTGTTATGTATTTGGTTCAAAAGAAGTTCAAAATGGGCTGTTGCTACACAAACCAGTCAAATTTGTAGATGCACGTAGTATTTCTGCTGGCAGTAATTACACTCACAGCTTTCTTCATTAATGTAAGGCAAGTAAAGGAATTGGTTTCAGTTTTAACCTGTGTTTCCATTTTCCTGGTTATCCAGCAATGAGGCATCTGTCACTATACCTTCCACCAGGTCACAGAATCAAGGGTTGGGTCTTTTTCATTCTAGGAAGTGACTGTACATGACTAAGAACTTTTTAATAATTTCTTCAAAGAAAACATTCTTGCCATGAGTTATTTAAAATCACAGTTTTGTGGCACTGAGATTAAGAAACACTTCCAATGACTGGTCAGACTTGGAAACCATTTCTTTATGGTCACGTTCTTACTGCAGTGAAGGTCGCAGCGATGAGATTTTTCTTGAAACACGGGCTATTTGACTCTAATGCATTTCTTAAGAGGCTGGGATCATTACAAACAATTTATTATTGTTAGTTAACATCGGCAATTTTTGCTATAATTTTTGGCTGTTTTTCATTTAGCAATATACTCGAACTTAGTTTAAAACAACAACAAAAACAACCTATCACAAGACTGGTGCCTGAAAACACTTGTCCTTTAAAAAACAGTGTGTATATTTTTAAAACGTGACATACATGTACACATATATCAACATTTCTTCTCACATTGTCTAAATGATTAGAACAGAGCTTTCTGCTTTCAGAAACACTGTATCTAGTGTAAATAATGTCATTAAAGATAAAGATGTTATCTAATGATCCTCCCATGATTTCTTTGCAATTTAATTTGCAACACTGGCGAGAATCTTTCCAATTATAACTTAACTAGATAATTAGTAACCGATGTTAATTCAATGAATTGATAACACAAATATTTTTTATCTGGAGAATAAGCTGCAAGTCAAGATCAACAGAAAGGGATGTGCTGGTGGCAAAGGCCAACCACTTTAAGCTCGCGTCACTTATTTATTCATATTAAATGAATTCAGTCATATTAATTCTTGGCAGTAATCGAAGTTTGGAGCAAGAGAGGGAGAAAGTTTGCCTAAGGCTTATTTTGTGTTTTTAAAAAAGATTTTATACAAATCAAATGTCATTTAAAAAAATGTTTTAATGTTTATTTCTTTTTGGGAGAGAGCACAAGAGGGAGAGGGAGACACAGAATCTGAAGCAGGCTCCAGGCTCTGAGCTGTCAGCACAGAGCCCGACGCAGAGCTCAAAATCTTAAACAGTGAGATCATGACCTGAGCCACGCGAAGTCGAATATGTAACCAACTGAGCCACCCAGGTGCCCCAATTGTGTTTTTCCTTTTGGATGCAAACTCTTGAAGGGTATTGGAAGCTAGTCATTTTTGGTTGAGGAAAATACCCTTAAAAAACAAAACAAAACAAAACAAAACAAAACAAAACAAAACAAAAAAGGCTGCCAAGCCTATGTGCCTCCCAATTGCCTGGATATTTGCTGGAATTTCAATTAATGTTTTACACTATGACATAGTATACCCATTGCACAAGGGGCTACCGACTGTCCCCAAAACTGGTAAACCAGTAAATCCCTCAGAAAACATGCCTCACACAACTGCTCAGAAAGTTCTACCAAAATGTTTTCAAATGTTCCTTCTAGAAGAAGTCTCCCTGTACTCACCCTCTACCCTCAGCCCCACAGAAAGCATTTGTGAAGAATAGTTTGAAAGATTTTCTGTGATTTTTAATCTCTCAAATCCAAACATTTCTCTGACTCAAACAACAAAAACACTTACATTTAACCCTTTGAGCATGGCACGTTTACCACACTAGAGAGCACTTGCTCATATAAATAAATCCAAGCAGCATAGTCTCCTATTTCACTCATAACCTGCTGTGTTCTAGGTAATGTGGAATTTACAACTTTGTTGATTTGTGTTGTTACAATGTGTCATGTCACTACTGGTATTTTGATTTGTGGTTCTTTTTATTTAAGGTTTTTGTAAATGTTGAGGTGTTTATTCTAGCTCGTATGTCTTGTGAAATTAGACACTGGTTTTCCTTCTTTTGGATGTTCTAAACCAAACAATAGCTTAATAAATACGTTTTAAAAGCCTATAGATAATTTCTTCCATGTGCAGTTATAAATCTTGGTGTCTGGGATATTTTGCCCCTACCCCCTATTCTAGATTCAATTCTTCTTTGTCCTTTTAATTTCTGAAATACTGTATTTTGCCACAATGAGGAAGTGTTTATTATAGTGAACATTATTTTCCCAAGGACTCCAATATTTAATAATGAGTGAAACAATTTCTAGAAGAAGAGGTGGCTTCTAAGCTAAGAGCCGAGGACCCTGTGATGGACTGTAATCCTCATGCCCTCTTCACTTCTCTGTCCCTTACGGTCTGTAATCCCCAGAGCCAAGGGTGTTGCACCTGCATGGTGCTACCCTAATGTGAGACCCAAAGACCACAAGCTCTCTGAGTCAAAGGCAGACTTCCTGTACACCTTGCATACAGCAGTCAGCCCCTCACTGAATGCTGGTTGGATAAATGAAGGTTTAAAGACTGGGTATGTGTTACCTGGGCACTATCTTCTAGACATATGGATTCCTGGGACCAATAAAATTTAAAACTAAAATTGGAGGACCAATAAGGTGGCCAACTTTAATTTGCTGATTAAATGATTTTAAAATACTCTACTACCTATTGCCACCATCATTTTTTTTTCTTTTTCTTTCTTTTCTTTTTTTAGAGAGCGAGTGGGGGAGAGGGTCAGAGGGAGAGAGAGAAAGAATCATCAGCAGGCTCCATGCTCAGTGCAGAGCCCAATGCAGGGCTTGATCCCACGACCCTGGGATCATGACCTGAGCTGAAATCAAAAGTTTGTCGCTGAACAGACTGAGCCACCCAGGTGCCCTGCCGCCATCATTATTTCTACTTAAGAAGAACATGAGAAGTGAATAAAGGATAATCATAGTGTGAAAGTTCAATGTATTAGTACACATACGCTATTAAATGAGTTAATTACAACTTTAAGGCAGTATCTGAGTTAAAATGTATAAATAATATCTGGCAATAATTAATAATATAGTAAAGTAATCCTACATGAGATACACTTTTCTTGATTTGCTAAGGCCCTTTCCAGTGTCTTCTGACCCCTTCTGTCCATCCCTCCTTCAATTCAGTGTCAGCCATTGCCCCTCACATTCTCTCAGTCCATCCCTGTGTCCTAAGTTCAAAAGAGGAGACTGACTCTAAGGCCAAGAGAGGAGAGGTTAGCATGTCTGCCTGGGACTTGGCAGGTCTCACATTCCGAGGCCAGTGTTCACATGCTGATTGTTCCTGGCCTCCTGACTCATAATCCATCATCAGTTCCCGACTTCATAGCCAGCTTCCTTCAAGGGGTCGTCAAAATAATTATAAATCAATACACGTCTCCTGAAGAATAGCTGGACAGTATGTATCAAACACATACAAATTTTGCATATTTCTTGAGGCAGTAATTGCACATCAAGACATAATTACGGAGGAACACAGAGATTTACCTGTAATTGTGTTCATTGCATCTTGTTCATAGTTGTGAAAACCTGAAAAACTCTAATGTTGGGGAATAGGAAATTGGTTAAATAAATCCCAGCAACAATAACAATTAACCTGTATGTAGCACTGTGATACATGCTTTCAATTCTTTTTCACATATAATCATCCCAACACACCTAGGAGGAGGTTTGATTATTATACCCATGGGGGTTGAGGGGGTAACTGAGATGAGAGTTTTGTCACATGGCCAGGAAATGGCAGAGCTAGAAATGGACCCCAGACCAGCGAGGTTCTAGTCCTTTCACTTCCCCTATTCTAGAGTACTAGGCAGGCATTAAAAATGATATTGTAGGAGGGGCGCCTGGGTGGCTCAATTGATTAAGTGTCCAACTCTTGGTTTCAGCTCAGGTCATGATCTCACGGTTTTGTGAGTTCGAGACCCTCCATGGGCTCTGCGCTGGCAGCATGGAGCTTGCTTGGGATTCTCTCTCTCTCCCTCTCTCTCTGCCCCTCCCCCTCTCACATTGTCTCTGTCTCTCAAATAACTAAACTCAAAAAAATGATCATGTAGGAGAATTTTAATAATGTGGGGAAATGTTTACCAGCTATTAGCAAGTGCGAAAAAAAATACTGTCCCATCTTGTAAAGGAAAATAAAGGTGTTCACAAAGCCAAAGACTGAAAAGATACAGCAATATAAAAGTATTAACAGTGTTTCTCTGATCTGTGAAAAGACTTTCCTCTATTTTTTCCACCGTTTCTAACATTTCTACAAAGAATGCGTACTATCCTTGTAGTAATGGTAAATGGCAAACTGCGTTACAACAGTTCAGAGGTTGGCTTCCCTCCCAGCCCCGCTCTGTTCTTACACTTTTCTCTGCTTTTTGCCTCTAGCAACTTGGGTTTTCCTGGTTTCTCTGAGGAGTATCGTCCTCAGGATGATATCTTCCATACCCAACACTAACCCCTGCAGCTCCTGACTGGGACACCTGCTCTTCCAGGGGAGAAAGTTACAGAGAAGCGGTGGGAGAGGAAAGCCAGCACTCATCAACTAGGCTTACATTCTAGTTCTGGAGCTGCATTGCTTTGGGCAAGTTCTTTACCAAACCCATGAAAAGTACCAAAACCTAGCAGATGCTTATTAAGTGGCTGCTATTATCATTTGGTTCCTTGGCACAGCATGAAACAGCACCATGGTGTGTCCACCCTCCTAAGTTGTCTAGCAGAGGTGTCCCGCGACTTTTTTGACCATGTACAGATATTTAGAGAGGCTGGTAAGAGCAGCTGCAAATTTAACAATGCTGGGTAATTGCTTTGCCCAGGGTGTTGACAAGCCTCTGTCAGGTTTTCAAAATACAGCAGACATATTTTGGAGTGAACCCTTGGACCCTCTCTCCCAGGAGACATTTGCACCTCTACTTATGGAATGAAAAGATAATTTCAGACTCAGTCAGCAAGGGGTGGGGGGGGAAAGAGGGAACAAGAGCTTGGCAAAATCCGTTTCCTGAAAGTATACCTTTCTTCATGGCCACATGTTCATTATATTGGCATGTGTAACTGCTTCAGAACCTTTTTTTTTTAAGAGAGAGAAAGTGAGAGAGAGTGCAAGCTCAAGCAGGGAGGGGTGGGGGAGGGGGAGAGAGAGAATTTCAAGCAGGTTCCAGGCTCAGCACAGAGCCCCAGATGGGGCTACACCTCACCATCATGAGATAATGACCTGAGCCTAAATCAAGAGTCCAATGCTGAACCAACTGAGCCACCCAAGTGCCCCTCTTCCAAACCCTTATTAAAAAAACTTTTTTCTTTCAGAATTTACTTCCTAGGAACAAAGCATGAAAAGTGAAGTATGCATAGGCTTTGGAGCTAAAGAGTTACAGAATTCTCTCCTGGCTTAACTATTAACCAGCCATGTGACACAGGGCAAAACTTAGCATTGACCTCTCTGAATCTCAGATGATTTAACACTACAATAGAAACCATAAAAGTATTTGCTTTTTGTGGTTTTTGACAGTTTCAGTGACATAATTTATGTCAAGGGGCAGCATTTGGCACATAGAAGAGCCCAATATACGTTAACTCTTTTTTATTACAGCAACCTATTAGGTTGTTTAGAATTTACAGTTTCCAATTTGAGTTTCTTTAAAGCAGAGAAAAAACCCAAAACGTGTGAAGAAATTTGAATGCAGAATCCTTCTATAGCTTTAGTGTCTCCCGACCTCAATTTCTTTCTTTTTAAATTTTTATTTAAATTCTACTTAGTTAACATACAGTGCAATATTGGTTTCAGGAGTAGAATTCAGTGATTCATCACTTACAGACAACACCCAGTGCTCATTGTAATAAGTTCCATCCTAACACCCATCACCCATCTAGCCCATCCCCCACCCACCTTCTTCCATGAACCCTTAGTTTGTTCTCTGTCTTTAAGAGTCTCTTATGGTTTGTTTCCCTCTCTTTTTCCCCTCTTCCCATATATTCATATGTTTTGTTTCTTATATTCCATATATGAGTGAAATCAAATGGTATTTGTCTTTCTCTGACTTATTTTGTTTAGCATAACACATTCTAGCTCCATCCACATTGTTGCAAATGGCAAAGTTTAATTATTTTGATGACTGAGTAATATTCCATTATATGTATACACACACACACACACACACACACACACACACACCATATCCTCTTTATCCATTCATCAGTCAATGGACATTTAGGCTCTTTCCATAGTTTGGCTATTATTGATAATGCTGCTATAAACATCAGGATGCATGTACCCCTTTGAATCTATTTTTATATCCTTTGGGTAAATACCTAGCAGTGCTATTGCTGGGTTGTAGGGTAGATTCTATTTTTAACTTTTTGAAGAACCTCCATATTGTTTTCCAGAGTGGCTGCCCCAGTTTGCATTTCCACCAACAGTGTAAGAGGGTTCCCCTTTTACCATCCTCGCCAACACCTGTTGTTTCTTGCATTGTTAATTTTAGCCATTCTGACAGGTGTGAGGTTAGTTATCTCATCAGGGTTTTGATTTGTATTTCCCTGATGATGAGTGAAGTTGAGCATCTTATCATGCATCTGTTAGCCATCTGGATGTCTTCTTTGGAAGTGTCTATTCATGTCTTCTGCCCATTTCTTCACTGGATTATTTGTTTTTTGGGTGATAAGTTTGATAAGTTCTTTATAGATTTTGGATAATTAACCTGTATCAGATATGTCATTTGGAAATATCTTCTCCCATTCCATAGGGTGCCTTTTAGTTTTGTTAATTGTTTCCTTTGCTGTGAAGCTTTTTATCTTGATGAAGTCCCAACAGTTCAATTTTCTTTTTGTTTTCCTTGTCTCTATGACGTGTCTAGTAAGAAAAGGGCAAAGAGGTTGCTTCCTGTGTTCTCCTATAGGATTTTGGTGGTTTCCTGTCTCACATTTAGGTCTTTGATCGATTTTGAATTTATTTTCGTGTATGGTGTAAGAAAGTTCCCCAACCCCAATTTTGACAGTTTTACCCACTGCTAATTAAATGAGCTTTTTGGTGACTTACTTTATTGAGACTTCCCAAAGAATTCAGTGTAGTTTTCCAAGAAATAATGATTCTCTTTTTGCAGTCACATTTTATTCAACTTGTATAATTTAAATCAAGTAGTTAGAATAACAGGGGCACTTTGGCAGAGATGGATTTGAGAACAAAAAACTCAGCTGGTGGAGAAGAAGTGCAGGAGTGAGCTAGAGCATGGCCTTCTGGCACATGACACATTCAGGACCCTTACAGGGGAGGAAGAACACTGGATCCTAGCAATCTAATTAAGAACACTTCTAATTCCTATGTGAAAGCACTTCAAATATAGTAACTTTTTGGCTCCATTCAAACAGAATAAGTCCTAGTGCAGAACACATTACAGATTGTCTAGAGTCCTAGGGGTTCTAGAAGGTTTCATGCTGTAGGCAACTCCCGTCAATTGGTAGTAGGCTCCCAGAAACTTGGCTGAGGAAGGACATTAGGGAGACAATGTGTCCCTTTTGCCTGTGACAGTACCGGTTACTCCTCCTGTCTAGGCATCCCATCTGGTTTTGCATTTATGATGGATTTTTCTTTCTTTCTTTAAAAAAATTTTTTTAACATTTATTTATTTTTTGAGAGACAGAGAAAGATATAGCATGGGTGGGAGAGGGGCAGAGAAAGAGGGAGTCACAGATTCCAAAGCAGGCTCCAGGCTCTGACATGTCCACACAGAGCCCAACACAGGGCTTGAACTCATGAACCACGAGATCATGACCTGAGCAGAAATCGGACTCTTTTTTTTTTTAAGGACTTGTCATTAATAGTCGCATTAAAGAAAACTTGGGTGCAGTTGTCAGACCGCCAGTTGGTATTTCCAGCTTCTGCCATAGTCTTGTCTAGGTGCATGTATAGTGCATGCTCAGTGAACAGAGCTCTCTCCTTAACACATAGGAAACTGAGAGATGACCAACCCATCTCTATTCCCACTAAAGCATGCAAAACACTTCCTGAAAGAAAAAAAAAAGTGGACTTTGATACATGCTGTAAGGAAAGTCAACTTCTTCGTATCTCAGTAGTGGTGGCAGGGGAAATATTTAAGCATTTTTGTTGTTGTTTTTTTTTTTCCTCCAGTTGTGCCTTTGCTCTCACTGTAGTCTTAAAGATGCATACTCACCAGGCTGCCAGTCAGCAGGGTCAGTGGGAAGTGGGGAAAATTATAGGAATATGTGTAATAAGTCCAGGAAATAGAAGCTGAACACTCCTCATGTAGAGCACACCCTAAACACTCTTGTTACAATGGTAACAGGCTTTTAACTTTGCTCTAAATCTGCTCGAGTCAGTAATTATTTTAAGAAAACTGTGCTTGAGCCAATAATTTAACACATAGCAAGCACCGCAGAAGATACATTTACATTTCAGCATGTGAATGTAAATAATTCATTTAAATAATTGTTCTTCAAATTAATCTTAATCATTTTTGATTCTGTAGTTTCTTGCACATGCACCAAAAGTTCATGACAGCTGTTACTGTGCTGGTCCTATTGTCAGAAAATGATCTTGGCCCAAGGTTGAACAAGGCCAATTTGATATCCATGCTATCAGACACTTGAAATAAAAGATTATTTAATCTCACTAATGGGTTGAGTTTTCTCATCCAGTTGATGAAGTTGAAATAAAGTTTTGGGAGTCATTTTGCCAAAGTGAAACATCTTATGTTATTGAGAATAATTGTAATTTTAGTTAAGCTTTTCCCCATGAAGTTAAATGTATTCATTTTGGAGTGATAATACAACTATAATTTTGGTGAGGCAAAGTGCCATGATAAAAATAGTACTCTTACTAAAGTTATGAATCTTATGGAACAGACAGCAGAACTTGGAATTGTACTTGCATAATTACAATTCATCCAAAGAAGTTGTAATATTCCACGAATTAAAATAGAAGATATGTTGCCAAAATTTACAACACACACACACACACACACACACAAACTGAGACACAAAATAAAATGTCTCAGAATGGTAGTATTCATTCTTTCTCTTTTTTCTTCCCATCATCAATTGAATTTCAATAATGCTTGTGCTTTTGAAGAACTACTTTGTAAATCAACCTTATGTTCTCAAATAGAATTGTAAATGAGTCTTCTATATTTATCTTTTGCTTAAAATCAGTTAAAATCTTTAATCAGAGTAGTTAACAAATGGAATACCAAGAAAAAACCCTAAAAACTAAAAACATCTCTGTTTGAAGCTCTGAGACATGTGTAAAGTTACTGAAAACACAGCTCACAACAGGAAAACATTAAAATATCTGCTTATGAAAACAAGAAACTGAACAAATTATGTAACAAGGATTAGAAATTGTATAGATTTAATTTTGATATTCTAGAATTGATCTTTGGAACATCTCAAAATTTGAGTTGAATCTTTTGATGGAATGAAATTGAGAAGGTCTACTATTTTCCAAGGTCTAAAGATGGTAAAACACTCAAAAGAATCACGGTCACCTTATTTGACAAATTTTGTCTTATAAGGATTTTGTCAAAGAAAGATACTCTCAGTAGGGACAAAGTGACAGAATCTGTAAAAAAATTGAAGTTGAAATTAAAATTTCAGTAAGAAACTAACAGAAAAAGAATAGCCTCCTTTTTCTCAGAATTTGCTCTGACATTACTAGAAACAGCAATCAAAGACATCAAGAATTTCACATTTATTAACCACAAATGCAACAGAGAAGGGTACGGTAGGTAATTTTATCAAAAAAATGAATAGATTATATTAAAAATGATGTGAAGGCACCTAGTTGGTTAAGCATCCAACTCTTGATTTCAGGTCAGGTCATGACCTCATGGTTCGTGAGATCGAGCCCCATATCAGGCTCTGCACTGATAGTGTGGAGCCTGCTTGAGACTCTCTCTCTCTCAAAATAAATAAACAAACAAACATTTAAATGTTAAAAATGATTTATTCTTCATAAAAATATTAGTGATACAGTATTAGAGATAGATATGGCAAAAAGCCTGAATAAAGTATACAAATACATGCCAGGAATAATTTTCCCATTTGTTATTTTTAAACATTCTGAAAATCAATATAAAGTCTTTTTATTTGGATTTAATGTCCACAGATTTTATTTTTAGGAAAAACTTTGATTTTATTTTATTGGTAGAACTATGAAATAGTTCCATTCACAAACTAGTTTTAACTTGTCAATCAGAAAATAAAAATCAATAATTTTACATTGACTTATTTTTAGTTTTCTTGTTACTGAAACCCTGTTTGGCTGCTCACCACTCGAAGCTAGTACTCAAGAGACAAGAGTTGGTTGGAAAGGAAAGTTGCTTTATTCAGGAGGCTGGCAACCTAGGAAGGTGGTGGACTGATGTCTTAAAGACCATCTCAAAGGCCTGAAACAAGCAGGGTGTTTTAAAAGGGAGGTATAGGGAAGTCATGAAGGTCACTATTCAGGGAGAGCATTCTCAGTATGATCTCAAGCAGACTTACTGCATTAGGGAAGACTATTTTCTAGCATCGCCAAGCTTGATCTTCTGGGGACACCTCATTACATGTTTCCCCAGGGTCAGTGTTCTGTTGAAATCTCAAAGAAGCTATAATTAATCAAGCTATATAAGCTACAGGGCACAAGTTAATGAGTTAGAGATATGTATCCTTTAGGCTGCTTGAAACAAGCATATCCCCACTGTCGTCCCTTCTTTTCATTGCTATGGAATATGGGCAAAAGTTCATCTTCTGTAGCTGTTTCAGGCTGAATCAGGGCACAGAAGAGTCTTTGGAATGGAAGGCCCTGACATAGTGCAGGATGTAACTTTGGGCCCCCTTTTCTAAGTGTGTTGGGTGGGGGTAGTACCAAAGGTAGTTCTTTCTTTAAAGTTTTGGACGCCTTCTTGCATCATCTGGTGGCACATGACATTACTAGTCTTGCCCTAAGTATATTCCAGTAAGTCCATAATATTGGTAAGGCCCATTTTTATTATTCCCTCTAGAACTGATCTGATTTCAGTGGGTATCCAAGAAAATAGGCCAGCAAACCAATTCCAACTCCCTTGAAACAGAGGGATGTGCTCTTCTAGGGTCTGCTGCAACCAAGTGGCCTGTTGTCTAATTCTGTCTACGCTAGTTTCAGCCGGCAGGGTGGAGTTAGTGTAAGTAGAGCAAGAGTTGTTGGCTACTACAACATACCCCATTTTGTTCACCAAACTAGTCTAAGGCTACTGTAGCACTTATCTAGTGTCACGTTAGCCAAGCAGTCCAAAAAATTTTGCGGGTTGGTGAGGGAGTTAGCTGTTTTGTTAGTGATGAGAATAAGGTTTTAGACAAATAACACATGTTGATGAGCTGCAACTCCCCATCAGGGGAGCAAACTATACCCAAAGAAATATTCATCTCCATCTGGTGTTTCCCCAGGGAGGTCCTGCCTGACACGGGTGAATAATTTGAGAGAGCTTGTTCAATGGGCAACTTTAGACTTACTGTGGACTGAAAAGGGAGCAGTAAGAACTCCTAACGAGCAAGTGCCTCCCGTTGTCCAACTGTTCAAATAATCACATGCCCATGGGGTCCTTTGACTATTCTCAGAGTTACAGGCATGAAAGTTGTCTATACATGAGCTGCTGTGGCAATTTCTCTGAAGTTTACCTCAAGTTGTCTAGCTTGGGCAAACAACAAACATTCAAAGACAATCAGAACTAGAATCTAACATCCACAAATGTGTGTTACTGAAACGTAATTTTTTTTCTCTAAAATCACCTTCATTTCTATCAATGATAGCCAAATTAAGACTAATTTGTTTGTAAGACAAGCCCAGGTTTATTTATTTATTTTTTAGTGTTTATTTATTTTTGAGAGAGAGAGAGAGAGAGCGAGAGACAGAGCACGAGCAGGGTAGGAGCAGCAGAGAGCCTGTCGCAGGGCACAAACCCACTAACTGCGAGATCATGACCCAAGCTAATGTCAGATACTTAACTGACTGAGCCACCCAGGCGCCACAAAACAAGCCCAGTTTTAACAAACTTGGCCTAATAAGCACATAAGCATAGCAGGAATAGTAATTGACCATATAAATTCTTTAAAACCTGCTTTGTTGGAACGTTTTATAAGGAATTTCAGATAGAATTTTTAATAGCTTCTCAAGGCCAGAAGCCAAGCCAAATGCTTGCCATTAGATTTGCCTGCAATACCTATAGATTCAGGTGAATTTATCTTCTCCACCTTCCCAAAACATCCTGAGGTTCCTGTACCTGCTAGGAAGTGACATTTTTACTCATTGATAAGGCTGCTGGGAAGTCTAAGCAAGGTACCAAGCCAACATTTCCAAGGGGCTCCATTGGCTCCATAAAGTCAACCCTCGTTCCTTCAAGCTCTCTGGTCATATCTGAGTCTCTGCTTGTCTCTCTCAAATATGACATTCCAGTCAAAGCCTTGGTAATCTAACCAATGATTTCAATGGTGTCCCATTACAAAGACAACAGGTTCTTACTGAACTTATGCAAACAGTTATAATTGCCATGGAAGAAAAAATACTAGGAGTTTATGAATTCTGGAGGGTTCAGATAGGGAGAAAAGATAAATGTTTCAGTTTATTCATGAAGGAATATTATCATATTTCTATAAGTTACAGGTATCTTAAGAGAAAAAGTTTCCTTAAATCTGGAAGAGCAAACGTATCAAACAAGAGTCCTAAGGGGCGCCTGGGTGGCTCAGTCTGATGAGTGTCTGACTCTTGATTTTGGCTCAGGTCATGATCCCAGGGTCATGGTATCGAGGCCGGTGTCTGGTTCCGTGCTGAGCATGGTGCCTGCTTGGGATTCTCTCTCTCTCTCCCTTTGCTCCTCTCTCCTGCTCTCTCTCTCTCTCTCTCCCTCTGAAATAAATAAAAATAAATTAAAAAAAATAAAAGAGCCATAACAACTATAATCATCTTTCTTAATTCACTTAGTCCCATGTAAATAATCTTGTTCTGTTTGAATGCAGCTTTTCCTTAATTTCAGAAATTCTTACCCAGTTCAGTTTTATGATCTTAAAGATAGCAGAAACCTGTGTTTGTCAAAAATCCTTTTCATGAATCTCCTTGAAGATGAAACACATTTTCTAAGAGCACCAAAACAATAGCTGTAAATGACAAAAGACTCAAAAAATGGACGCGGTCAAAGATCTGAAGAGAGTTCATTATAATGCAGCTGACAAGGAAATCCAGTTATTTTGGTGACATACATTTTAATAAGTAGAATGTCAAGTGATGACCTTAAGCCAGGACATATTATAGCTTTAGAAATTTCATATAATTTCTAGAACAGTTATAACATCAACCCACACAATATAACCTAAGAAGATTTATCATCATTTGTTTGACAATGTTTCCCATGTAATTTAACATAACAAATAAACAAGCTTAATTAGTCAAAAAGACTTCATTTAGAATTTGACTTTTGGGGAAGTTTTGCTAAAAACTTCAGAAGGTTTTAAAGCTCCTGCTTAAATAGGATCACAGATCATTATAAAACTTAATGTTTAATTATTTAACCAAGATGGCAATAAGAGATACTACAGTTTGTATAGTTGTTAACAAAACTTAGCTCCTTTAATGTTGAGAGGTTTTAAGACCTGATCAAGACGAAACATAGAAAATTTGATTTTCTGGAAAGATTAAAAAAAAACATTGTTTATGATTTCTTATCAAGAGCAGACCAACAATCCAAGAAAATTTTGTCTTTTTAATAGAGAAAAGCCAAATTTCAACCTTATGCTAGTATACTTTTAAAACTCGTTCATTCCAATCTTAGTCTTAGCCATCCATAAAATTCTTTTCCAAAGATTCCCTTTCACAAACTTTCTACTTTTTTTTTTAAACATTCAGAATTTTTCCTAAGCCTTCTCTCTCTAAATAACCAGTCTCATTTTAGGACAAAATTACTTTTTTTTCCCTCAACAAAAATGTATTCCCATTCTTCAAACCTTAAAAAAACACACCTTACTTTTTACGCATATAGAGTTGTTTCCTTATCATTTCTAGCAGTCTTAATTACACTTATCAGAATTTTAACTCTTAGAAACCTTAGTTTCTAGAGAAAACTAAGTAGTAACTAATTGTGAACTGTGTGTTAAACCAGAAGTCTTTAGACTGGCAAATTTGTAAATATGTCATTATTTTGGAAATGTGCTTTTTTGTAGTACAATTTTCAATAAAGCATAAAACACGTTTACTGGAAGACCCAAGTATCTTTAGTTTCTCTGTAATAAGAAGCCAAAAGCAGATAAAAACCTATGTTTAGTAATTAAGATTTCAGTATTTATCTCATTTAAAAAAGACTTAGAAATCCAATAAATTCAACCCAATTCATCATTTAATTGCAAAACTTCAGGGGCGCCTGGCTGGCTCAGTTGGTAGAGCATGCGACTTTTGATCTCAGGGTCGTAAGTTCAAATCCCCAACTGGATGTAGCGATTACTTAAAACTTTTAAAAAATCTTTAAAAAAGAAACCAACAAACTCCAAAGTTTCAGGTTGCCAAAGATTTTGAAAGCTGTTTAAAAGTTTATCTATAAGCCTTTTTATTTATTTAACCTAAAACTTCATGACACAGACAAAATTAACTATCATTTTGAGTCATTTTTTTACTGACAAATGACAACAGATATAATATGAGCTTATGTGACCTTTAGTAAACCTTGGTAGAATAAGTTTTGTATTTAGTACTGACAACTCTAAAGACATGTCTATTTTAGCTAAACTAACAACCTTGAATTAGCTTTAATACCGAATATGTTGCACCTGTGTCCAATAAAAGTCATTCAATTTGTTCCCCACTGTCAATTTCATGTGGGCTCCTGAAAATCTGAAGTGGGCAGTTTAAGTCTAGGGGAGATTCTGGGCCCCTTCATGTTGATTTGGGAGGTGCTCCAGTTTGAACGTCATAAGGAGGTAGCCTGACGGCTTAGACTTTTTTCTCCTCCATTGTGAGGGTAGGAGGAGCAGGAGCCAATGGCACCCAAGGCACTGAGGATGGTATAGGAGCCGGCTGTGCAAGCGGCCCAGGTGGTGGTGCAGAACAGGAAGAGAAAGCAGAGGCGGAGGTAGAGGTGGCAGGGGTGTCACGGGCAAGGCCACAGGTGGACTCGAACTTTGGACTAACATTCTTTTATCTCTGTCTCCTGTCTCTCCTTGCAAAACAGGCTTTGTCTCTGGTTGCTTTTCAGCCCTCTGCATCATTTATTCAAAATATGCCCCAATGGACTTTCTTTGGGAACGGAAGGAGTAGACCCCAAGGCAGAAGTTCAGAAAGAACACCAAAGAAACAGAACTATGACTAAATGAAGCCTAGCTAGTGTTACAATAAAATACCATTTTCTTTTTAGTCACGGGATTATAGCTGTAGGTGTGTGCCAATCAGAAAATACCAGTCCCAATGGACTCTGAGAGGGGATTGAACTAGATCCCCCCATTTTTACACAAATACTAAAACAAATCAGGTACTTGTCAAACAAGCCAACTCCCCTTCTAAGAAGAGAGAATGGGGGGGCACCTGGGGAGCTCAGTTGGTTAAGCATCTGACTTTGGCTCAGGTTGTGATCTCATGGTTTGTGAGTTCCAACCCACACCGGGCTCTCTGCTGTCAGCGCAAAGCCTGCTTCGGATCCTCTGCCCCCTCTCTCTCTAGCCCTCCCCTGCTCATGTGCGCTCTCTCTCTCAAAAATAAATACACATTAAAAAAATAATGAAGAAAAAAAAAAACTAAGAAGAGAGACTGGCACAAAGTCACTTTAGAGTCTTGTCCCTTACCAGGTGTACCACAAATTGACCCAGAAGGGTCCAAACAGCTTAATTGGCCAAACTGCAATAAAAGAGGACTCCCAGCATGCATTCTGGTGGAATTACCCTGCCGTGGAGCCTATTAGCTCATCCCAGTTCATGTTTCCTTTCCACCAACAGGAAGTGACGGGAGGCAGCTGAGGCCAAGCAGCGGCAAGAAAGGAGATTCCCCCCAAAAAAAGTATCTGCAGCTGTTTGGGACCATCCTTAAAATCAATAACCATGAGCAGCTGTCTCCCTGACATCAACATCACTAACTCAGGAAACCAATGGTGGGCTCAGGGGTGCTGCTGCGAATATCTGCTCTCTGTAAGCTGGGAACAGGTAAGCCCTGGCATTGCTGTCACAGCCAATCACTCTGTCCTGGGGAGACCTGAGGAGGATAGATGTTGGGAGGGGGGCATAGACTCCTGGCTGGCTCGCCAAAATCTGTTACCAAAGCCCGAGTTTAGCTGCTCATCTCTTTAAAGCCAAGACTCAAGAGACAAGTGTTGGTTGGAAAGAAAAAGTTGCTTATTCAGGAGGCTGGCAACCTGGGAAAATGGTGGATTGATGCCCAAAGACCATCTCCAAAGTCTTGGAACAAGCAGGGGATTTTAAAAAGGGAAGCACAGGGAGGTGATGAGGGTCGCTGTGCAGGGGAAGCATTCTCAGTATAATCTCAAACAGATTTGCTGGCAGCATGGAAGTCTATTTTCTAGTATGGCCAAGTTTGGTCTTCTGGGAACACCTGGTTCCTTGTTTCCCCTGGGCCAGTGTTCTGCTGAAATCACAAAACTATAGTTACTAAAGCTAGGCAAAGGTAAAGGGTTAGAGATAGGTAACCTTTAGGCTGCTTGGAACACAGTTACATTCTCTTTCAGTCTTCAAAGTGTTCTAGAATGGCCCATGATTTATATTATCAATTCTAAAGCTACATCTTATGTCTGCAGTAAAAACTGTCATGATCTGTTGGTGATATCTGCTGTGAGTGAGATAGTCTTGGGGAATTTTCTAATTTTGGCAATTCTTGCTGGAAAACAATACTTATAGTAACTATTAATCTCTACTTGTCCTGTATGAAGGAAAAAAAAAAGGTTTATATGTATATGGCACTGCTGGCCCTAAAGGAAGCCCCAAAGGAGGATTTTCCCAAAGGTCTCTGGTAACACAGTTGTTACAGGGCAGAGATTCCCATTTAGTCTTGAGAGCCAGGAACAAGGGTAACCTATCAGATAAATAACATCATCTGAATTCTGTGATTTCAATGGTTTGTGTGACCCTCTGTATCAGTTTCTTGCTTCCTTTTTTTCTGTCTCTTTATCCCAAGAGCTTCAAGACGTGAAGCACTAATAAGAAAAAAGAGGGAGAGACTGGTGGCTATGATAACTACCTGGGGAAGCAGTGCTGTGGCTCATGCAGCCCTCCCACAGGGGAAGAAGCCTTGTGAAAATGGAATTTTGTAAGGAGGCAGCTTACTGGACATCATTGCACTAAGCACTAGACTCATCTCTTTTAGACTGGTCTCCAATCTTGGTCTTCTCCATTGCAGGGACCTTTACCATGAATCCACTTCAGCCACTCACTCCTAAGCTGACATGTTGGACAGTGTTGAAATCTTGCATTGAAACATCTCATTTGGCGACCACAATCTTCTCCCGTTCCAGGGCTCTCAGCCATTACCCCTTTCACACAGAAAGTCTTTAGTCTCTTTACTTTTTCCCTATTAGTCCCCTCCCATCCCCATGATCCTAATTCAATCCATGACCCTCACATCAACCACTTTCCAGTGAGTGTTCTCAGTTCACATGCCTGCTTTCTACCATGTCACTGTTTCTAGATCAAGGCGGCTATCCTCCTTCCTGGTTTCATGCTCCACATGCTGAATGGTGCCAGAGAAACATCTCATAGCACTAAGTACTTGGTGGAACAAACTCTCCTGATAATCAGCACTCTGTGCTCGTGTGCCCTTACTCCGCTCTCATTCTTCACATAATCTACTTAGGACCTTCTCCTCAAACCATGCCAGACCCTCAGCAGATACCCTTGTATGTTACTTTAAAAGGAAACAAGTCATGAGTTGAGAGCTCTCTTAGCTGGTTGACACCATATGGAAAAGGTCACACGGAACTGCACTTGCCCTTTGCCCCTCCTATCATGTCACAGTGGGAGCCATGTCTGCCCTTCTCTCCAGCAGTGCTCTACTTGCTTTCTCCTCTCATCTCCAATGACTTTCCCCTCTCTGCTCGCATCTGCCATCAGAATTTAAGTCTGCTCAAGACTTTTTAACCATTAAAAAAATCTTCACTTAACTCCTGCTATGTACTGAATTGTGTGCCCCTCATTCATATCTTGAATTTCTAACTCCCCATGTGACAGTATCGAGATGATACCCTTATGATGACATTAATGCTCTTATAAGAAGAGACACCATTTTTTAGCTCCTCCTGACGAAGGGATAAAGAAAATGTGGTTTATATACACAATGGAATACTATGTGGCAATGAGAAAGAATGAAATATGGCCCTTTGTAGCAACGTGGATGGAAATGGAGAGTGTTATGTTAAGTGAAATAAGTCATACAGAGAAAGACAAGTACCATATGTTTTCACTCTTACGTGGATTCTGAGAAACTTAACAGAAGTCTATGGGGGAGGGGAAGAAAAAAAAAGAGGTTAGAGAGGGAGAGAGCCAAAGCATTAAGAGACTCTTAAAAACTGAGAACAAACTGAGGGTTGATGGGGGGTGGGAGGGAGGGGAGGGTGGGTGATGGGTATTGAGGAGGGCACCTTTTGGGATGAGCACTGGGTGTTGTATGGAAACCAATATGACAATAAATTTCATATTAAAAAAAAAAGAGAGAGACACCAGAGAGCTTGCTTTTGCTCTCCCCCCATCTCCACCCCCCCACCTCCATCCCCCCTCCACCTCCACACACACCCCCGCTCTCTACCTCCACCCCTCCCCGCTCTCCACCTCCACCCCTGCCCGCTCTCTCCACCACCCCTCCCCGCTCTCTCCACCACCACCCCTAACTCTTTCCACCACCACCCCTCTCTCCACCGCCCCCTTCCCTCCCCCCGTTCCCCCTCCTCCCCACCATGAGGACACAGGAAGGAGATGACCACCTACAAACCAGGAAGAGAGGTCTCACCAGAAGCTAACCATGCTAGCACTTTAATCTTAGACTTACAGCTTCCAGAACTGTGAGAAATAAATTTCTGTGGTTTAAGCTGCCTGGTCTATGCTATTTTCTTAAGACAGGATGAGCAGAGTAAGTCAATCCTAAGGTGACTTCCAGCTGTCACCCTAGTTCTCTCCTCCCCTTCACAGCCAAACCTGCTGAAATATTCAGTATCCTCTTTCTCTCCTTCACTCATTTATTACCCCACTGACATCATAGAATGCTAATAGTACTAAAAAAGAAAGTTTAAGCAAGGCCACACAAACCAGTACTGTGCTAGGACCACTTAGTCTGCTCCATGGAGAAAACATGTGTTAAACAAATAACTGCCAATAATTATTTCACTATAATTGAGTTGTGTGCTATGGTGAAGAAGTGTCAGTTTGATGCTGTGAGAGCTCTTTCCTTTACCTAGCTGGGCCTGGGGTCTAAGACTGATGAGGGCATCCCTGGGGTAATGACATTTATGCCATAGCACAAGGATGAGTGGGAGCTGATCAGATTGTTGAAGAGGAGTGGACAATTCCAAACATAAAGAATTAATGGAAAAGGTCTGAGTTATGAAGAATATGACGTTTTTGAGGAACTATGAAAGGTCACAGGGCTGGAGCATAATGGGGTAAGAGAAAAAGTGACCAAAGGTGGACACTGCCTGAGAGATAGGCAATCTCAAAGGCGACACAAGGGATTTTGATCAATTTTCTAAGAGTGATGTGGAGCCAGTGATGCAGTGATGGCGTTGGAGTGTCTCTTGATTGGTCTGACTAGGGGGTTATCAATTTTGTTGATGCTTTCAAAGAACCACCTCCTGGATTCACTGATTTTTTTTTTTTTTTTTTTAGTTTCTATTTTGTTTCTGCTCTAAATTTTATTATTTCCTTCCTTCTACTGGTTTTGGGTTTTTAATTTTTCTACTTTTTCTAGCTCCTTTAGACATAAGATTAGTTGTTTATTTGAGATATTTCTTCCTTCTTGAGGTAGACCTTTATTGCTATAAACTTCCCTCTTAGAACAGCTTTTGCTATACCCCAAAGAGTATACCACTGTATTTTCCTGTTCATTTGTCTCCATGTATTTTTTGGTTCCCTCTTTGATTTCTTGGTTGAACCATTAATAGTTTAGTAGCATGTGATGTAACCTCCATGTTTTTGTGTTCTTTTCAGATCTCTTCATGTGGTTGATTTCTTTTATTTTTAAGTTTTTATTTCTTTATTTTGAGAGAGACAAAGACAGTGTGAGTGGGGAAGGGGCAGAGAGAGGGAGAGAGAGAATCTCAAGCAGGCTCTGCACTGTTAGCACAGAACCCAATGCAGGGATTAAACTCACAAACTGAGATTATACCCAAGCCGAGACCAAGAGCTGGGTGCTTAACCAACTGAACAACCCAGGTGCCCCTCATGTGGTTGATTTCTAATTTTATAGTGTTGTCAGAAAAGATGCATGGTATGACTTTGAGCTTTTTGAATTTTTTAAGAATTGTTTTGTGATCTAATATGTGATCTATTCTGGAGAATGTTCCATGTGCCCTTGAAAAGAATGTGCATTCTGTTCTTTTAGGATGGAATGTTTTGAATATGTCTATTAGACCCATCTGGTGCAATATTTCATTCAAAGCTGCTGTTTGTTGATTTTCTGTATGGGTGATCTATCCCTTGATGTAAATGAGGTGTTAAAGTCCCCACTATTATTATGTTAATACCATTGATGACTTTCTTTATGTTTGTTATTAGCTGCTTTAGGTATTTGGTTGTTCCCATGTTGGCTGCATAAATATTTATAATTGTTTTATCTTTTTTGTTGGATTGTTCCCTTTATGATTATGTAATGCTCTTCTTTGTCCCTCTTACAGTCTTTGTTTTGAAGTCCACTTTGTTCTGTGTAGGTATTACTACCTTGGCTTTCTTCTCACTTCCATTTGCATGACGAATTCTTTTCCATTCCTACATTTTTTAAAGTTTGTTTATTTATATCTTTTATTTTTAAAATATTAAATATAATTTATTGTCAAATTGGTTTCCATACAACACCCACTGCTCATCCCAACAGGTGCCCTCCTCAATGCCCATCACCCACTTTGCCCTCTCCCGCACCCAATCAGCCCTCAGTTCTCAGTATTTAAGAATCTCCTATGGTTTGCCTCCCTCCCTCTATGTAGCTATTTTTTCCCCTTCCCCTCCCCCCCTGGTCTTCTAAGTTTCTCAGGATCCACATATGAGTGAAAACATATGGTATCTGTCTTTTTATGCCTGATTTACTTCACTTAGCATAATACCCTCCAGTTCCATTCACGTTGCTACAAATGGCCAGATTTCATTCTTTCTCATTGCCAAGTAGTATTCCATTGTATATATAAACCACATCTTCTTTATCCATTCATCAATTGATGGACATTTGGGCTCTTTCTATAATGGCTATTGTTGAAAGTGCTTCTATAAACACTGGGGTACAAGTGCCCCTATGCAGGGGCGCCTGGGTGGTTCAGTCGGTTGAGTGTCCGACTTCAGCTCAGGTCATGATCTCATGGTCTGTGAGTTCGAGCCCCATGTTGGGCTTTGTGCTGACAGCTCGGAGCCTGGAGCCTGCTTCAGGCTAAAAAAACTATTTTTTAAATAAATATATTTTTTAAAAATTTATTTTTTAAAACAAGTGCCCCTATGCATCAGCACTCCTGTATCCCTTGGGTAAATTACTAGCACTGTTATTGCTGGGTCATGGGGTAGTTCTATTTTTAATTTTTTGAGGAACCTCTACACTGTTTTCCAGAGTGGCTGCACCAGTTTGCATTCCCACCAACAGTTCAAGGGGGTTCCCATTTCTCCATATCGCTGCCAGCATCTATAGTCTCCTGATTAGTTCATTTTAGCCACTCTGACTGGTGTGAGTTGATATGTCAGTGTGGTTTTGATTTGTATTGCCCTGATGAGGAGTGACGTTGAGCATCTCTTCAAGTGTCTGTTGGCCATCTGGATGTTGTCCTTAGAAAAGTGTCTACTCATGTCTTCTGCCCATTTCATCAATGGATTATTTGTTTTTTGGGTATGGAGTTTGGTGAGTTCTTTATAGATTTTGGATACTAGCCCTTTATCCGAAATGTCATTTGCAAATATCTTTTCCCATTCTGTCGGTTGCCTTTTAGTTTTGTGATTGTTTCCTTTGCAGTGGAGAAGCTTTTTATCTTGATGAGGTCCCAATTGTTTATTTTTGCTTTTAATTCTCTTGCCTTTGGAAATGTGTCAAATAAGAAATTGCTGTGGCTGAGGTCAAAGAGGTTGTTGCCTGCTTTCTCCTCTAGGGTTTTGATGGTTTCCTGTCTCACATTCAGGTCCTTCATCCATTTTGAGGGTTTTTTTTTAATAAATGGTATAAGAAAGTGTTCTAGTTTCATTATTCTGCATGTTGCTGTCCAGTTCTCCCAGCACCATTTGTTAAAGAGACTGTGTTTTTTCCATTGGATACTCTTTCCTGCTTTGTCAAAGATTATTTGGCCATACATTTGTGGGTCCAATTCTGGAGTCTCTATTCTATTCCATTGGTCTATGTGTCTGTTTTTGTACCAATAGCATGTTGTCTTGATAATTACAGCTTTGTAGTAGAGGCTAAAGTCTGGGATTGTGATGCCTCCCGCTTTGGTTTTCTTCTTCAATATTACTTTGGCTATTCCCTACAAATTTTCCATACAAATTTTATGATTGTTCTAGCTTTGAGAAGAATGCTGGTGCAATTTTGATTGGGATTGCATTGAATGTGTAGATTGCTTTGGGTAGTATTGACATTTTAACAGTATTTGTTCTTCCATTCCATGAGCATGGAATGTTTTTCCATTTCTTTGTGTCTTCTTCAATTTCCTTCATAAGCTTTATGTAGTTTTCAGCATACAGATCTTTTACATCTTTGGGTAGGTTTATTCCTAGGTATTTTATGATTCTTGGTGCAGTTGTGAGTGGGATCAGTTTCTTTATTTCTTTCTGTTGCTTCATTATTGGTGTATAAAAATGCAACTGATTTCTGTACATTCATTTTGTATCCTGTGACTTTACTGAATTCATGTGTCAGCTCTAAGAGTCTTTTGGTGGAGTCTTTTGGGTTTTCCATGTAGAGTATCATCTCGTCTGCAAAAAGTGAAAGTTTGACTTCTTCTTTGCCAATTTTTATGCCCTTTATTTCATTTTGGTGTCTGATTGCTGATGGTAGGACTTCCAATACTATGTTAAACAACAGCGGTGAGAGTGGACATCCCTGTCGTGTTCCTGATCTCAGGGGGAAAGCTCTCAGTTTTTCCCCATTGAGGATGATATTAGCAGTGGGCTTTTCATAAATGGCTTTTACGATGTTTAAGTATGTTCCTTCTATCCCGACTTTCTCGAGGGTTTTAAGAAAGGATGCTGAATTTTGTCAAATGCTTTTTCTGCATTGATTGACAGGATCATATGGTTCTTATCTTTTCTTTTATTAATGTGATGTATCACATGGATTGATTTGCAAATGTTGAACCAGCCCTGTATCCCAGGAATGAATTCCACTTGATCATGGTGAATAATTCTTTTTATATGCTGTTGAATTTGATTTGCTAGTATCTTGTTGAGAATTTTTGCATCCATATTTATCAGGGATATTGGCCTGTAGTTCTCTTTTTTTTCTGGGTCTGTCTGGTTTGGGAATCAAAGTAATGCTGGCTTCATAGAATGAGTCTGGAAGTTTTCCTTCCGTTTCTATTTTTTGGAACAGCTTGAGAAGGATAGGTATTATCTCTGCTTTAAACGTCTAGTAGAATTCCCTGGGAAGCCATCTGGTCCTGGACTCTTATTTGTTGGGAGATTTTTGATAACTGATTCAATTTCTTTGCTGGTTATGGGTCTGTTCAAGTTTTCTATTTCTTCCTGTTTGAGTTTGTAAGTGTGTGGGTGCTTAGGAATTTGTCCATTTCTTCCAGGTTGTTCAGTTTGTTGGCATATAATTTTTCACAATATTCTATGATAATTGTTTTTATTTCTGAGGGATTGGTTGTAATAATTCCATTTTCATTCATGATTTTATCTATTTGGGTCATTTCTCTTTTGTTTTTGAGAAGCCTGGTTAGAGGTTTATCAATTTTGTTTATTTTTTCAAAAAACCAACTCTTGGTTTCATTGATCTGCTCTACAGTTTTTTAGATTCTATATTGCTTATTTCTATTCTGATCTTTATTATTTCTCTTCTTCTGCTGGGTTTGGGGTGTCTTTGCTGTTCTGCTTCTATTTTCTTTAGGTGTGCTGTTAGATTTTGTATTTGGGATTTTTCTTGTTTCTTAAGATAGGCCTGGATTGCAATGTATTTTCCTCTTAGGACTGCCTTCACTGTATCCCAAAGCGTTTGGATTGTTGTATTTTCATTTTCGTTTGTTTCCATATACTTTTTAATTTCTTCTCTAATTGCCTGGTTGACCCATTCTTTCTTTAGTAGGGTGTTCTTTAACCTCCATGCTTTTGGAGGTTTTCCAGACTTTTTCCTGTGGTTGGTTTCAAGTTTCATAGTATTGTGGTCTGAAAGTGTGCATGGTATGATCTCAATTCTTTTATACTTATTAGAGGCTGTTTTGTGACCCAGTATGTGATCTATCTTGGAGAATGTTCCATGTGCACTCAAGAAGAAAGTATATTCTGTTGCTTTGGGATGCAGAGTTCTAAATATATCTGTCAAGTCCATCTGATCCAGTGTATCATTCAGGGCCCTTGTTTCTTTATTGATTCTGTGCCTACATGATCTATCCATTGCTGTAAGTGGGGTATTAAAGTCCCTTGCAATGACCACATTCTTATCAATAAGGTTGCTTATGTCTGTGATTGTTTTATATATTTAGGGGCTCCCGTATTCAGTGCATAGACATTTATAATTGTTAGCTCTTCCTGATGGATAGACCCTGTAATTATTATATAATGCCCTTCTTCATCTCTTGTTACAGCCTTTAATTTAAAGCCTAGTTTGTCTGATAAAAGTATGGCTACTCCAGCTTTCTTTTGACTTCCAGTAGCATGATAGATAGTTCTCCATCCCCTCACTTTCAATCTGAAAGTGTTCTGAAGTGTAAAATGAGTCTGTTGTAGACAGCAAATATATGGGTCTTGTTTTTTTTATCCATTCTGATATCCTATATCTTTCGATTGGAGCATTTAGTCCATTTACATTCAGTGTTAATATTGAAAGTTGTGTGTTTAGAGTCATTGTGATGTATGTAGGTTTGATGCTTGTAGTGATGTCTCTGGTAATTTGTTGCCCTTGAAACATTTCACTCACAGAGTCCCCCTTAGGATCTCTTGTAGGGCTGGTTTAGTGGTGATGAATTCCTTCAGTTTTTTTTTTGTTTGTTTGGGAAAACCTTTATCTCTCCTGTTCTGAGTGACAGGCTTGCTGGATAAAGGATTCTTGGCTGCATATTTTTTCTGTTCATCACATTGAAGATTTCCTGCCATTCCTTTCTGGCCTACAAAGTTTCAGTAGATAGGTCTGCTACTGCCGTTATGTGCTTACCTTTGTAAGTTATGGCCTGTTTATCCCTAGCTGCTTTCAGAATTCTCTCTTTATCCTTGTATTTTGCCAGTTTCACTATGATATGTCGTGCAGAAGATCGATTCAAGTTATGTCTGAAGGGAATTCTCTGTGCTTCTTGGATTTCAATGCCTTTTTCCTTCCCCAGATCAGGGAAGTTCTCAGCTTTGATTTGTTCAAGTACACCTTCATCCCCTTTCTCTCTCTCTTCTTCTGGAATTCCTATGATACAGATATTGTTCCATTTTATTGCATCACTTAGTTCTCTAATTCTCCCCTCATACTCCTGGATTTTTTCTCTCTTTTTCTCAGCTTCCTCTTTTTCCATAATTTTATCTTCTAATTCACCTATTCTCTCCTCTTCCTCTTCGATCCGTGCTATGGCCACCTCCATTTTATTTATTATTATTTATTACTATATTATTATTATTGTTATATTATTATTATTATATATATTATTAAAATGGAGCCACCTCCATTTTATTTTGCACCTCATTTATAGCATTTTTTAATTCCTCACGACTATTTTTTAGTCCCTTGATCTCTGTAGCAATAGATTCTCTGCTGTCCTCTATGCTTTCTTCAAGCCCAGCGATTAATTTTATGACTATTATTCTAAATTCTTGTTCCGTTATATTGCTTATATCATTTTTGATCAATTCGTTAGCTGTTGCTACTTCCTGGAGTTTCTTTTGAGAAGAATTCTTCTGATTCACCATTTTGGGTAGTCCCTGCAGTGGCTTCAAACTGCAGGGCACGTCCCCTGTGCTGTTGGGAATAACAGGTGTTGGTGGGCAGGGCCACAGTCAGACCCAATGTCTGTCCCAGCCCACCGCTGGGGCCACAGTCAGACTGGTGTGTACCTTATCTTCCCCTCTCCCAGGGGCAGGACTCACTGTGCAGTGGTGTGGCCCCTGTCTGGGCTGCTTGCACATTGCCAGGCTTGTGGTGCTGCTTTGATGGGGTCTGGCCAAGGGCGTATTAGATGGGGTGGATCGGCAAGGTACACAGGGGCGGGAGAGGCAGGCCTAGCTCACTTTGCCGGTGGTGGTCTCCTGTGGGAGGGGCCCTGCAGCACCGGGAGGGAGGCAGACCCATCAGAGGGATGGATCCACAGAAGCACAGTGTTGGGCATTTTCGTAATGCAAGCAAGTTTGGTGATGGGAACTGGTTCCCTTTGGAATTCCAGCTGGGGGATGGGAGAGGGAGATGGTGCTTGCCAGTGCCTTTGTTCCCCCGCAGAGCTGAGCTCTGTCTTCCGGGGCTCAACAACTCTCCCTCCCAGAGTCCTCTCACCCTCCCCTCTCTCCCAGAGCAGAGCTGTTGACTTTTAACATTCCAGATGTTAAGTCCTGCTGGCTGTCAGAACGCACGGAGTCTGGCCCCTCTGCTTTTGCAAGCCAGACTTCTGGGGCTCTGCCTTGCCCGGCGGGCTGCCCTTCCACTGCCCCAGCTCCCTCCCGCCAGTCTGTGTAGCACACACAGCCTCTCCACCCTTCCTACCCTCTTCCATGGGCCTTTGTCTACACTTGGCTTTGGAGAGTCCTTTCTGTTAGTCTTCAGGTGGTTTTCTGGGTTATTTAGGCAGATGTGGGTGGAATCTAAGTGATCAGCAGGATGAGGTGAACCCAGCATCCTCCTATGCTGCCATTTTCCTGTTCCCTCTACATTCTAAAAGAGCAGAAAAATATTTTTTATAAAAACAGAAAATAAAAATAAATTTTTTCACTTTCTGTATTCAAGAATAAGAAAACAAAAAGAAAAACCATTGAATAGATGGACCAGCAAACAGAAAGAAATGCGATTGATATTACATCCAGTTTCCCTGAGAAATCAAACTACGAAGCACTTTATAGTCCATAAACTAAGCAGGCAGAGAGATTTGTGGTGTTCCTTGAAAGCACAGTTGTCCCAGTTGGGTGAGGCTTAGTGTAACAGTTCCATTTTCCAATAGGTGGTGCTGCTTAGTTCACTGGGGTGGATTGTTGTGGCACATGTAGGCCTGTATGCACATGCACATGTGCAGGAGGGGTGAAAATGGCATCACCCAGCTACCCAGTCTCTAGTGTCAGAGCTCTGTGCTTTTCCTGACCAGCGATCAAGCACCCCTCTGTCTCCAGTTTCCATCCACTCCCCACCTCTACACTATCCATGACCAGGCATCAGGCTGCCAGGCAACATCTTCCTCCTGAGTCCTATCTTAGATGGGGCTGTGTTTTGCAACCCCTCACCTCTGAGGGACTGGGGTTTTGATCTGCTCGGACCCTCTGGGGGAGGGTTTTGCCAAGAAATGGCCGGGTGCCCACCTACCCCCAGGAACGTTTGCAGGACCATGCTGCTGCAGATGTCCAGAGACTGAAACTGGGTACCAGCCCACCCCAGAAAATGTTCACACAATCATGTAGTGGCAGCATTTCAGGGATTATGGTAAATTACAACACATATCTGGTGCCAGGCTTTCCCCTTAATGTTCTTGTTCCAACACCAGTGAATGTGGCTGTTCTCCAGGGTCCTCTGGGACCTTTGCCTGTGGGGAAGCCACACAGCCTCTACCAAATGTCCTCCCAGCAGGGGAACTGCCTCTCCCTGTGTTGCCTGAGGGCCCCTTGGATCTCGGTCTGCTTCTGGGGATTTGCCCTTCCCACCAGAGCACTGCCAGGTATTAGGCTATGGAGTTTCAGACTCTCCACTCCCCTTGTTTAAGGAGTCTTAATGGAATTTAAACCATCTCTTTTCTCTTTTCTCCTTTTTTTGTTCAGTCCTTGTGGCTGTTTCCACTCTTCCTCTTTCTCTCCAGCTGCTTTTGATGGGGGGGAGGTGCTTTTCCTGTACTTTCCCCCCATCTCTGTCCTCTCTCCACAAGCAAAAACAGCTCCCTGCTCTTCATGGCTTCTCTCTACCCCAGTTCACCTCTCCATGCTGTGTATCTGCTGAGTTCTGTGGTTCAGGTTGTTCAGATTGTTGTGTTAATCCTCAGATCAGTTTTCTAGGTGTGCAAGATGATTTGGTGTTGATCTGGCTTCATTTCAGGGATAAGAGACACAAAAAAAACCTTCCATGCTGTTCTGACATCCTGGTCCTTCCCCTATAAATCTTTCTTTATTACCACTTTTTGTATTTTAATTACCATGTGTCTTGGTGGGAACCTCCTTGGGTTAATTTTGTTGGGAGCTCTATGTGATTCCTGGATATGGATTTCTGTTTCCTTCCTCAAAGTGAGGAAGTTTTTAGTTACTATTTCTTCAAATCTTCTCTTGCTTTTCTCTCGTCTGGGATCCCTATAATGCACATGTTATTAGGCTTGATGGTGGTATTGGGTTCTCTTAGTCTATTTTCTTGTTTTTATTATTCTTATTTTTTCTCTCTCTCCTGTTCAGCTTTATTGCTTTCCATTACTCTGTCCTCCAGATTCACTGATATGTTTTTTTTTTTTTTTTGCTTCCTCTAGTCTACTATTTATTCCAGTTAGTATATTTTTTTATTTCAGTTACTGAGTTCTTCATCTCTGTTTGGTACTTTGTTTTTTTATCACTCTGTTGAGGGTCTCACCGGGATCCTCCACTCTTTTCTCAAATCAGTGAGTATCTTTATGATTACTTTAAGTTCTCTAGTAGGCATATGACTTATCTCATTTTGTTTAGCTCTCTTGCTGTGATTTTGTCCTATTCTTTCATTTGGGACATATTCCTCTGTTTCCTCATTTTGTGTAACTCTGTGTCTATTTCTATGTGTTAAGAAAGTCAGCTGTCTCCTGCTGTTGAAAGTTGTGGCCTCATGAAGGAAAGATCCTATAGTGTTCTACAGTGCAATGTCCGCTGTTAACCAGAACCTGACACTTCAGGGGTGTCTCCAATGTGTGTTGTGTGTATCCTACTGTTGTGGCTGAGCTGCTTTTGCATTCAGTCCAGTCACCTGCAATGGCTCTCTTTACCTGTTGTGGGCAGGGTTTGGTTCCTGTGTTGTTAATGGGCCAGTCTATGGGCTTGAGTTAGATTAGACCAGGAATTTGTCAGACCTGCAGTGGCACCAAACTGCAGGGTGATTTTACTGTATTGTCCCCTGAGAAGGTTTTGTTGGAAGGAAGGGCCTTCAGTCTGATCAGGTGTCTGCCCCCAGCCCACTACTGAGGCCACAGTCAGATTGGTGTGGTTATCTTTCCCTTTCCCTGGGGCAGGAGTCACTTTGGATAGTGTTGGCCTCTGTTGGAGCTGCCTGCACACTGCCAGGCATGTGTTGCTGCTTTGTATGGACTCCAGGAAAGGCTGCATTAGCGGGGGTGTGGTGCTAGCAACATCTGCATCACTCTGCTGTGGGAATGGACCTATGGCTGCTTTGGAAAACTCATGTTGAGGGTGGGTTGGAAGGGGTGGGTCCACAGAAGAGCATAGTGGTGGGGCATGCCACTAACCAGTTAGATGGAGATGGTTTGCACTGTGCTGTTTCCCACAGATGTCAGTGTATCTAGGCTGGGGGGCAGGGGAAAGAAGGGGCAACCACCATCTCTTTTGTTCTTGGAGAAGTTTCCCAAAGATACATTCCCCTCTAGCACACACTCTGAGATTAGTAATTGAATCTTCCCATATACCCCAGGCATTTTTCAAACTCCTTCCGTGTTATCTCTCTGCAGCCTTTTTGTTGTGGTGTCTCCTTAAGGGTGGGGATTCAATTTTCTCTCAGCCTCCTGGCCCTTCCAGAGTCAAGCTCGCTGATTTTTAAACTTCCAGATGTTAAGCCCTACTGACTGTAAGAACTTGCAAAGTTAAGCCCCCTGCTTTTCAAAGCCAAATATTATGGGGATTCATCTTCCCAGGGTTGGTCCTGGGATGCCTAGTGTGGGGTTTTCTTCTCTCCCTTCTCCATGCCTGCAGGGTCCCTCCCTCCCCAAGAACAGTCTCTCAGGCCAGTTTGGTTCCTGAGCACATCTTTGCTTTTCCTACCTTTTTCAACGTGGCCTCTCCTGTACATTTATCTGTGGAGAGACTGTTTTGCCAGTCCCCAGGCTTTTTCTGAATTATTTACACTGTGTGGGTGTTATCTAGATATATCCATGAGATGAGGTCACCTTAGGATCCTCCTACTCCACCATCTTCCCTGAAAATCTACACACACACACACACACACACACACACACACACACACACTTTTACATCAATAAGATAAACTATATGCTTGCTAGTTTTCAGCTCAAGAAATTAAGGAAATCTTTCCATGCTACCAAGTACTTAATAGAGAACAACTTTTTAAATGTCTGCATAGTATTCTATTAAATGTATTGATTATAATTTACTTAGCTCTCTCTAGTGGCCCTTATGTTATTTTTCTCCCTTCTCTATTTTTCCAGCCTCAAATTCTCTTTCATTCATTAACAGATATTCACATGACTTGAATTCTCAGTTGCCTCAGACATCTGCTCAAATATCAGAAAAGCCTCCCCGAGCAGCCTATGTAATATAGTACTTATCCTTCTTTCGCTGTTTTATTTTCCTTCAAAGCAGAAACCTGAAAGAATGAGGGTTGAAGCCACATGCCTACTTGAATGGAAGGGCATTTCTAACTGGAAAAAAAAATTGAAAGCCCACAGAGCTGGTTGTGGAGGAGTGGAGATCAGACAGCAGAGCCCTGACTCTTGGTCCAAGGTTTCTTCTGCCATAAACAAACCCTCCTTTGTAAAAGGAGGACATTGATCTTCATCAATTAATACTTTGTTGTGTGAGCATCTGGGTGGCTAAGTCGATTTAAGAGTCCAACTCTTGATTTTGGCTTAGGCTACAATATCATGGTTTTGTGAGTTTCAGCGCTGCATTGGTGCTTGGGATTCTCCCTCCCTCTCTCTGTCTCTCTCTCTCAAAATAAATACATTTTTAAAAATGCTTTGCTGTTTTTCTTTTAGGATCTAAACAGTGATTATCAAGCTTTACTGAGCATATGAATCACCTGGGGATCTTGTTAAAATGCAGTATCTCATTCATTAGGTTTGGGTGAGGTCAGAGATTCTACATTTCTAACAAGATCCCAGATGTTGCCAATGCTGCCAGGCCATGGGTCACTTCTGGTGGAGCAAGTATCTAGAAGTTCCTAGATGGTTAGAGTTTTAGAAAGATACCCAAACAACATCTGCATTGCCTGCCCTGGACCAATTGTTTGTTCTATCAAAACTTCACCAAGAGGGGCGCCTAGATGGTTCAGTTGGTTAAGTATCTGACTTTGGCTCAGGTCTTGATCTCACAGTTGGTGAGTTCGAGCCCCACATCAGGCTCTGTGCTGATAGCTCAGAGCCTGGATCCTGCTTCCAGATTCTGTCTCCCTCTCTCTCTGCCCTTCCCCCATTCATGCTCTATCTCTCTATGTCTCTCAAAAAATGAATAAACATAAAAAAAAATAAACAAAAAAAAACTTTACCGAGACAAAATTCCCTTCAGTTTCGATTACTTTTCCCATTTGCTGAGCCAAAGTCAGCCTTCCACTCATGTGGTACCAAGTTCTACTTTCTTTTTATCTTCCCCATTGTTTCTTGGACTGCTTTACCTGTTCTGCTGCCAAGGCTGGTTTCTTCCTATTTGACTCTCTGGGCTTCTATCCCTGGATCAGTGTTTTGCCTCCATGTGTCCTCCTTAAATATGCTCATTGACAACAATATGTTTTCCATAGCCATGGGTCTCAACCCTCAGTTCACATTAGAATTACTTGGGGAAGCTGTAAAAAATATTGATGCCAGGGTCATATACTAAACAAGTAAATAAAAGTTTCTACAAAGCTCAGACATAAAAATTTTTAACATTCCCCACTTACTATAATATGTAGCCAGAGTAATGAGCCACTAAGTTCTAATTGGATTACAAATACCATCAGTAGGGGTCTCTCACCTAAACTCCCTAGATGAACTTTGTTTTAAACAGCTTTATTGAGGAATGAAAAATACACAATAAACTATACATATTTCAAGTTTGATAAGTTTTGACGTGTATACACACATGAAAGCTTTATTACAAGATAATGAACATAGGTATCATTCCCAAAATTTTCATCATGGCCTTTTGGTATCCCATTCCTCCTTTTCCCCCACCCCCTGGCCCTAGGTGATTACTATCTATTCTCTGGTACTACTGAATTGTTTGGACTTTACAGAATAGTCTGTAAATGGAATTTATAGAAGTTTAAATTTTCAGTAAATGGAGTCATATATCTATTTCTTTCGGTCTCCTTTCAATCAGCATAGTTATTCTGAGATCCATCTCTTTTGTTGTGTGTTTCAATAGTTCATGTCTTTTTATAGCTGTGTAGTGTTCCAGTGCATGGATATATTACAATCTGTTTATCCATTCATCTGTGTATGGACATTTAGGTTGTTTCCAGTTTGGGGCTATTCTAAGTAAATTTTGAGCTTTTATGTACAAGTCCATGTACAGACATGTGGTTTAATTTCTCATGGGTAATATCTAGGAGTAGAATGTCTGGTTGTATGGTAGGTATATGTTTACATTTTAAAGCAACTATTGGAGTGCCTGGGTGACTCAGTTGGTTGGGCGTTTGACTTCCGCTCAGGTCTTGATTTCATGGTTCATGTGTTTGAGCCCTGCATCAGGCCCTGTGCTGACAGCTCAGAGCTCGGAGCCTGCTTCAGATTCTGTGTCTCCTTCTCTCTCTACCCCTTCCTTACTCACACTCCATCTCTTTCTGTCTCTCAAAAGTGAATAATCATTTAAAAAAAATTAAAGCAAGTATCAAACTGCTTTCTAAAGTAGTTGCAGTATTTTATATTCTGGTACATCGATGTATAAGAGTTCTTGCCTACCCTGGCATCATCAGTCTTAGGGGTGAAGTGGAATCAAGGCAACAAGGACAAAACTGGGGCTAAGAGATGTTAAATAATTCACCTCAAATCAAACAGCTGGTAAGGGGTGGAGCCTGTGAACATACTTTGTGAGAATCCACAGCTAATGTTCACAAGATCCTTTGTGCTAGAAGGCCACTTTGGTAGCATGAGAGGAATTGAGTATGTGCCCAACAGAGCTCAGCAAAGCCACTCTTACTTCAGTGAGGTTCTTTTTCATCTGTGCTAAAGAAAGACTTGGTCTTTGTGTTTTCTAGTTCTTGTAAGAGACTAAGGGCCGTGACAGAATCATGCACCCCCATTATGACAGAAACCACCCCTCTGTCCATGTGTTCCTATCTTCATCAATTGACCCATTGTATCCAAGCACCAAAGGTAAAGCCAGAGGTAAAGCAACCTTCCAATAGCTTCTCTCTCTGGAACATCATTCCAAACAGAGGTGAGCACAGTGTCCGCCTCAAGGAGCTCTTTCAGGAGAAAGGGGCTTCTACTCTGACAGGGAGTATCATTGTGAGCAGTCATTCTGAGAAGAATAGAAGTTTTCGGCCATGTATTTTTTTGTTAGGGAAGTCATTTTCAAAGAATAAAGTATTGCTTTCTTCCTCCCATTTTTCTTAAAAAGAAAAAAAAAGTATTTCCACTATTTGCTACTGTATTTGAAACAATTTCCACAGCAAGAGTTCCTGCATAATAAGCCAGCAATACACTCTGATTGATTGATTATGATTGTTACTTATATTCTGAAAATGTATCGATTACTTAATTTCTTAAGGAAGAAAGAAAATTCAAAAATTTGAAAATCTGCATGCTATATGGTTACAAAGGCTTACCACACAACATTGTGAATGTACCAATTGCCACTGAATTGTGCAAGTTATGTGAATTTAAGCTCAAGGGGAAAAAATGCTTACCAACACTGAATGTTTTTTCTAGGAGATAATTTCAAAATTCTCAACATACAAAAAAATAGTTAGAATTAAGTCCGCATAGAAGACATGTTTTAGCACATCCTCCTGTGCCATAAGTGGAGGGCAACTGCCCCACCAAAAACCCCTCTCAAAAAACTTGCCTTGGTAGCCAGTTTTATACTATGGGAATCTGTTCTTTTTTAGCCATAGGTGATTGAACCAGGATTTGCCCCAAGAGTAGCTCATTCATACGCAGGTGATTTGGGGCAATTATATTCTTGAGATTTTCAACTAATATACTAGGAAGCCAAGATGAGTTGGTATTGAGCACTGGACTTTTGAAATCATATGGAGTCAGAGCTAAAGTTAAGGCAAATTAGGTTGTGTACAAGCCAAGCCATGAGGGGTTAGAAGTTATGACTAAGCAGAAAAAAAGCGAGATAATAAGAGAGAGAGAAAATGAAAAAAGGAGAAAGAAGGGTGGAGATGGAGGAGGAGGAAGGAAGGAAGGAAGGAGGGAAGGAAGGAAGGAAGGATGCTTATGGGGAGGGAAGAGAGATCCCTGGCTCTGAGGAGTTTACTAGCTCTAAATGGGGGTGGGGCATGGTTGCACTCAAGTTCCTGTGCCCATGAGACTTCACATTTCATCTTTATTGAGGGTCTATCAGATTCTAAAAGTCAAAAACATTGATAAAGGGAGGCTGAAGTTTCTCTTAATGGTTTCTAAAATACAATTTATTTCTATAAGAACACTTTGCATTTCTTATGCAGTTTAAGAGGAACTTAAGCAATCCTAAAGGAAATTCTTGGACTCTGTTTGGTAGGCCAAGAAGAGCTAGTCTTGGCTCTGTGTATTTTGTAAAAGTACTGTGTTCTAGTACTGGTTCTTTCCTTGAATGTCTCATTTTTCTCATTCATCAGATGGGGTTAATAGCATATTTGGGACACCTGGATGGCTCAGTCAGTTCTGACTATTGATTTTGGCTCAAGTCATGATCCCAGAGTCATGGAATCAAGATTCTCTCCCTCCCTCCCTCCCTTTGCCCTTCTCCCCTGCTCACATGTGCTCCTTCTCTCAAATAATTTCCTATTAAAAAATAGCAGATTTAATATTTCACAGGATCCATATGATCAAATGAAATGATTAAAAGTATGTTGTAAGTTATAAATTGCTATTACAACAAAGAGGAAATATAAAATATGACCAGAGCGATGGGTATATGGGGTGCAAACATCGGTGAGGAGTAGATGGATTTCTCTAAGCAAAACATGTATTCACTTTTTAGAAGTGTTCATTTATTATTTTTGAGAGAGAGCGACAGAGCATGAGTGTGGGAGGGGTAGAGAGAGAAGGAGACAGAATCCAAAGTAGGCTCCAGGCTCTGAGCTGTGAGCACATGGGACTTGAACTCACAGACTGTGAGATCATGACGTAAGCCAAAGTCAGATGCTTAACCGACTGAGCCACTCAGGCACCCCAAAACATGTATTCATTAAAGCTCACTTATTGTCAAGACAATAATGTAGTTACCATTCTCCATTATGAATCTCACTAGAGTACTGACTAGTTTGGGACTGATTGTATTTTTCTGGTCTTGTCACCATCTAGCAAGATGTTTTTGCACGTTGGATTTTGGGGGAGTTTTTTTTTTCTTTTTTCTTTTGTACAGTATACCCCCAGTACTTATTTATCTTAAAACTACACGTTTGTACCTTTTGACCACCTTCACTCATTTCCACCCCTGCCCCTGTGCACTCCTAACCTGTTGAATAGTAATAGCTATGACAAACAGTGGGTTTACTTTCTCAGCATGAAAGTAACCCTAGGAGAAAGGCTGGTTATAACTAGAAGACCAGTCCTGTGTCACACAGAAATATGTGAATATCAAAATAAAACTCTCTTGTATGGACTGATGTTGGGTCATCATTTCCAGACAGCCATGGGGAGTGGGACTGAGAATGGGGCATGGAGAACACGTGACTGCCAAGTTTCTCTGCAGTCACTGAAATGATGGCAAGGAAGAGATACCAGCCAGAGTGGTCCATCTAAACTAAGGATGACTTCGCATCTCCAGCAGGATAATGCCTAAGTTCCCATGACCTGATGATGCCTGAATCAATTCTGCTCCTGCATGTTTCCCACTTCAGCCTCCTATTTGGCATTCTCAAAATTGAGTGCTGGAAATTCCTTTATGAAATATCTTCTTCCCTTCCTCATTCCCTTGCTGGACTCTGCCTTCCAGGAACTTGAATATCAAGTAGAATGGGATAAGCATCATTCATTCATTCATAATAAGTGTTGACTTATTCTTTGAGGCACATCTCAGGTATTACTTCCTAATCTCCATCACCAACACCATCTTCCCAACTCCAGTGAGGGATTCTTACTCTAGGCTTCTGTGGTAGAAATATCCTGATGAATTTTCTCTCCTCGTATTTACCAATGAGGTAACTATATGTTTATAGGTCTGGCTCCACCACCAGAATGTCAACTTACCGACTCAGGAGTTTTCCTTCCTAGCACTTTCTCTACACAATGTAAGTGCTCCATATGTATTTCTGGAATGATTTTAGGAACACATACTAAACAAACCATGATTTTAAAATTGTGTAATAGTAGAAGTAACTCTGTTGAGATCCGTGTGGCACAATCTTGAAAAAGAAATTACTTGTGATGTCTTTTCATGACCTTACACTAAATTTCATAGAAAAATGAATCTCTACTTCTTTTTAATGTTTATTTTTTAGAGAGAGAGAGAGAATGTGAGCAGGGAAGTGGCAGAGAGGGGGACAGAGGATCTGAAGTGGGCTCTGCACTGACAGCAGAGAGCCCAGTGTAGGGATTGATTTCATGAACTATGAGATCATGACCTGAGCCAAAGTTGGACACTTAATTGACTGAGCCACCCAGGCACCCTGAGTCTCTAGTTTCTTAATTAAAAAAAAAAAAGTTGAGAACTGCTACTTACATCATCCTTTTCACAGGGCTTTCACACTCCCTCTCCCATCTGTACCACAATGTCCCTGTGAAGTAGAATTCCTCCTTACAGTGAGCAAAGCCCTGCATAGTTGCATAAGGTGATGTGACTTGCTGAGGTTATAAAGGTTGGCTACAGAGGAATCAGGATTAGAATTTGGGATTAGTACCTGATTTTTATGAAAGATGCTCATCATCCAGGGATCAGTTTTATTGATTTTGAAGGCTAGGCAGGATAGGATATGCAGAGGAAAAGAAATGTCCAGCGGCTACCATACAGAGGCACGATCCAAGGAGAGAAGAGCCAGAGGCAAGGAAAAAGAGTTGATGTCATGCTGCCATGCCATCCTTTTCTCTTGAGTCCTTGTAACTCCTCTGGTGTTCACCATGGAAGAATAGAAAGATGCTTCAATTATACAATGATGTGTTCCAGTTCAAATGCATTCACATTCATCAATGTTGATGAGTACTTCAAAACCTTGGGTTAGGTGCTGTAAGAAACAAAAAGATGAGTGGGGCATACTCTGCTATAGTGGATAATTAGATGAATAAAATCAATATGGCAGGCATTGTTTATTTATATATAAATTTACTTGCTTGATTTATCATTTACTAAGTGCCCAGACACTATGTTCCAGGCAATGTTCTAGGTACTGGGGATGGTGAAAAGAAACAGTTTATGCTCTTGTGGTGCTTCAATTTTATTGAATGAGATTCAGGATAGATAAACATTTATCAGCCTTAAGGAATCTGCCCAAGTAACAGTCAGTGAAGACAGAGCAGAATTCAAACCTCAGCAGTCTGATTCCAGATCCTTGCTCATTAGCCACCATCCTATTCTACCTAAAGCCTGAAATTCCTGAAATAAAATAGGAAACCTGGCATCCAGGCCCCAACGACATCTTTGCAGAATTGGAATGGACTGACTTCATCATAAATAAAATAGATGAGTCAGAACTAACCTCTAGAATTCACATTATTTGTGATATTCTTTCCCCAAATCTTCAGCTAGTGAAGTAATAAACATCAAATAATGAAATACGAGACTTGCAATAGCTTGTGACTGTTCCCTGGGACCTATTCTGCTTATGATTATCAAATGATGCATGTTTGCTATTTCACAATAATATCTCCCTACTCTACAACCTGTTTGTAAATCTGTTGTCAGGAGACATGGGAAAGCAGGGGACAAACAGGAGAAGAGAGAAAGAGAAACCAACAGGGATTTAGGAATATGGTGAGGAAGGGGTGGATGTTGCTGTTGACACTGTAAAGCCATCGCCTCAGTCTCAGGTGGCCCAAGTAGGCTCCAGACCCTTGATTCCTCTGGGGTAGTTAATGCATGAGCATCACTCCTCAGGCAAGGTTCCCTGAGAGTGACCACCTGTGGGTGAAGTGAAATGTGTCTTCTGTGAAGATTGTGCCAATCACTCATGGCAAGAGTGGGGATGGAGATCAGGAATATTAGAGAAAAAAATCTAGTGATGAACTAGTAATGAAGGGGATTGACATCCTGCTCCCTTTTGATATGAAGATAAGCTGCCCAATTTAGACCTTTGTGACGAGGGAGGAATAGCACAAACAGAGACAGGTACTGACCAAATGATATTTAAAAGGGGCACTGTTGACTCAAGGGCAGACTTATTTTCTTAGTTCAGTAGTAACAACTCAGCCATTTAGAATTCAAAAGGAAAACAGATCTGAGCACAGGACCCATGATCTTGGTGTGGCTTAGATTTCAATTCAGGCAGGATTTGTGACTTCGCTGGATGGTGCTAATGAAATACAGGGCATATTGACTCATCTCTGCTTGACATTTCATTTGCTTCATGATTCCTGGCATGTTCTGCTGAGTGTTGATAGAGGTGTTTTCAGGATGGATGGAGCATTCGAGAAGATGCCATATTGTTTAAAGAGGTGGTAACACTGAAAAGCACTGAAGAGTATATGATCCAGGTTCTGTACAAGTTTAAGTTTTCAACTGTACTGAATTCATAATGGTCTCAGTCCCGATAAGCCATTTTTGTGGCCAGTATCTATCGCGCTTTTAACCTCCTCAAGTTTAATATGCCCAGCAAAAATCCAGAAGATAAATATGAAGACTTAGGTAATTTCTGCTTAATATGTGTAAGAAGAGAGGACACAATCTTTTTCTCAAAACCTAGAAATTGAAGGATTTTTGGCTTCTCAAAGCATTAAAATAATAGGATGTGATTGGTTGGTTGTATTGAAGATTTACTTGGCAATCATGTGATGAGGTTTTTGCTAACCATTGTTGTGTTTTAGCAATGTCGGATGATGACACATTATATCATGTAAATCTGGTAGGAAGTGGAAAAGAAAAAACAGAGGTGAAAAGAAGGCATCTACCTAACAAGTAGGTAAAATATTTGTTCAGTGTATGCTCCGAGGTAGGAACTGTGCTAGATATAGGGGAGTATCAAGGAGAATGAGTTAAGAGCTGGGCTCCAGAGTCTGCCAAATGTATATTTGCGTCCTAGTTCTGTTGCCCTGTGATGTTGTCAGGCTATTCTGATTATAGTTTGCTGCATAACAAAGTACCCTAAAATTTGTTGTAAAGCAACAGCCATTTCATTTTGCTATCAATTTTGAGGGTCAGAACTTCAGGAAGGGCTCAACTGGACAGTTCTTGCTTGGGTCCTCTCCTGAGTTTTCAGTCAGATATCAGCTGGAGCTACAGTCATCTGAAAGATTGATTAGTTTGAACCAGGTATGAGAGCAACATGGCTCACTTACATGGATGACAGTTGATGTTGGCTGTCGGCTGGGAGTTTAGCCATGTTCAGGTGATGCTCTAACATGACTGCCTTTGGGGTAGCAAAATTCCTACATGGTGGTCATCTTCTGCCAGAGCAAATGTTCCAGTGGAAGCAGTGGAACCAGTAGATGCATGGCATTTTATAACAAAGTCATGCAGGGTCATTTCAGCCATACTCTACTGGTATAAACAATCACAACCCCAAGGGTAGAGAATCAGACTCTGCCCTTTGACAGGGGAGTAAGAAGGTCACACTGTAGAAGATGGGAGGTATGGTTGCAGCTATCTAAAATAAAATCTGCCACAATGGCCTTGAGAAAATAACCTCTCTAGAGTTCAGTTTCCATCTGTGAAATAAAAATAACAGAATCCTATAAAGGATTGTTGTGATAACTAAATGAAATAATCCTTATAAGAAGCTTTGCCCTGTGCTAAAAACCCAGTAAGTGCTTAATAAACGTTTGCTATTAACAGAGAATCCTGGACCTTGTGGCCCTTACTGTAGCTCCCACTTTACAGACCTAGGATACAAAATCCAAAATCGTGTTCCATCTCTTTGTAATTATCTTCAATGTATAATTTCCTGTAACCCCCTCTTGCATATTCTGGAGGAGACTTTGTTCTCCTTCTTGGGGTCTGACATCCTGTGATGTCAAAATCCTCATCAAGTCCTTCCATTCACTTTCTTGACAGTATTTCTTGGGTCCCATCTTTGCTACAGAAAATTGCTTATTGCTGATTGGCATCTCTACAAAGGCTACTCAGCACTTCTTCAGGTGTCTTTTCTGTGTAAACCCTGTCTTCTCTCCCCAAGCTCCACACCATGCCCCCATACCTTTCACTCACTGAAGATAGCTTGTGACTTCTCTCACTGAGAGAACAAAGGCCCCTCCAAACAGTTTCCTCATCACCCTCTCCTCCATTTCCACACTCAGCCACTCCTGCACCCATCATTGTCTTCTCACCTTTTATCTCAAAATGAAGACCTGTCTCTTCTGGTTTCTAAGGCTAAGTTCTTCAGTCTTGCACTCTTATTTTTTCTATCTTGATGGAACATTGCTATACTGATTATATCTTCTGTATCATCAGTTGCAATCTCTAGATTAGCACCTTCCTCAGATCTATTACATGCTGAAGCCTTTCCTAGTTTACCAAATCAAAATCAACCAACCAACCAAGCACACCCTTTCTTTAGCCTTGCTTCTTTGTCCAGCTACTATACTGTCCTCTCCTTCACCATAGACCTCACTGCCTATGAGTCTGCCTCATTACCATTCATTCTTCACTCTCTGTAATCTGTCTTCTGTCCCATCTTTCTGGAAACTGTTCTTGCAAATAACTCCTGGGGCCTTTTGATTCTTTTAAGACACTGAGTTTGAAAGTGGCTTATTATACAGAAATAGCTAATACCATTGATAAACCAGAATCTTGACCCATGTGACGATTGCAAAGCCCAGTGTCTTTCCATGTTAGCAGTTAATGAGGAGTAAGGCTAATGCATTCTTCGAAGGGTCTGATTTTTTTAAGTTTAATTTTGTTATTATTATTTTTAAGTTTATTTATTTGTTTTGAGAAACAGAGAGTGAGCAGGGGAGGAACAGAGAGAGAGAGAGGGAGAGAGAGAGAGAGAGAGAGAGAGAGAGAGAGAGAATCCCAAGTAGGCTCCACAATGTCCAGGCGGAGCCTGATGAAATGAAGAGTTGTGCGATTAACTGACTCAGTCACCCAGGTGCCCCAATTTTTTAAAAATTTTAATCGCAGTATAGCTAGCATACAGTGTTATATTAGGTCCATATGTATAATATAGTGATTCAACAATTCTATGTATTACTCCATGTTCATCATAATAAGTGTGCTCTTAATCCACTTCACCTATTTCACCCCTCCCCTCCATCTCCTTTCTGGTAGACATCACTTTGTTCTCTATAATTAAGAATCTGGGGTGTCTGGGTGGCTCAGTTGGTTGAGCATCTAACTCTTGATTTCAGCTCAGGTTGTGATCTCATGGTTTGTGGGTTCAGGTCCTGCATTGGGCTCTATGCTAGCAGTATGGAGCCTGCTTTGGGTTCTCTCTCTCTCTCTCTCTCTCTCTCTCTCTGCCCCTCCCCTGCTCATACACTCTCTCTCAAAACGAATAAAAAAACACATTTTAAAATTTAATTTAATTTTATTTAATTTTATTTTTTTTAGGGCTTAAGGATAATGTTTATTTTATTTTTTTAATATGAAATTTATTGTCAAATTGGTTTCCATACAACACCCAAGGCTCATCCCAAAAGGTGACCTCCTCAATGCCCATTACCCACCCTCCCCTTCCTCCCACCTCCCATCAACCCTCAGTTTATTCTCAGTTTTTAAGAGTCTCGTATGGTTTGGTCCCCTCCCTAACTTTTTTTTCCCTTCCCCTCCCCCATGGTCTTCTGTTGCGTTTCTCAGGATCCACATAAGAGTGAAAACATATCGTATCTGTTTTTCTCTGTATGACTTATTTCACTTAGCATAACACTCTCCAGTTCCATCCACGTTGCTACAAAAGGCCAGATTTCATTCTTTCTCATTGCCAAGTAGTATTCCATTGTGTATATAAACCACAATTTCTTTATCCATTCATCAGTTGATGGACATTTAGGCTCTTTCCATAATTTGGCTTTGTTGAAAGTGCTGCTATAAACATTGGAGTAAAAGTGCCCCTATGCACCAGCACTCCTGTATCCCTTGGGTAAATTCCTAGCAGTGCTATTGCTGGGTCATTCCATGCTCATGGATTAGAAGGACAAATACTGTTAAAATGTCAATACTACCCAAAGCAATCTACACATTCAATGCAATCCCAATCAAAATTGCACCAGCATTCTTCTCGAAGCTAGAACAAGCAATCCTAAAATTTGTATGGAACTACAAAAGACCCCGAATAGCCAAAGTAATATTGAAGAAGAAGACCAAAGCAGGAGGCATCACAATCCCAGACTTCAGCCTCTACTACAAAGCAGTAATCATCAAGACAACATGCTATTGGTACAAAAACAGACACATAGACCAATGGAATAGAATAGAGACTCCAGAATTGGACCCACAAATGTATGGCCAACTAATCTTTGACAAAGCAGGAAAGAGTATCCAATGGAAAAAACACCTCTTTAACAAATGGTGCTGGGAGAACTGGACAGCAGCATGCAGAAGAATGAAACTAGAACACTTTCTTATACCATTTATTAAAAAAAAAAAAACCCTCAAAATGGATGAAGGGCCTGAATGTGAGACAGGAAACCATCAAAACCCTAGAGGAGAAAGCAGGCAACAACCTCTTTGACCTCAGCCACAGCAACTTCTTACTTGACACATCTCCAAAGGCAAGGGAATTAAAAGCAAAAATGAACTATTGGGACCTCATGAAGATAAAAGCCTTCTGCACTGCAAAGGAAACAATCACAAAACTAAAAGGCAACCAACGGAATGGGACAGGATCTTTGCAAATGACATATTGGACAAAGGGCCAGTATCCAAAATCTATAAAGAACCCACCAAACTCCACACCCAAAAAAAAATTAATCCAGTGAAGAAATAGGCAGAAGACTTGAATAGACACTTCTCTAAAGAAGACATCCAGATGACCAACAGGCACATGAAAAGATGCTTAACGTCACTCCTCATCAGGGAAATACAAATCAAAACCACACTGAGATATCACCTCACGCCAGTCAGAGTGGCTAAAATGAACAAATCAGGAGACTCTAGATGCTGGAGAGGATGTGGAGAAATGGGAACCCTCTTGCACTGTTGGTGGGAATGTAAACTGGTGCAGCCACTCTGGAAAACAGTGTGGAGGTTCCTCAAAAAATTAAAAATAGATCTACCCTATGACCCATCAATAGCACTGCTAGGAAAAAACACATTTTTTAAAAATAGTCTGTTTCTTGGTGTATCCTTATTTTTCTTTGTTCATTTTGCTTCTTAAATTCCACATAGGAGTGAAATCATATGGTATTTGCCTTTCTATGACTGACTTATTTCACTCAGTATTATATCCTCTAGATCTATCAATGTTGTAGCAAATGGCAAGATTTCATACTTTTTATGGCTGAGTAATATTCCATTGTATATAAATACCCACTTCTTTATCCATTCATCTATCGATGGATCCTTGGACCACTTCCATAATTTGGCTATTCCAAATAATGCTACAGTAAACATAGGGGTGCATACATCTCTTCAAGCTTGTGTTTTCATATTCTTTGGGTAAACACCCAGTAGGAGAATTACTGGATCATAAGGTAATTCTATTTTTTATATTTTGAGGAACTGCCATACTGTTTTCCACAGTGGCTGAACCAGTTTGCATTCCCATGAACTGAGCACAAGAATTCCTTTTTCTCCACATCCTCTTCAAGACTTGTTTCTTGTGTTTTTAATTTTAGCCATTCTGATGGGTATGAGGTAATCACTCACTGTGGTTTTGATTTGCATTTTCCTGATGATGAGTGGATCAGCATCACTGAGTGGATGAGCATCTTTTCATGTGTCTGTTAGCCATCTGTATTTCTACCTTGGAGAAATGTCTGTTCATGTCTTCTGTCCGTTTTTTTAAATTGGATTATTTGTGTTTTTTTGGTGTTGTGTTGTATAGGTTCTTTATATATTTTGGATATTAACCCTTTATCACATATATCATATGCAGCTATCATCTCCTGTTCAGTAGGTTGACTTTTTGTTTTGTTGATTATTTCCTTTGCTGTGCAGAAGCATTTTATTTTAGTTAACTCTGGATAGCTTATTTATGCTTTTGTTTCCCTTGCCTCAGGAGACATATCTAGAAAAATGTTGCTATGGCCAATGTCAGAGAAATTACTGCCTCTGCTCTCTTCTGGGATTTTTATAATTTCAGGTTTCACATTTAGGTCCTTAATCCATTTTGAGCTCACTTTTGTGTATGGTATAAGAAAATCATTTAGTTTCATTCTTTTATTTGTAGCTGTCCAGTTTTCCCAGCACCATTTGTTGAAGAGGCTGTCTTTTTCCCGTTGCATATTCTTGCTTCCTTTGTTGAAGATTAATTGACCATATAATTGTGGGCATATTTCTGGACACTGTATTCTGTTCCATTAATCTATGTGTATTTTTGTGCCAGCACCATACTGTTTTGATTACAATAGATTTGTAGTATATCTCAAAATCTGGGATTGTAATATCTCCAGTTTTGTTCATCTTTTTCAAGATGGCTTCGGCTATTTGAGGTCTTTTGTGGTTCCACACAAATCTTAGGATTATTTGTTCTACCTCTGTGAAAAATGCTGTTGGTATTTTGATAGGGGTTGCATTAAATCTGTAGATTGCTTTGGGTAGTATGGCCATTTTAACAATATTTGTTCTCCCAATCCATGAGTGTGGAATATCTTTCCATTTTTTGTGTGTCATCTTTAATTTCTTTCATCAGTGTTTGGTAGTTTTCAGAGTATAGGTCTTTCACTTCTTTGGTTAAGTGTATTCCTAGGTATTTTACTGTTTCTGGTGCAAGTGTGAATGGGATTGTTTTCTTAATTTCTCTTTCTGTTACTTCATTATTAGCATATAGAAACGCAGTGGATTTGAGGGTGCCTGGGTGGCTCAGTTGGTTGAGTGTCCGAGTCTTGATTTCAGCTCAGGTCATGATCCCATGGTCATTGGAACAAGCCCTGCTTTGGGCTCCACACTGGGCGTGGAACCTGCTTAAGATTCTCTCTCTCCTTCTCTCTCTCCCCCCCACAACCTCTGTCTCCCACTTGTACTGTCTCTGTCTCTTAAAAAAAATGCAATGGATTTCTGTATATTGATTTTGTATTCTGCAACCTTACTGAATTTATTTATCAGTTCTAGTAGTTTTTGGGTAAGGTCTTTGGGATTTTCTATATAGAGTATCATGTCATGTGCGGAAAGGACAGGTTTACTTCTTCCATACCAATTTGGCTGCCTTTTATTTTATTTTCTTGTCTGATTGCTGTGGCTAGGACTTACAGCACTATGTTGAATAAAAATGGTATGAGTGGAAATTTTTGTCTTGTTCCTGATTTTAGAGGAAAAGCTCTCAATTTTTCACCATTGAGTATGATGTTCATTGTGGATTTTTCGTGGACAGCCTTTATTATATTGAGATATGTTCCATATAAACCAACTTCGTTGAGGGTTTTTATCATGAATGGTTGTTGTACTATGTGAGATGCTTTTTCTGCATCTATTGGAATGATCATATGGTTTTAATCCTTTCTCCTATGATGTGATGTATTATATTGATTAATTTTCAAATATAGAACCACCTTTGCATCCCAGAAATAAATCCCACTTGATTGTGGTGAATGATTTTTTTAAATGTATTGTTGGATTCATTTTGCTAATATTTTGTTGAGGATTTGTGTGTCTGTTCATCAGAGATATTGGCCTGTGGTTCTTTACTGTAGTGTCTTTATCTGGTTTTGGTATCCAGGTAATGCTGGCCTTATGAAATGAATTTGGAAGCTTTCCTTCCTCTTCCTTCGTTTGAATACTTTGAGAAGAATAGGGATTAACTTTTCTTTAAATATTTGGTGGAATTTACCTGTGAAGACCTCTGGTCCTGGACTTTTGTTTATTGGGAAGTTTTTGATTATTGATTCAGTTTCATTGCTGGTAATTGGTATGTTCAAATTTTCTATTTCTTCCTGATTTAGTTTTAGGAGATTATATATTTCTAGGAATTTATCTATTTTTCCTAGGTAAGCTAATTTCTTGGCATAAAATTTTTTATAATCTTCTCTTATAATCTTTGTATTTCTTTTTTCAATGTTTATTATTTTGAGAGAGAGAGAGAGAGAGAGAATGGGGGATGGGCAGAGAGAGAGAATTCCAAGCAGACTCCATGCTCTCGGTGTGGAGCTTGACACGGAGCTCAATCCCATGAACTGTGAGATCATGACCTGAGCCAAAATCAAGGGTTGGATGCTCAACTGACTGAGCCACCCAGGTGCCCCACAATCATTGTAATTTAGAGGTGTCAGTTGTTATTTCTTCTCTTTTGTTTCTTATTTTGAGTTCTCTCTCTTTTTCTTGATGAGTCTGGCTAAAGATGTAGCAATTGCTTTGATATTCTCAAAGAACCAGCCTTTTGTTTCATTGCTCTATTCTATTGGCTTTTTTTTAGCTTCTATTTTATTTTTGCTCTAATCTTTATTATTTACTTCCTTCTACTAGTTTTAGGTTTTTAATTTTTCTACTTTTTCTAGCTCCTTTAGGTGTCAGGTTATGTTGTTTGAGATTTTTCTTGCTTCTTGAGATAGGCCTGAATTGCTATACACTTCCCTCTTAGGACAGCTTTTGCTGCATCCCAAAGATTTGGACCATTGTATTTTCATGTTTATTTGACTCCATGTTCTTTTTTAAAATTTCATCTTTTATTTCTTGATTGACCCATTCATTGTTTATTAGCATGTGATTCAGCCTTCATGTATTTGGGTTCTTTCCAGATATTTTCCTCTAGTTGATTTCTAGTTGCATAGTGTTATGGTCAGAAAAGATGCATGGTATGATTTTGATCCTTTGAATTTTTTGAGACTTGTTTTGTGGCCTAACATGTGATCTATTCTGGAGAATGTTCCATGTGCACTTGAAAAGAATGTATATTCTGCTCTTTTCAGATAGAAGGTTCTGAGTATGTCTGTTAGACCCATCTGGTCCCATGTGTCATTCAAATCCAGTTTCTTTGTTGATTTTCTGTATGGGCAATCTATCCATTAATGTAAGTGGGGTGTTAAAATCCCTTACTATTACTGTATTAGTGCCAATGACTTCCTTTATGTTTGTTATTAGTTGTTTTATGTATTTGGTTGTTTCCATGTTGGGTGCATAAATATTTACAATTGTTATATCTTCTTGTTGGATTGTTCCCTTTATGATTATGTAGCATCCTTCTTTGTCTCTTGTCATGGTCTTTGTTTTAAAGGGTACTTTGTCTGATATAGGTATTGCTACCCTAGCTTTCTTTTCATTTCTAGTTGCATGACAAATGCTTTTCCATTCCTGTACTTTCAATCTGGATGTGTCTTCAGGTCTGAAATTAGTCTCTTGTAGGCAGCACATAGATGAGTCTTGCATTTTTATCCATTCTGTCACCCTATAGCTTTTTATTGTAGCATATAGTCCATTTACATCCAAAGTAATTATTGGTAGATATATACTTATTCCCATTTTGTTACTTGTTTTATGGTTGTTATTGTAGTTCTTTTCTGGTCCTTTCTTCTCTTACTCTCCTCTCACTGCTGCTTTCTTTAGGGATATACTTGGATTCCTTTCTATTCATTTTTTTCATATCTATTACTGGTTTTTGATTTGTGATTGCCATTAAGTTTACATATAACATCTTATGCATATAGCAATCTATATTAAGTTGATGGTTGCTTAAATTTGAATCCATTCTTACTCTTCTCCCTACCCCCAATTTTAGTATAGGGTGTAATTCTTTATATCCTTTTCTTTTGTGAATGCCTTGACTGATTTTTATATATATAGTTAATTTTGCTGCTTTTGTGCTTCCTGCTTTTCTTTCTCCTTCTCGGGGTCTTTCCTTTCCACTCAGATTCCCTTTAACATTTTTTGTAGGGCTGGTTTAGTAGTCATGAATTCCCTTAGCTTTTGTTTGTCTGGAAAATTCTTTATCTCTCCTTCTATTCTGAATGATAGCTTTACTGGATAGAGTATTCTCGGTTCTAGGCTTTTTTCCTCCAGCACTCGGAATATATCATGCCACTCCCTTGTAGCCTGCAATGTATCTGCTGAAAAATAAGCTGAAAGCCTTCTTGAGGTTTTCTTTGTATGTAACTGTTTTCTTGTCTCTTGCTGCTTTTAAAATTCCCTACTATTACTATGGTTTGCCATTTTAATTAGTAGGTATCTTGGCGATGACTTTCTTAAGTTGATTTTGTTCGGGGATCTCTGTGCCTCCTGGATCTCAATTTCTGTTTCCTTCCTCAGAGTCGAAAGTTAGCCACTATTACTTCTTCAACTAAATTTTCTGCCCCCTTTTCTCTCTCTCCTCTTCTTCAGTATTCTCTATAATGCAAATGTTATTATGCTTGATGGTGGCTCTGAGTTCCCTGAGTTTACCTTTCATTTTTGATTATTTTTTCCTCTTTCCTATTCCACTTATTTGCTTTCCATTTTTCTGCCCATTGCTGATCCATTCTTCTGCTTCCTCTAGACTACTATTTACTCCCTTTAATGTATTTTTAATTTCAGGTATTGATTTCATATCTAGTTCTTTTTTTATGTTTTCTGTCTCTCTATTGAGGATCTCACTGAGATCCCCTACTCTTTTACCAAGTTCAGTGAAAATCTTTTTGAAGATTACTTTAAATTCTCTATTAGGCATATGATTTAGCTCATTTTGTATCGTTCTCTTACTGTGATTTTGTCCCATTTTTCATTTAGGATGTATTCCTCTGTCTCTGATTCTGTGTGTTAGAGACATCAGCTACGTCTCTTGCTTTTGAAGGTAGTGGTCCTATGAAGAAGAGGTCCTGTAGTGCCCTGCAATGCAATGTCCTCTGTCAACCAAAACCTGGTGCTTCAGGGGCGTCTCCTATGTGTGTTGCATGCACCCTGCTGTTGTGGCTGGGCTGCCTTTTCCTTCAGTCTAGTTATCTGCAATGGTTCTCTTTACCTGTTGTAGGCAGAGTTTGGTCCCTGTGTTGTCAGTGGGCCAGTCAACTTGGGCTTGAGTTGAATCAGACCAGGTATTTGTCAGAGATGCCATAGCACCAAACTACAGAGTGCTTTCTCTGTATTGACCCCTGAGAAGTTTTTGTTGGTGGGAGGGGCTTGTAGTCAGAGAAGGAGTCTGCCCTAGCCCACTGTTGGGGCTGCAGTCAGACTGGCGTGTGTAAGTTTCTTCCCCTCTCCCTAGGGCAGGAGTCATTTTGGAGTGGTTTTGGCCCCTATCGGGGCTGCTTGCACCGCCAGGCTCATGGCACCATTTTGGATGGTTCAGGCCAAGGGCATATTAGAGGATGCGGGTCCACAGGAGAACAGGGGGTGGGTTTCCCAGGGTTAGCAAGATTTGCACAGATCCATGATGAGAGGGGACCTGCAGCTGCTCAGGAAACTCCTGCCACTAGGCTGGAGCGGGCAAGTCCACAGGAGAGCATGGGGATGGGCACACAGGGTCCATGCTGGTCTGCTGGCACAGGGGACCTAAAGCTGCCCAAAACCAAGGTCAGCTGGGTTGGAAGGTTGGATCTACAGAAGAGATGGGGGGGTGGGTATTATGGGCGCCTGTTGTTAGCAAGTTTTATGGGTTTCCTGTGGGCGAAGACATGGGGCCTAGGCCTGGCTGAAGGGGGCATGTTTTTGGGAGAAGGTGGAGGTGGGATACCTGTTACCAAGTTAAGTGGAGTGTTGGCACTATGTTGTTCCTGCAGGAGTCTGTGTAGCTGGGGTTGAAAGGATTGTGCCCACTAGTTCCTTTGTTCCTGAGAAAGTCTCCTAAAGATCCCTCCTCCTCCAGCACATGCTCTGAGATTAGTAGCTAAATCTCCTTCCCGTATATCTCAGGCCTTTTTCAAACTGCTACATGTATGCTGTATCTCTGAGGGGATGTTTGTTGTGTTGAGTCTTTCAGGATGGGGACTCAGTTTCTTCTTGTCCTCCTGGCTCTGAGCTGAGCCTGCTGATTTTTAAAGTTCCAGATGTTAGGCACCCTGATTGTAAAAACTTGGGAAATTATGCTGCTCTGGTTTTCAAAGCTGAATATTATGGGGATTTGTCTTCTCCATGGGATGCCTGGTATGAGTCTGTTTCTCTCCTCTCAGTGCCTGCTGTGTCTCTCCTTCCTTCAGACAGTCCCATGGGCTCATTTAGCTCCCACAAGTTTGCCCTTCTGACTTCTTCTCTATGTTTACCGTGGAGAGACTTGTCTGCCAGTCTTTGGGTCATTTCTGGGTTATTTACACCAATGTGTGTGTTATTCAGTCATACTTGTGGGACAAGGTGAGCTTAGGTTCCTCCTACTCTGCCATCTTCCCTGTAAGTTCTTGGGTGGTTTGATTTTTTTTTTTTTTTAAGTGAAAGAGCTATAGAGACTATTTAAAAGAGCTTTTTGTTGTGGCTTTTTTGGTTTGAATCTGAAAGACATTAGGGAGTCTTGTGAGTAGAGGGAATTGAGGGCAGTATATTAAGAAAGAATCAATCACCTGGGATTCAAACACTGGTGCCTGTTTTCACCTTTCTTTCAGCTAAGTATTTGTTCCCTGGCATCATTAGTTAGGAAATGTTTGAAGTCTCTCTACATCCTTGTTGAGATCCACTCCAATCAATTTTTGTCAGGAAGAAACTGAGGCCTAGGTTGGACAAATGACTTGCTTAAGGTCTCAAACCTGCTAAGTGCCAGGATTTTATAATTGCTTTTTATGTATGTATTTGTGCTTGCATGTATATGGGTTTATTTATATGTACATATTTACTTGTCTTACTGAGGTAATCAATATTAAGAGTTTGACAAACCTTCTATATTTTCTTATGCTAGTGTTTATTTTATCTTATAATAAATCAGGGATATATTTCCAGGTCATTAAGAATAGTTAAATTTATTTTTCCTACTTTAAAGTTAAGATCTAGGGGCACCTGGGTGGCTCAGTTGGTTAAGTGTCCAGCTTCAGCTCAGGTCATGATCTCACAGTTCATGAGTCCGAGCCCCGCATTAGGCCCTGTGCTGACAGCTCAGAGCTTGGAGCCTGCTTCGGATTCTGTGTCTCCATCTGTCTCTTCCCCTCCCTGACTCGCACTCTCTCTATCTCTCAAAAATAAATAAACATTAAAAAATTTTTTTAATTAAGATCTAATTGACATACTATAAAATGTATTTGTTTAAAGTATATAATTCAGTGGTCTTTAGTATACTCACAAGATTGTGCAACTATCACCTTATCTCATTCTAGAATATTTTCATTATCCTAAAAGGAAACTCTGGACCCATTAGCAGTCACTTCTTATTTGTCCTCCCCTCAGCCCTCATAGCTACTGATCTACTTTTTGTCTTCCTACATTGCCCATTCTAGACATTTCATATACATGGAATCATATGATAGGTGGCCTTTTGTGTGTGGATTCTTTTCTTAGCATAACGTTTTCAAGGTTCATCTTGTAGTATCAATACTTTTCTTATGGCCAAATGTTTCATTGTATGGGTATACCATATTTGTTCATTCATTCATCAATTGACGTGTGGCTATTATCACTAATGCTGCTATGAACGTTTGTGTACAAGTTTCATGTACACCTTTGTTATCATTTCTCTTGGGTGAAATTGTTGGGTTATATGGTAATTTTATGTTTAACTTTTTGAGGAATTCTTAAACTGTGTTCCAAATCAGCTGTACCATTTTACATTCCCACCAACAATGTATGAGATTTCCAATGTCTGCACATCCTTGCCAATATTTGTTATAGTCGTTTTGTCTATGGCTATCCTAGTGGGTATAAAGTGCTCTCATTATAGTTTTGATTTACATTTCCCTAATGACTATTGATATCAAACACCTTTTCATGGGCTTATTGGCCATTTGTATATTTTCTTTGGAAAAATGTTTATTCAAATCCTTTGTTGATTTTTTTTTTTTAAACAGGGTTATTTGTCTTACTATTGAGTTGTAATAGTTCTTTATATTTTCTGGATACTAGTCCCTGATCAGATATATAATATGCAAATATTTTCATTCATTCTAGGGGTTATATTTTTATATTTTTATTTTTTTAATTTACACCTGAGTTAGCATATAGTGCAACAATGATTTCAGGAGTAGATTCCTTAGTGCCCCTTACCCATTTAGCCCATCCCCCCTCCCACAACCCCTCCAGCAACCCTCTGTTCTTTATATTTAAGAGTCTCTTATGTTCTGTCCCCCTCCCTGTTTTTATATTCTTTTTGCTTCCCTTCCCTTATGTTCATCTGTTTAGTATCTTAAATTCCTCATATGAGTGAAGTCATATGTCTTTCTCTAATTTTTCTTGGCTCACCAGCTCCATTCACGCAGTTGCAAATGGCAAGATTTCATTCTTTTTGATTGCTGAGTAATACTCCATTATATATATATATACCACATCTTCTTTATCCATTCATCCATCGATGGACATTTGGGCTCTTTCCATACTTTGGCTATTGTTGATAGCGCTGCTATAAACATTGGGGTGCATGTGTCCCTTTGAAACAGCACACCTGTATCCCTTGGATAAATAGCTAGTAGTGCAATTGCTGAGTCATAGGGTAGTTATAGTTTTAATTTTTTGAGGAACCTCCATACCGTTTTCCAGAGTGACTGCACCAGTTTGTTTTCCCACCAACTGTGCAAAAGGGTTCTTCTTTCTCCACATCCTCGCCAACATCTGTTGTTGCCTGAGTTGTTCATGTTAGCCATTCTGACAGTGTGAGGTGGCATCTCATTGTGGTTTTGATTTGTATTTCCCTGATGATGAGTGATGTTGAGCATTTTTTCATGTGTTGGTTGGCCATCTGGATGTCTTCTTTGGAGAAGTGTCTATTCATGTCTCTTGCCCATTTCTTCACTGGATTATTTGTTTTTAGGGTTTTGAGTTTGATAAGTTCTTTATAGATTTTGGATACTAACCCTTTATCTGATATGCTGTTTGCAAATATCTTCTTCCATTCTGTCGGTTGCCTTTTAGTTTTTCTGATTGTTTCCTTCACTGTGCAGAAGGTTTTTATTTTGATGAGGTACCAATAGTTCATTTTTGCTTTTATTTCCCTTGCCTCTGGAGTCGTGTTGAGTAAGAAGTTGCTGTGGCCAAGATCAAAGAGGTTTTTTCCTGCTTTCTCCTCGAGGATTTTGATGTCTTCCTGTCTTACATTTAGGTCTTTCATTCTAGGGGTTGTATTTTTACATTCAATTTTAGTATATGTGCTGCTGAAGCAAGCACCTATGTTTACATTCTTGATGGTATCCTTGAAGAACAAAAGTTTTAACATTTTGATAAAGTCTAATTTATCGTGTGTGTGTGTGCATACACGTGTTTGTGGTGTCATATATAAGAAATTGCTTAAGCCAAGGTCATAAACCTTTACCCCTATGTTATCCTCTATATATTTTGTAGCTTTAGCTATTACAAATCTTTAGGTTTTTGTTCCATTTTAAGTTTATTTTTGTATATGGGATAAAGTAGGGGTCCAAGTTTATTCTTTTGTTTGTGTATTTCCTGTTTTCTCAGCATCATTTGTTAAAATGCTGTCCTTTCCCCATTGAGTGACCTTGGTACTCTTATTGAAAATCAGTTGACCATAGTTATCTGGCTTTAGTTTTGGAATCTCAGTGCTATTTCATTTATCAATATGTTTATCCTTATGCCAGTATCAGACTGTTTTAACTATTGTAGGTTTGCAATAAGTTCTAAAATTAGGAAGTGTGAGACCTTCAACTTTTTTTTTCTTTTTTTGAGAGAGAGAAAGAGAGAGAACAAAACGGGGGGGCAGAGGGATAAGGAGAATCTTAAGTACACTGACTTTACACCCAGTGCAGAGCCCAACATGGGTCTCAATCTCACCACTGTGAGATCATGACATGAGCTGAGATCAAGAATTGGATTCTTAATTGACTAAGTCACCCAGGGATCCCATGAGATCTCCAACTTTGTTGTTCTTTTTCAAGATTGTTTTGGCTAACCTGAGTTCCTGAACTTCTGTATGGATTTTAACATATTGTCAATTTTGTATTAAAAATAAAAAAGAGGAGCATCTGGGTGGCTCAGTCAGCTGAGCACCCAACTCTTGATTTCAGCTCAGGTCATGATCCCAGGGTCATGGAATCAGGCCCCTCATCGGGCTCTGTGTTGAGCATGGAGCCTGTTTAAGATTCTCTCTGCCTCTGTCTCTCTCCCCTGCTTACATGTGCTCTCCCTCTCTCTCTCTCTCTCTCTCTCTCTCTCAAATTAAAAAAAAAAAAGGCATGTGGAGTTTTGATAGGGATTGTGTTGAATCTCTAGATCAGTTTGGGAAGTGTTGGCATTTTGACACTTTTAAGACTTTCAACCCATGAACACGGGTTATCTTTTGGCATTTAGTTCTTTTAACAATATTTTGTGGTTTTCAGTGTACAAGTCTTGCACTGTTGTGTTAAATTTATTCCTAAGTATTTTATTCTTTTTGGTGCTATCTTAGGTGGGATTATTTTTATTTTTAAAATTTATTTCTATTTTTTAAGTTTATTTTGAGTGTGTGTATGTGTGTGAGTGTGAGAAGAGGAGGGACAGGGAGAGAGGGAGAGAGAGAATCCCAAGCAGTCTCCACTCGTTCAGTGCAGAGTCCGATGCAGGGGCTCACAACTGTGAGATCATGACCTGAGCCAAGATAAAGAGTTGGAGGCTTACCTGACTGAACCACCCAGGCATCCCTGGAATTGTTTTTTTAGTTCTACTTTTTTGAGAGGGACATTGCTAGTGTATACACATGTAATTGACTTTTGTTTATTGATATTATATCCTGCAGCCTTGATGAACTGGTTAATGAGTGTTACTAGTTCCCTCCCCCCACTGGATTCCTTAGGATTTTCTATGTACAAGATAATGTCAACTGCAAATATAGTTTTATTTCTTCCTTTTACTACTTTTTCCTGCCTAATTATCCTAGTTAGAACCTTCAGTACAATGTTGACTAGAAGTAGCAAGAATGAACATCCTTGATTTGTTCCTGATTTTAGGGGTAAAGCTTTCAGGTTTTTTTTTTTTTTTCAACATTTATTATTGAAAGACAGAGACAGACAGAGCACACGTGGGGGGGGGGGGCGGCGCAGAGAGAGAGGGAGACACAGAATCCGAAGCAGGCTTCAGGCTCTGAGCTGTCAGCACAGAGCCCGACACGGGGCTCAAACCCACAAACCAGGAAATCATGACCTGAGCCGAAGTCAGACACTTAACCGACTGAGCCACCCAGGCGCCCCTAGAGCTTTGTTTTTTTACCATTAATCATGAAGTTTATGGGATTTTCATAGATCCTTTTTATCAGGTTGAGGAGGGTCCCCATCTATTCCCAGTTTGTTGAGTGTTTTTGTCATAAAAGACTGTTGGATTTTGTCAAATGCTTCTTAATTGTCTATTGAGATGATCATATTGCTTTATCTTTTATTCTATTAATATGATGTTGTACATTGGTTGATTGTCATATCAAGATGGTTGATCCCATCTTGCATTCCTTGTCAATGGCTTATATTTCTTTTTATATGTGACTGGATTCCGTTTGCCAGTATTTTGTTGAGGATTTTTGCATCTATAGTTGTCATAAGGGATAGTGATCTTTTCTTGAGATGTTAACTCATTTTTAATGGGCCAAAGGTAGTCCATAATATGAATACATTGCTCTGTTGAGGAATATTTAAATTGCTTTTATTCCTGTAATAAGCAGTGCTAAAATAAACACCCTTTCACATACTTACATACATATTCATTTTATTTCTTTAGACTTTTAAATATATGGTTGCTTAGTCAAGTGTATATTTATGTTAAATATTAACATTTCTAGACTACCTTCCAAAAATGTTATAGCAGTTTACATCTCTCATCCCAGAGAGAGATGTGATTGCTCCCCCATACTTTCTCCTGCATGGGATAACCTTTTGAATTTCTTCCCAACTGTCAAATATTTTTCATTGCTTCAATTTTAATTTTCCTAACATGTAAGAAGGTTGAACATTGTTCCCCATGACAGTTGCAATTTACATTTCTTCTATAAACTGTCCATTTATTTGCTTTGTCTATTTTTTTTTAATTGGATTGTTTTTGTATAATGTATAGGACCTTGTGTACATTAGGGATATTCACCATTTATCAGTGATGTTTTGCAATGCTTTTCTCTAGTTTTGATTAGTTAAATGTATCTTTTCCTTTCTAGCTTGTAGGTTTCTTTTTACAGTTACCATCTCATGCATCCCTAGGTTATATAAATTTGTATATATTTTTAAAAAATATTGTATTTCCTCCTAACAAATGGCTGCAAATCTCTTTTAAGTACACAAGCTAAATAAACCAATCCGGAAAGATGCTTACAAGATGCTTGTGATAAAACTGCTTTGATGACAGAGGGAAAGAAAATCCCAGGGCTTGGTTTTGAAGGGCTTGACATTATTGCAAGGCTGAAGACCTCAGGGGGGCAGACACGGGGAGGGGGGGCGGTGAACTGGTCCATTTCCTGGAGATGAGGCCTCCTCTGGAGAACCCTAGCAAGAATTCATGGGATGCCTCAGCAGCCTCCCTTGGCCTTCCCACACTGTTGGCAACCAGCTAAGCCATGCAGACTCTTGCCCCAAAGTCATGATGAGATGATGTGTGTTAAACTGCAAAACAACCTTCAGAACCCATTCCTGCATTCCCTTTCTCTTCACACCCTTAGTACCACATGTGTACTCTCTTCTATGCTATTTTTTAGTCCCTAACACCTGTGTGGTAGCATCTGAAATAAGCTTTGGAGAAACATGGTGTGTTCCCAGAGCGGCAGTCCTGGGGTTGGCTGGACAACCTTCCGGGAAGTTTTGCGATCCCGGAATTTTAGAAGTTTATAGTGCTTGGTGCCAATTTGCTCAGTCAAAGGTGGAGGCTGCATATATGAGAAGGAACTAGCAGACTGTTCTCTGATTCTATCATTCAAGGGATTGTAGTTTGGACAGAAGGCCATCCACCTCAGAGGAGTTCAGTCTTCATAGAATCATAAAGTTAGGACTTGAGACTATGTTCAAGTTGCCTTACATTGGAGGAAAGCCAAGCTCAGAACTCCGCATTCTCACTCATTGCAGGGGAGCTTGTTCTTTATAAGGACAATCATCCCTGACTCACACATCTGACTGTTGGATAAAATATACCTGGTCCCTTTTCTTTTCTCAGGAGGGGAGAGGACGGCAGTAAAGGGACAGACTTTAAAAAAAAAAAAAAAAAAAAAAAAGGACTAGAGACTGAAGGTCAAAGCTGCTGTGGTTTAATATTTGTTTAAATCTTATTTTTACATCACAACATTTATGAGATAAGATCCAATGCTAGTACCATTGTTGTTCATATCATTTAAATACAATAGCAGAAGAGATCTTGAAGGGTTCTTGCCAGGCAGCACAATGCAGAGTTAGACTAAACTGGCCTCAGAAATTAGAGCCAGGCTTGAATCCTCCATCGATACTGACTTATATGCCTGTGCTTCAAGGGTGATAGCTACACTCACCTCAAAGGGCTGTGAGTCAGAAGTCAGATAATACATGTCAGGTGTTCAGCATGCTGCAAGTGCTCACTAATAAATGCTCACATTCAGCACCATTTTATTTTGGTTTTGATTTTTAAAAAATCTGTAGTTTGGGGGGTACCTGGGTAGCTCAATAGATTAAGGGTCCAATTCTTGATTTTTGGCTCAGTTCATGATCTCACGGTTCGTGGGATCTGGGCTCTGAGCTGACAGCACGGAGCCTGCTTGGGATTCTCTCTTCCTCTCTCTCTACCCATCACCCACTCATGCTCTCTGCTCAAAATAAGTAAATAACATTACAAAAATATCTATAGCTTTCCTAAGTTCAGTGTATACTGCTTGAAAGGTAAAAACAAACAAACAGAAACAAAACTCTGCATGAATTCCCAGCATAAAAATATTTGAGGTTGTGCATTTTATACATTGAATATTCTACTCTAAATAGGCCCCCTTTGCAATATGAAATGGTTTTAAGTGCTTTCTGTCTTTGTTGGGCATGTTCTAGTCCCTGGTGTCAGAAATTCAAGTCCAATTAGCTTGAACACAAAGGGTCACAAGGAAACTGTAAAAGGGGTCAGTGAACGTAAGGACAGAATAAACTGGGCCTTAACTAGGGACTTTCTATTGCATCATTGCCCTTTTTTCTCTCCTCTTACCAGCTTCATTGTTCTGTCTCACTGGCTTTATCTACATGGAGAAAAACAGCTGCTCAAGATTTTCAAGCTTTTCATCTTAGAGGTCCAGCCATTAGAGCAAGACCACCTTGAGTCTCAATCCCAGATGGCTAGGCCATCCCTAGAATAATGTAGTGAAGTCTGGGTAGTGGTTTTAGAGGAATCCAGCAACTTGTGGAGAACAGAGTGGATGGGGTTGAGTGTGGGAGAGGGTGTTTCTAGCCCACTGTCCTGGAAGGGAGTGGCAGACAAAACAATAGAGGCCTATCATACTTTTCTTTTCTTCCCCATGCCTGATGAAACCAAAATGTTATCTTAGCTCAGGCTCTGCAAAAATAACACCATAGAGCCTTCAGTCTTTGGGCAAAAGCACCTTAACTGCAGAGAAGCCAATTTTCATTTATGCTAATATTCATAAGTGCTGAACATGAAAATATGCACAGCAGGATAGGAAGGTTTGAGCACGTCACTGAGGCTGGTAGGGGTCAGTTACACAAATCTCATTCAATTCAATTTCCAATTCTGTGTGGATCCTGATTTTTATCCCCATTCCCCCGTGCCCCGCCCCTCCGCCCCCCCCCCCCAATACAACACAACTCTTCACATGATGATTAAAGAATGTATTTACACATGACAACTTAGAAATGTATTGCCTCGCATAGATCCGTGTGTTATTTAGGACACTGCATTCTGTGGTGCACTGTTCTCAAACTTCATCCATTTGCTCATCATTCCTGTGATTTCTGCCATATCTGAGTAGCACCTGCGCCATTATTTACTTACCATATTCCTTTTCTTAAATATCCACTTTAATCTTACCTGGTTTTCTTTGATATGCCGGATACAATTTTTCCTAGTACAGATGACAAAACTACATAATTTAAAGATGTCAAGCCATGTACCGTTTACAGTTGTCTTGTATATTTCCCCACTTTGGGAAACAATGCTATAGTGGAAAATCTACAGCGTTCAATAGCTCATATGTGCAAGAAATTTTGTTGATGTGAATTGAACATGTTTCTTGTAGAACCTGTTTGGATAGAAAACAAAACATCTGTGCCTTCAGTCCTAGGGGGGAAAAAAAAACTAAGAAGCATCCTTTAGTTATCCTTTGACTCGGAAAAGGGGATGGAAATTTATTTCTTCTATGGTTTTGTTAACCATAAAATTATTTTTTATTTCCTAATATGTAAATGCATCTTTCATCTACAAGGCCAAAATATTATAGTTAAGGCTAAAATCCTCTTTGATCATCACCTCCCCATTTCTTATTAGGGTAAATCTGAGTTACAAATTCAGGTTCTATCCTTTCAGACTTCTGGCCACGATTGTCTCTGTTCCATTTGATGTCAGTTAACAGCTACTCACAGATTTCCTTCAGTGCCTTGAACCAGTAAGTTTTCCACTCTTCTTCACAGGGCTGTGTATATTGGAGCATGCCTTCCACAGGCAGAGAGTTCGCAGTTCCACCCTGGCCTTCATTCCTTGCTTGCACAGGGCCTTGTGATCAGGCAGAAGTGAGACTGAGGACTTCTCAGGTCCTTCCTTGGCGTACTCATAGCCCTGTACATGTACATGGCCTTCTAGATGCTCAGGACCACGTCACAAGCTTTAACCGCCCCCTTGGATATCTCCGTCCCCAGGTCTTGGAAGCTTTTGACCAGGCTCTTGTTTGCCCCAACTGGTACTGCAGCCTCAAGCAGCGACAGTGTTACATGATTAAACTGATTATTTTTCAACAAATGCCCTGGATATAAGGTTTTTCCCATAAAGCGAGCTCCTAGTCAAGTTAGTGACACTGATCTGGGGAGGAGATATTTTGAGATGCTCCAAACCCAGTATGCTCCCTCTGGTGGCCGCAGGGCTCATTTTCAAGGCTACTGTGGAGCTGGGGAGAAGAGTAGATTGCGATAAAAAAAACACAAAGCCTGCTGTTCTTATCAAGGTTCAGATTGTTACAAGGCTTTAGTTAATTTCCAGAGTTCTGGAAAACTTGATGTTGGCATTTTTCTTGTTGCCACTGTTTTTGTTGCTTTGATGGAGAAGCAAATATATACAGACGTTCTCCATCAAATTCTTGGAAATCTTGTCTCTTCCCCCACCCCACATGCCGTTTACTCACTTTTGTCAGAGATGAGTAAAAGGTGATATTCTTCTATTGGAAGAGATAGGATCATCCATATTCTTATCAAGAATTTGGTGAGAAATGTGGTCAGCTGCACAGCAAATGCCCCAACCAACAAGGACAGCCATTATTCACCTTTGTTGAGTATCATGATTCTAGAACAGGACCTGCAGTTGCCAGGTCTTTCAAATTTTAGTAGAATCTGGAATTCAGTATTTTGTATGAAATTTCCACATTAAAAACATTTAAATGTTTATTGTTGAGAGAGATAGAGCGTGAGTGGGGGAAGGGCAGAGAGAGGGAGACACAGAATCCGAAGCAGGCTCCAGGCTCTGAGCTGTCAGCACAGAGCCCGACATGGGGCTTGAACCCACAAACCATGAGATCATGACCTGAGCCTAAATCAGACGTTTAACCGACTGAGCCACCCAGGCGCCCTTAAATTTCCACATTTTAAACGAAAAATTGACGACTTCAATTAAAATGAAAATATTGCATTAAAAGTAACACACCCATGCAAAAGACTATGGTTTGGAGCAACAGGTCTTATGGATTACATCACTGCCAAATGCTGCAGAGGTGATGAGACTTGCTGTCCCAAACATATATTCCCTCCCACCAGTCCAGCAGTAGAGGCGGAAACTGTTTTTTTTTTGGTCGCCACTCTGAATAAAGGGTAGCTGCACACAGATCTAATTGTTACTTTTAATTAGCACAAGGTAAGATATCTTGAGAGGTTTAAAAGGGTCATTTGCATCCGTTTTGGGGGGGCAGTCATGCAAACATGTTGGCTGGGTGGGGGTAGGAGGAAGATACAGTGAAAATTACATAAATTCTTTTGGGGCAAAGGGCTGGATAGTCAACTTCTGCATGAAAAGCACTGGGGGCAGAATCCCATGGATTCTTCTTTCTTGTTTTATTTGCCTGTATGGCAAATATGGGAGAGCATATCCTCTAATAGCTTCCGAGAATGGGAGCATGGGAGGCAAATTTGTGAGATCTCACATTTCTAAAAATGTCTTCATGATACTTCACACTTGGCCAAGAGTAAGCAGGTGGGAAGTCTTCATCTTTCAAATTTGACGTACTTGCGTCACTGATTTCTAGCTTCCAGTGTTGCTAGCAAGCAGTATAAAGCTATTCTGATTTCTAATCCTTCTATGTGACCACCTTCCTACATTTTTGGGAGCTTCTCTTGGTCCTAGTGTTTTGAAATTTCAGGACGGTGTGCCTTGGGGGAGGGTTTATTTCCACTCATCGTGCTGAGCACCCTCCTGCCCTTTCCTTCTGGAAACATGGTGTTTCATGATTTCTTCTCCATTTTCTCTGTTCTTTCTCAAGTCCCTACTACTTGGATATTGAATGTTCTGGTCTGATCCTAATCTTTTATATTTTCATTTGTTTTATTTTGGGGTTATTCTCTTAATTGCAGCTTCTAACCCTTCTGAATTTTTCATTTCCGAGAGCATTTCCACGTTCGTTAAGCACCCTTTTCAATAGCATTCTGTCCTCAGTCTAAAGAGGATTTATTTCCTCTCATCTCTCGGGAGATAAACAATTGTTTCCTGAAGTTGCTTCTCCCTTAGTCTCTGATTCTTCCACGTTGTTGGCTTTGGCTTTTCATGTTAGCAGCTTTCATCAGATGTCAGGTCATTCAAAAGCTGACAGGGGATTGTTGAGTGTTTCACCTCGGGGCAGTGGTTCTCAATCCTGGCTGCACAGAGGAAACACCTGTGGGGCTTTAAAAGTCACCGATGCTGGGGCGCCTGGGTGGCTCAGTCGGTTAAGCATCCAACTTCAGCTCAGGTCATGATCTCACGGTCCGTGAGCTCAAGCCCCACGTCGGGCTCTGTGCTGTCAGTTCAGAGCCTGGAGCCTGCATCGGATTCTGTGTCTCCTTCTCTGCCCCTCCCCCACTCTCTCAAAAAATGAATAAACATTAAAAAAACATTTAAAAAAATCACCAGCGCTCTGGAAATACACATTTTATTGGTTCAAAGTGTGATGTGGGTGTAGGGGTTTTGAAAAGCACTGCAGGTGATATTACTGTGCAGCCCAGGCTGAGAAGAACCACCCAAGGATGCTCTGGCTGAACCATTTCATTGACCATCTTTAGATCTTTTTGGCCTATGAGGCTCTCTAGGTAACACGCTTAATATTCTCCTGTATGCATATGTTCACTGAATCCCATTTCTGATATGGTACACACAACTTTACTCTCAGCTGTGGATTGCGTCTCCCAGGCTAGGGATTTCTATTTTACCTTTTGAGGAGAAACATACAGGCTTCTGCAGGGTTGCAGCTGTCCAACTGGAAACAACACAACACGGGAGGAATTTTATGGATCCAATGGCATTTGAAACAGCTTTCAACTGGTAGTATTTTAGGGTCCTTTCCCTGTTCATCATCACTTCAAAAGGACATGTTTCTGTCAGTTTTTGAGCCTTCAGCGTATTCTGCATGTGAATTGAGGTGATGCTCATTCCTCTCCTTGAGAAATTAGAATTCCAAAATTCTGGTGCTAGCAAGTGCTTTCCCATTCTTCCCAGTGTTGAGGGGAGCTGTGATTCAACAACAGTAACAGTAACAACAACAAATCTTTACTAGACTTTCAGTGGAGTGTTAGGAGCATGCAAACTCTCACGTGTCCACTTTGTCACCTTTACTCACAGGAATGGCCATCACTCTTTATAATGCAGAGCTTATTTTCTTCTAGAAAGTTTTTCTGTACATTTTTTTTCCTCCAGAAATGAGAAAGATACTAGCAATTCCTAGCAAAACCATCTGAACATAAGGAAACCATGGCCATAGCAGGGGCACTGTGCTTTATTGCTGTTGTTGTTGTTGAATGAGACCCAGGGGAGGGAAGATGGAAGTCAAAACCCTGGGAGTTTGTCTTGGAGAGAGAGCATTCTGGGTCTCCGTGTGTACGGAGATAGACCTGGGCCCCTAAGGTTTGGCATTTGGATAACAGGTAAGGGACGCAGACTCTGACAAAGAATTAACTGGCAGCCCCCGGGGCCTGTATTGTCCATAATCACATTTTAGCTGTCCCATACAGGGAAATCTGAATCTTTAGCTTCTTTTGAGACTTTAGCACATGTGATTATGGCCTGTGATCTTGCAGGACCTCGGGTGCAACTGCTCTTTTGGATGCCACCTGGGTGGCCTCGAAAGGCATTTGACTGTGCAACTTTGGGGATGTGGTTTAAGTTTTTAAAAAGTAACAACAACAACAAAAGCAATCCTATTCATGGCAGAAAAACCCTACTTACGTCAGAAAGAATTAAAACATTTATTGGGCATAAATATATTACATATACACTACAGATACAGTTAGGTATTACATATAGCATAGTATTTGCAAAATCTATACATTAAAATTGATATGGCAGTTTTAATACAATGTGTATGAAATAGTCTAAAATTTACAATACAGGAAAACATGATTATTTTTTTTTCTCCTAGAGTTGAAAACCTTGGAATGTATGTCCAACAGTGAGGTAAAACATTTTGTCTTTCAATTTAAAGAACTGTGCAAGGATAACATTCAAACACATTCAATTAGGGCACTTTTCAATTTTGACAGGAATACTGATTTACTGTAGCCAACAAAACACAGTTAGAAAATGCCAACAATCTCAAGTTGATAAGAACAAGGCAGATAATATGAAAAAAATCTTTTAAAAAAGTTTTCTCTTTAAACAGTTTCTTTGAGGACAAAGGGCAGTTTGCATTACATGACTGGAATTTCTTGTGCCAGGGAGGAATCTGACATACAGAGCATCGGGAATCGGCCACTCACTCATTCCTATGTATTGCAAAAGGGCAAGAGAAATAAGGTCGATATAACACTTTATTTTATCGTTTGTGTGTAACGGCAATACACATATAGTTATATACTGATGTCACAAATACGTATTTGTGATAGAAAACAGAGCCAGATGGAGTAATAATTTTTGGACTGACGGGTTTATAATGGACACCAAATCACGAAGAACAATAAAATAAAGTGCCGCCAGCTGGTATTTCACCCACTGCAGCTTTCTGGTGGCTCAACAGGATGACAATCTCAAAAAAGATAAAGTACTCGTAGCAGTCTTGGCCTTAAGTATTCTTTCATTTAAAACATTTCAACCAATTCAGAGAATTTCTTTATAGCAGCAGTTCTGAAGTGTTTCCAAAAAGGGACCTCCCCCCTACCCAGCAAACAGGGTTTTTGGACACACTTAACTCTTCATTTCATGCAGGTGTTTTGGGGGGAGAAGGTGTGTTTTAAGCAATGGTCTCCAGAAACGCAGATGCCACGGTAGAGTGGGTCATAATATATACTTAAGCAGAGGGCTGAGTTTTGGAAGGCCAGAACTTTGGCAAAAATATATTTACCTTGATGCCATCACTTTGCAAGGCTAATTAAACTAATTATTACAGCCAATAACAAAATACAAAACTCTCTAGTACTTACTACATCAATATAGGCACCCAGAGTAATTCATTGATCTCAGCACTTTCTTTCAAGAGATGATTATGGTTTTTTGGGTACATGTAAACGTTTCAATCACTGATAATGGATTTTTTTTTTTTTTGGCATTTAATGCACTAGATGCTCTTCTCTTTAAAAACACAAGAAAATGTCAGAAGATTGATAATAATACTACAGATGTTGCCAAGGTACAGGACTGACCTAAAAATTACAAAAGTATAAAACACAAAATAACATGCTACAAGGGGAAATTAGTACATAAGTACATGTAAAAAATTTTACAATAAATAAAGATTGCACTGTAATTGGCATTTAAAGTACTGTATGCAGAATATAGTATAAATAAACCAAAAACAAAATAATGTTGGTTTCCCCATGACTTTGGTATGGGAATATTATAAGCTAGTACAGGATACTGCATCTTAAGACAACATAGACCAAGCACAAAATCGCTATGATCAAGAAAAACCAAGTAGCAAAAATATACAAAAACAGAAGCAGGGGGATACACTGTGTCTGTTGCACCCTTTTGGAATATATTTATTTGCACCTCCAACTCTTAAATGTCCCTGAGGTACGCGAACATTATGGACTTCATATAAATAATCCAATGACTTTGGGTTAAACTTGATTATCTCATGACTCAGAATAAACATGCAAGAGTAACACTTTGCACTCCAATAGCACCTGTTGATCAAGGATCTCAAAGCACTTACAAACATTAGAATCCCCATTTCATTTTATTTCATTTTATTTTTAATGCACGGGAAACTGAGGCACAGAGAGGTAAAGTGACGTGTTCAGGTCACGCAGCAAGTTAGTGACAGATCCAGGGAGAGAATCTAGGCTCCTTCACCCCCAAACACCCTGTGCTCACCACCAAATATCATTCCCTCTCCACACATGGCCAGGTCAAACCCACAAAAATAGGAACTACAAATTTAGATGACTCTCGTTTGGGTTTTACCAGTTTTCATCTGCTGTTAGATTAATATGATGTGCATTGAATCAAGGTATTGAAATTCGATCACTTCATTGATACCTCAAAGAACAGCCTAAAGGCAAATCTTTCCAAAACAACAAGCTGTAAGAAGACTGCTCACAATTAGTATGAATCATGGACAATGGGCAGAGGCACTAAACAGTCACCAGTTCTCGCCATATAACTCTGGTCAAACATAACAGAATATAATAACTCTAGTGATTAGATTAGAAGTAGTTCTACACAAAGACAAACAAACAAGTTAAAGCAGCTTTTAAAACAGCTGAACAAGGAAACAACTAACTATTGCACAATGCCCTCTTAAAATTACTGCTATGAATCGATGGGGTAAAAATCTACAATGCTCCATAATTTATAGGTGCATTTTGGTTACTTGATTTCTTAGACAGGCAGCTCATAAGTGTTAAAATCAGAAGAAATACAGATCATTAAAACATTTTAGATTAAAGTACACATTTTGATTCAAATGAGCTAAACACAGTTAAACAACTGAGTGACAAAAGGGTTGTTTAGGGCAGCCTTATCTGAGCGAACACATCTTCTGTACGTTGTTGTTGCCATTGTAGTTGTGTGCTAATACTCTGACAACACTGGAATCCTAGACCTGTAACTACACACACTGTGATTCATGTTCACAGATATCGATGATCAAGACAAAAGAAGTGACTGGTGAATATAAATTACTAAACTGTAACATGGAAGAAAAAAAAACAACCAACCAAAGGCTTGCAAAAGACATCAGTGAAAACAGAATAAAGGTAAATCTGAAGATGAAAGAAAACATATGAAAGCTAGCTTTTGGTATCCGGTTTGCTTTTCTTTAAAAAAAAAAAAAAATCCAGTTTAGTCTCTTCCTAGTTTTGCATTTCAAAAAGGTGCACCAAAACACTGATATTTTTTTTTTCCTAGCTAAATCTGTAAAACAAGAGAAGTATATAAATCAAAGAACAGAAGGGCTTAAAAAGGGGAGTATCTGAATAAATGTGTGTATTAAAATGTGTAGCATTAATTAAATTCATACCTCTAGTTTTGTTGGGTTTGTTTACTTCATTAAGAAGTACTGTAATATAAAGGCAAACAAAATGGACAAAGTTGCAAAGCCAACCACAATGAGGGCTGCAAACTGTTCGTCAGTAGGCATCATGCTCTTCATTCTGGGATCGTCTATGCTCCCCGTGTCCCCTGTGAGCATGACCTCGCTTCGCTGTAATACAAAAGCCGCAGAGGGGCTGAAAGCTCCGCTTAGCTCCTGAGAGGTGTCTACACAGCGACGGCACACGCACACGCGGAACCTGTAGTCTGTGTTGGTCTGGAGGCCTGAGATCTGGAATGTTGCTTCTTCTCCCTTGTATACCTTCCGGGGAAAACGAAAAAGTCCTGGTCAGTTAATCTGTAACACTGTGGTCTTCTAAAGGAATAATCCTATAACGCTGGGGGCCTTGTGGACCTGGCTTTACGCCATAAAAACAAAAATGATGTAGACGGGTTACTTCTCCCAATCTGTATTTCATCCAACAGCAACAAAGGAAGGTGTTCTAACCCACTCTGAATAAACATAATACAAAATTCAGCGACTAGAATTGCAGCTGGCCTAAGTAATACATACGCATCTAAATTTTAATAAGCATTTAGGCTGTAAATTAGAAGATGACTTAATTCTTACAAAGAGCCCCAGGTCTTGGTCCACAGAACAAATTAACATTTGCTGAAAGGAAACAATTAAAAAGTTGTAGAAACAATATAATGCAAAGTGTCAGTTGGATGATTTTTTGACAGTTGCATGCACCATATAACACTACCCCATCAAGATATCCTACTTCCACCTTCAAGAAGTACATCCTATTCTGGGGCCCCTGGGTGGCTCAGTCAGTTAAGCATCTGGCTGTTGATCCCGGCTCAGGGCATGATCTCATGGTTCGTGAGTTCGAGCCCCAAATAGGACTCTGCACTGATGGGGTGGAGCCTGCATGGGATTGTTTCTCCTTCTCTTTCAAATAAATAAAAAGTACACGCTATTCTGACTTGTTTCTGTAATTAGTTTGGCCTGCTCTAGAAGTTCATATAAATGGCATCCCACTTCATGCCCGCTCTTGTGCCTACAAGCTTCATCCAGGTTACGGATTCAGTAGTGTTCCATCACCTGTCTAGACCTCAATGTATCCATTCTCTTTATGATGGACATTTGCATTTTTTTCCCAGTTTGGAGCTTTTATATAATGCTGCTATGAGCATCTGTGTACAAATCTTTGAGGACTTAAGTTTTTATTTTTCTGGAGTAAATACTTAGAAGTGCTGGGTCACAGGAACATCTACATTTCACTTCATGAGAAATAGTTTTCCCAAGTGATTACATCACTTTGTACCTTCTGCCAGCAAAGTAGGAGAGTTCTGGTTGTACCCCATCCTCATCAACATTTGTTATTATTGGTCATTTATATTTTAGCCATTCTGATGGGTGATAATGCTATCTCATTTGCATTTGTCTGATGCCTAACGATGTTTCTTATATTTTCATCTGCTTATTGGTCATTCATATACCTTCTTTTGTGAAGAGTATGTTCAAGTCTTTTTGCCTGTTTTTAATTTACTTACTTTTAGTTGTTTGTAGGAGCTCTTCTTTCAAAAAAATTTTTTTAAATGGTTATTTATTTTTGAAAGAGAGACACAGAGTGTGAGCAGGGGAGGGGCAGAGAGAGAGAGAGGGAGATACAGAATCTGAAGCAGGTTCCAGGCTCTGAGCTGTTAGCACAGAGCCTGATGCGGGGTTTGAACCCATGAACCGTGAGGTCATGACCTGAGCTGAAGTTGAACGCTTAACTGACTGAGCCACCCAGGTGCCCCGTAGGAGCTATTTTTATCATCTGGATATAAATCCTTGGCCAGATACATCTTACAAATATTTTCTCCTAGTTTTGTGGGAGGTATGTGCCTAATTGTTTTCTTGAAAAAAATTTTTTTCTACACACTCCAATTTATCCCAAATTAACATTTAAGTAATTCAGTGGTCCATCTGGTCATACAGACAGTAAACACAAGACAATCTGTTTTTTTCCATTAAGGACCTGGGAAATTTTCTTCCCCTTTGTTAACTCTAATACAATCACCACGAGGCTTACCATTACAGGGACCTGAAAACTACCAGTCTACTTAGAGAACTCTTGGAGGAAGGGAGATCTCACAAGGCTCTTTTATCAAAGTGATAGCCTCAAACTTAAAGAAAATGATGATCACATTAAAATTACATAAAAATTCATGGCTTACATTACAATCAATGAATTGAGATAGGAAAAAAAGTACCTGGAACTCAAGCAAATCAGTAAGAGATTTGGCTGATGAGTTGCTAAACAAGAAAGTAAAATTAACTGACTCTTTCCTGTATGAATGGCACTGAGGATTGATAAAGCACTTAAAATATGCCTGGTACATAGCACTGCACAGGAAAAGGAAGCTATTACACCATTTAGAACTTAAAAACAACTCCAAATATATTATTAAAACACAGCAATTAAAAGTGATAATCATAAGCATTTTCAACCTAGCTACAGGCTAACTTAGTAAAGCTGTCGTTTTTGCCCATCAATACAAATCCCCTAGAAAATAAAAAGTATTTCCAATGTTCTCAATGTCTGAAACGCTTGTCAGCTACAGAGTTAGTGGGGATCTTCAAATGTTGAGTGTTTTTAAAAATTTTTTTTAAATGTTTATTTTTGAGAGAGAGAGAGAGAGAGAGAGACACTATGAGTGGGGAGGGGCAGAGAGAGAGGGGGCACAGAATCCGAAGCAGGCTCCAGGTTCTGAGCTGTCAGCACAGAGCCTGGTGTGGGGCTCGAACTCACACGCTGTGAGATCATGACCTGAGCTGAAGCTTGGAAGCTCAACCAACGGAGGCACCCAGGCGCCTCCAAATGTTGAGTGTTTTTAAAGCCTGGTGTATCAACTTCTACCAATTACCAAGAAATAGGACCTACCATCAGTGAACACAAGTATACTGGCCATGCATTTAGTGTTGGGCAAACAAAGACAGTAGAAGGATCTCACGGTTTAGAAAAGGGAACCAACTACCAATGTTCACTTGATATTTAGCCTTTACACAATTTTTTGGGGGGGCATCTGGGTTGCTCAGTCAGATGGTTAAGCGTCTGACTTTGGCTCAGGTCACGGTCTCACAGTTTGTGAGTTTGAGCCCTGCATCAGGCTCTGTACCGACAGCTCAGAGCCTGGAGCCTGGTTCTGATTCTGTGTCTCCCTCTCTCTCTCTGCCCCTCACCAGCTTGTACTCTGTCTCTCTCTCTCAAAAGTAAATAGACATTAAAAAAAATTTTTTTTTAAAAGATCATAACCTGAGCTGAAGTCAGACGCTTAACTGACTGAGCTACCAAGGCGCCCCAGATATTTAGCCTTTTTCTTAAGATTTTTCCTCCCTCGTTTTCAAACTTTACAATGTCTTATTGTACTTTTGTCTAATGACCAAGTGCCAGAAAACCAATTTTGTTTGTTTCTTACTACTATTCAGATTCATCATTGCTTTTGCTAGGCCTTTTGTAAGATTTTAAGCATGTTCTGGGGCGGCTGGATGGCTCCGTTGGTTAAGCGTCTGACTTTGGCTCAGGTCAAGATCTTGCGGCTTGTGAGTTTGAGTCCCACGTCGGGGCTCTGTGCTGAAAGCTCAGAGCCTGGAGCCTGCTTCGGATTCTGTGTCTCCCTCTCTCTGCCCCTTCCCCAGCTCACCCTCTGTCTCTCTCTCTCAAAAATAAATTAACATTAAAAAAAAACTAAAAAAAAAAAAAAGATTTTAAGCATGTTCCCCTTGGTGAGTTACTTACCTTATTTCTTTAAAGACTGTAGCAAGAGCATTAGCAACTGGAGTCATAGAACTGGGTTGGAGCAACCAAGTATGAAAGGGCTGTAAGAAGAGCGCCCCCGTCTGGTACTAAGAGACCACTGAGGGAGAGGTCTCTCACTGCTCCAGTGATGATTTAGTTAAATGATGGTTTAAGAGGAGCTTGTTGTCATGGTGACTGCCCCGACCCACACACTGCCAGCTCTTCAGGAGTTCAACTACACCCTGATGGAACTGTCTATGAATTATTTCCCAACATGTGGGTGGTCTCAAGGAAACAAATGGTGTACGTGTTTTTTCGTTAAAGAAATCTTTTAACTGTAATGTTCTTTACTTTCTTAATTGAGATTTAATCTCTTAAGTCTAAATGCTCAAGTTGGTATTTTCGGAGAAAAGCCTTTTCTTGGAAACTATGGAGACCATTCCTGGAGGGAATGATTTACAACCCACGGGACCAGTTTGATAAAGAAGGTCGTTCCACACTTGCCACACAGCTCTGGTTTCTTATCTGCAACGTCCCAGTAAACAAGCCATTCTGATTCTGTGGTGAGAAGTTAGCACTGGGATGTTTACTGAATTGGAGAGAAGCTGTCATACAGCTTAGCTGTAAGATTTCCTGCTAGATCTGTTTTATTGAAGAGGCCGCTCCTCCTGAAGTATTTGTTGGCACTTACCACACACAGGTCGAAAGACTGTAGCTGTTGGAGCTCTTCTCCTCCGTGCAACCTGGGGAACTGGGAGGCAAGTGGGCCTTCCCTTCTCAAGCACAGGGACTGGAACCAGGATCCCAGGTCTAAATGCTCGCTCCGTTACTTTCTAGGTTTTGTGAACTTAGGCAACCGAACAGCTTTGAGCCTTAATTTCCTCACCTTTAACATGGGAATAGTAACAGTACCTAACCTAACTCTAAGGGGGGGCTGAGGGTTAAAGAGAAACTGTATGTGAAGAATGCTTTGTGAGAACACGCTGCAGAAGGTAAGCCAACTTTATCCAGTTTAATCCTCCTGCTTAGAGATGAAGTGAGGATCTTCAGAAAGGCTGTTCATTTCTTAAGGATTCCTTGCAAAGATGAGATCCCACTCCTAAGTCAAATACCTCTGCTCACCACTGGAACTGCCCCAGCTCTGCCTGTGCCATTCCCTCTGGTAGAGATGCCACCACCTGCCCTCTGCTTTACTCCTCATCTAATGACTACAGTCTGCCATGAGGTCCAGCTCTCCTGGCCTGACTCGGTCTTCCCAGACAGCCCCACTCTCTGTCTGGTGTTTCCATTAAACCCCTCCTAGATCACCCCATCCTGGTTCCTGCTGCCTCTGGGGGAAAACACTGCCTTTCCTTTATGCTGTATGGACAGCAATTCCCCCACTCAGTCTGTGCCAGGCAAAGGCTTGGGCAGCATTTCTGTGCTGTGGCCTCTTAATTTCTGCCTTCAAACAATGACCTCGTTGAAGGAAACCAGTTAATAACCTATCCCCACAGATGTTTTTGAGACTTTTGGAAACTGGATGTAAATGTTCACTTCTATTTATTTAAATGAATTCTATGGCTTCCAGAATTTGCACAGCTAGAGCTTTGGAAGAAAGCTGGCCCAAAAGTAGATTTCATTTCTTAGGAACCCAATTCATGGAATCCTGAACAGAGACTTCATATATTCATTTTGATGGCTCTTCTCAACTCTAACTTTCTGGAATGAAGATCTCTGAAAATGTTTTTAGAAAGCAAAGGAATGCTACTTTTCTCATACCATTTGGCAAAAAGCTTTAGTGAAGGAAAAATGAATGTCTAATCGAAGGGAACTTCCTTAATGACGAATCCAATTAAAACTTAGGCCTTAATTTCTAAATGTTTTTCTTTTAGCCATTCTTGGTGTTTTAATTGGAACAGCTCCCCCCTTTTCAAGCACTGCCAACTCAAAAATCTTTTAAAAAATATGGTAAACATATTGAGTGTGGGACTGTGTTCTATTATCCACAGCAACCAGCACCATGGATAGCCTCAACTAAGCTGATACTCAGTGAATGGTCCTCTAATTAGAACTTTCAAATACTCAAGAGCAGATAATCTTACACCACACTGTTTGAAAAGAGGGGAGAATTAGCAGAAACAAGGAAACATTAAGTATTAGACACACAAACCACATAGGCAACAGAAAAGAATTTTCAGTACAGGTGCAGCCATCATTGTAAAAAATGTTATCATTAACAGTAAGTTGTTTTTAGTGCATTAATAGAAACTATAGTTTCTAATATATTTTAGAAATAGTCAATGATGCTTATTAGGCCTTTTGGATTCTTATTTTATATTTTATTTTTAAGTAGGCTCCACACCCAACATGGGGTTTGAACTCACAGCCCTGAGATCAAGAGTTGCATACTTTAACTGACTGAGCCAGCCAGGTGCCCCGACTTTTGGATTCTTAGCTAAGGAAAAACAATTCCAACACCCCATTTCCTGAGGACTCTGGTTCCTGAGGCTGGAGATAACTGATTTGTTTTTGTGTAAACAGTCACAGCCAGGGGATCACAAAACCACAAGTTCGTCCTATCCATCACACAGCTGTGCCTCCACTGAAGTGACTTTTCCTGGGACTGCACAGCTCTCTGCATCAGGATGGCAGGCCTCGTGTCCCTTTATTTTCATTCATTTTGACAGGGGCACCATTATGGGTTTTTCCTCCTGCCTGAACCCAATTTAAAAGGCATAGCTCCATTTAAGATGGTCTTTATTGAAGTAACCAATCATAATATCTCAATAAGTATAGAAGCAATATTATTTTTATCAAGACTATTTCTGTTCTTGGTTTGATGTACAATAGATCTTAAAGTAATTTTGACCTTTATTCCAAACAGGAGGACTGAAAGTAATATTCAGATAACTGAAATGAACAACCTATGCCCGTTAATTCAGAACAACATGCTCTGCAGTTGGATTCCTTGATCCTGGAGAGTCTCTGGGGGAGGATCCCTGGAGGTCTGCACCTGGGCCAATGCTTGGGTCTCTTTACTAATACTGCCCCTCTCAAGAACTGCAAAGGGGGGCAGAGCTGCACAGCAGTGTCACTTATGTAGAGCGTTCTCATTAGTGAAGGGCCTGAAGCTCACAGTGGCCCCCAGTTAGAGGTTTAGAGGCCTTACTTTTATAACAAAGTGGCCGAGGCTCAGTGAAGTGAATTAATTCTACTATCACACGACTGTGGGATACCCTCCAGCTCAAGAGGGAACCCACCGACCTGCAAGCCTCCTTTGTAGAGGGCGCAGTGCTGGGCAGGCATCATTGTCCCTGAGCTGAAGAGGACAGGTAAGGGTACTGTTGCTGAACTGCCTCTTGGGGGTCTGCTGGTCTCACCCCAATGGGCGTTTAAGCTCTGAGAGCACTGCCCACGCTCTTCTGTTCTATGTCGGCTCTCTCATGGTACAAAGTACCTAACAGGTTCTCAATAAACCAGGGTCCCAAACCTGGACTTCGCTGAACAGAATAAAAACTTGTCTCGTGAAGTTTTAAGTGGATGTGTGAGCATTTTTCTGATGGCCTTCATCAGATACTTAAAGGAACCTGTAAACCTAAAAAAGTCAATCCGTAAAATAAATGATGGCTTTTAAATGTCCCCATGTTGATCTATTATTTTGCTTTGGATTTGATCCTTTATTCAGGCAAAAATAAAGAGGTGTATTAGGGAACTGAATTGAAAGCCATTAAAACATATGTAGGCTCTAAGACTTCCAAATGGTTGCCTTAAGAGCAGCTCTTTCCTCATAGTACCTGCTGTGATGCCATGAAGAACCAATGTTAAGTCCCAACACTACATTCTAAAACATGATATAAAATGAAAATTTATTCAGAGATGCCACCAAATTAAATGTAAAGGTCCACCAATTTTGAGATGCTTTAAAGGTTTACTTAATGCAACAAATCTGAGCACCAAGAATATTAATGATTTGTCACAAATTTTTCCCTAACATGTAACAATGTGTTACAGTTTGGTACTCTTTGCTCCTCTTCATGAAATATTTTTTTAGGGGCTCCTGGGTGGCTCAGTGGGTTAAGCATCCGACTCTTAATTTCGGCTCAGGTCATGATCTCATGGTTTGTGAGTTCAAGCCCCAAGTCTGGCTTTGCATCATGCTGACAGTACAGAGCCTGCTTGGGATTCTCTCTCTCTCCTTCTCTTTCTGCCCCATCCCTGTATGCTCTCTTTCTCAAAATAAATAAACGAACTTAAAAATTTTTCATGTAAAAATTATATAAAATTTGGTAAAAATTTTTCATACTTCTGGGGTATGAATATGAATCATCTTGCTTTACATTCTTATACAGGTATCAAACTATGTTATATCTCGTGCAAAAAAAATATCAGTCACCTGCATATACATATAATTTTCATTCCTTTCCAGAATGCTTTATAATTAATACTGTCTGACAAGAAGTTTTAAGCTTCTTTGAAAAAACTTGTGCTTGGCATGTTTATTAATGGCAGGAAAGCCAAATCAATCTATGTATGCGTTCTAATATAGAGTAAAATTTTAGGTGAGGATTTACTCCTTTAAGAGACCATTTATAATTACAACCAACTGCTCACCTCCTATCTTGGTGGCTGAACAAAAGAAAGCTAATAAGCCAGAACCAAGGCAAAGTTAAAATCAATGTTTCAAGTGAAACATCAGAAAAAGCCTTGGTGTTTGCCATATTTGCCTGTATAAGATAAGCCTGGGAAGCAGAAAGACACTCTCCTGTTACAGCTGATTTTTTTCACCTAAGTTACAAACCTTCTAAATCCACCCCATGCTGAAGCTTACTCTTACTACTACCCTGAGTATAAATAACACCGTTCCTTTGAAACTGCCTCTTTCACGCAGGCAAGAAACATTTACTGAGTGCCTAACTACGTGCCAGTACTGAGAAATAACAAGGAGTAACACAAGCCCATACATTCATAGGTCCTGTCTGGTTAGTGCTGGGATTGAGGAATCCAGAGTGCTCCCTAAGAGCACGGAGCTCTGCCGTGGTGTATGCTCGGTGAGAATTACCTCCCCTTTTCTTTTGCTTTGCTTCTATGTATTCAAAGCCTGTTATCTCCGGAGCACAATTATTTTAACCATTACTCTGCACCCATAATATAAATAGGTTTCATTTCCTATTTCATGTCCAGAAAAACTGAATGAAGTACTCAAAACATCATGTTTAAGTTAATGCTTATTGAACAGGGAGAAGCAAAAAAAAAAAAAAAAACCCAAAAAACCGCAGTACAAATTGTCCCTGACTCAACCGTGGCTTTTAATGCACCACGACCCACCTTAATCATTTCTTGGTAAATGTAGTAAACACATGGTTATGTGAAGAATGCTAATCCCTATCTACTGAGCCTGCCCTAAAGTACGATGTTTTCATATATTTTCAACAAGAAACTCGCTTATAACTACAATAAGAAATGTATTCTGAGTTCTACACATGTGACTGCATATCCTATTAGGATTTATAAATCCATGGGTCTAAATATATAACATTAAACAAATAACAGATTTAAAAACAATGTTTTTTTAATTTTACATATATATGTAGGCTTCATGACCAGTGCAGAGCCCAATGAGCGTGTTGAGTGGAACACACAGCTGTGAGATCACTAGAGCAGAGATCAAGAGTTGGTCACTTAACTGAATGAGCCACCCCTGTTAAAGATTTTATTTTTAAATAATCTCTACACCCCACGTGGGGCTTGAACTCACGACCCTGAAATCGAATTGCATGCTCTTCCAAAGGAGTCAGCCAGGAACCCCAAACAAATAGCAGATTAGAAACAGCCACATTGCTGATAAAATCTAAATTACTGCATTGATTTACCCATGTTTTAGCAATGCTTATGATGTATTGATCTTGATCAAATAATGCTGCCTTCTCAATGTAAAACAGCAATCCCTCTTTTAAGCAGCAGAACAATTTTTCTAAGAACAGGTGCAAAAGCATGGTACGGGGAATACAATGTTTTTAAAATAACAAGGACGAACATGCAGTGAAGGTACTGTTGGGAAACAAATCATTCTTAAGTGTTAAATGATACGCTGTGAAATTCGGTATCATTTCATCTTTCACTGCTATGGAACAGGACAGTGCTGCCGGAGTTAAGATGACTGCAGTTAAGAGGGAAAAGCCCTCTGCCCTCTGAGCTGAGACCCTGCAACCAATCCTATCTATCTGGTGAGCTCAAACAAACACAGAAAATTATTTAGTCTGAAATGGGATATGCTGTAAAGAATGAGATTGGAAAGTGAAATGATACAACAGTGTTTTCCTCTCTGTTTTCTAGTGTTTTGCTCTTAAAGAGGAATAATGGAAACCTTAATTATATCATCCACTGAGGTTAATCCATACTTACTAGTAAATGTCATAGTTTTTTGCAAAATGGGGTTCATCCTTTTATCTGATTCTTCATATTAACAAAGTACATGAAGTGCACCAAAATTTTCTCTGATCATCTTACACACTTGCAAGTATTCTTCATTATTGTATAAGGAATATTAGCCAGTAATTTAGCAAAAGCTCTGAATCAAATTACTTTCTACCTGCTTTGTGTATCTGGAGCCTCAAGAACTGAACAGAGGGGTCTTACAATTAGGCCAATGTTTTAGAAGACAGGTGACATTTATCTTCAAGTTTCTAAGTTTGATATACACGCATGCCTGCATTAAAAGCTCTGGGAAGGAATGGGCTTCACCTCTCCTCAGAGTAATGGGATCATATCCTGATTTCACAAAAACAGTTATTAAGTTCCTGGAAACATTACGGAAACCGATGGAGTATCTGAAATCATCAGTATCTGCTGGTGGTATCAGTACCAGTGACTGATCATGTACAGTTGTGAAAGAACAAAGGATCAAAAAGCATTATGAAAAATAATAAAACCAAATTCTTTATCGGTTATATTCCAATTACATTCTCTCTTGCATGGGTTTATCAGGTGATCTGTATAAGCCTTGCTAACTCAAGTTATGGTTCATGGACCAGCATCACGTGGGAGCTGGAACCCTCCCCCCAGACTAGTGAATCAGAATTTGCATTTTAACAGATTCCTAGGTGATTGCACATTTAAGGGTGACAAACAGTGACCTCGAGTTGCTGAATCACAGGCCTCAAGAGCTGCTAAGTCATGTACTTTATCCTTCTAACTTCTATAAAAAAAGGCAGACAGGACACAGGCTTCAGCAGTTAGGTTGAAACTACTCTTCCTCTGTAGTAAAGCCTTTAGGCTCACCAGTCACTGAATCTTTCAAGGCTAGAGGTAGAGGCTTAGACTGAGAAGCTGCACACATGTCATGCACGCTGGTTCTTACCTGTTTGTACTCAGATTCTCTTCCAACCAATACCTGCAGAATGTAGTTGACAGGGTCACCTTTCATCGGTGGTACCGTCTCCCATAAAATTTCACATGAATTTCCTTCCAACTGTGTGACTCGAGGTGCTGAAATACAGATCCACAGATCCAAGCTCAAAATCCAAAATCATAGTAACAGTCAACATTTTGGTAATACTGGAGAGGGAGAGTGCTTAGTGTCCGCTCTGAGAGGGGGGTTTATTGGCCCAACCTCCTACAAGACCTGCGGGGAGCCCTTTATAAAGAAAAGATCCTCCATGACTAGCAAGCCATTGATGAAAACTCCTTTGCTTATTATCCTATTAAAAACTGCTCAGCCTCCATTTGCAACTACGTGGATGGGGCTGGAGGGTATTACGCAAAGTGAAATTAGTCAGACAAAGACAAAAATCATATGACTTCACTCGTATGAGGACTTTAAGAGACAAAACAGATGAACATAAGGAAGGGAAACAAAAATGATATAAAAACAGGGAGGGGGACAAAACAGAAGAGACTCATAAATATGGAGAACAAACAGAGGGTTACTGGAAGGGTTGTGGGAGAGGGGATGGGCTAAATGGGTAAGGGGCACTAAGGAATCTACTCCTGAAATCACTGTTGCACTATATACTAATTTGGATGTAAATTAAAAAAAATAAAAAATAAAACACGTTAAAAAAAAAAAATGGCTTAGCCTGGATTGCATTTTTGTTCTTTTTCAAATAGCTATTGAACATGTTGTAGGATTAGGCCCTGAGCTGGGTACTTTGGAGAATTCAAAACATCGACTATAAACCTTGCTTTCTAGGGAATTAAGACCTAGTTGAGGGAAGGGAAGAGCAAGGTTTGAGACAAATACAAAGAGAAATAAAATGTGAGCAAGTTCCAGGGGGAAGCTTTGAGGAGGGGTCACATGTGAGCTTAAGTCCCAGAGAATGGTCAGCATTGTGAGAAAGCCTGTAAAAGTCAAGTTATCTCATATTTGTATATATTTTTTAGTACATTTTTCACCTACTGGACTCCTAATTCTGGCTTAAAGGAAAATTACATTAGTTTGTAGTAAAGCATGTAAAATGTTACAGAATTTTAAAATATTTTCTCATAGCCTATGCTATCTCTCTACAGCTTAATTCAATATCTGATATTTTTCTACGTTATAACTAGAACACATAACTCCTCTCTGAACCCCCTTATTCTTTAATTTGTGATTACATGAAATTAATTCTTTAGAGGTAGCTGTTTCTATTTGCATCTGTATAGTACTGTTTCGGAAAAATAAAGGCTTTCTCAAAAATGAGTTGCAATTAATTGGCTAAAACCCTAATTAATTTATGGAAAAAATAAGGCTCTCCAGCTTATTATATTATATCTATCTATCTATCTATCTATCTATCTATCTATCTATATCTATCTAGATAGATATAGATAGATAGATAGATAGATTTGGAGGACCAAATAGTTCTCCAGCTAAGGTAACAATTTCCTGAACCGAAGAGGAAGAGGAAGAAGATCTGACCATGCGGCAGTGTGAGGAGCGTGTCCTGTAGAAAATGTACCATGAAATTCAAGTGCTATCAATTTAGTATTCCATTGTCCACAAAATGAATCTCCACCAACAAACATGTTGAGAGGCAAAATTAGTGGCAGAAAGACCCTTGACAGGGCACCTGGGTGGCTCAGTCGGTTAAGCGGCCGACTTCAGCTCAGGTCATGATCTCATGGTCAATGAGTTCGAGCCCCACATCGGGCTCTGTGCTGACAGCTCGGAGCCTGGAGCCTGTTTCGGATTCTGTGCCTCCCTTTCTCTCTGCTCCTCCCCCGCTCACACTCGGTTTCTCAAAAATGAATAAACCTTAAAAAAAAAGAAAATTAAAAAAAAAAAAAAAAAAAAAAGACCCGGGCCATTTGCTAGTTGGTAAAGGTTGGTAAATGTTCCTCGTCACAACAAATCTATTAAACCCAGTGTGTTCAGGAATCTCTTCTGTTACAGCTGACAGGCAAAATGCTACCAAGGGGCTGGGGCATTTACTACCCACGTGACCCAGCAAGGCCTTGCATCCATTTATAGTAGTTTCTTAGTCACGTGAAAAACCCATTGCCAAAGAACTTCTGGACTGCTGAGGAGCAGGGAAGCCAGGGAGAAGGTAGCTACCATAAAGTACCCTCGAAAGAGCTACAGGAAACCTTCACAGAATCCAAGCCAGACCTTGACCCAGGCCCTGAGGTCTCTTATCCTCAGTAACGGACCCTACCCTGGTGGTAGCTGACACAGCTCCTCCATGTGGAAGCAGTGAATCCAACAGCCTTGCTCCCGGGGCCACACATATGAAGGACCTTTTTGCACAGGTCGTGCTCATCCCCCTAGCCACCTAAACGATATAGCGACTCACTTTACCCGTGTAAAATCTGGTTCAGGTAAGCTGCCTGTCTGTCCAGCAGCCTCAGGTCATCCTGGGCAGCAGGGACCTCCACAAGAATCACCCTGTTGGCGAATGAAGGGCAAGGCTGAGGAGGCCGTGAGTGGCTGGGTGGGAGGGCTGAGCCAGACGTCGTCTGCCCTGTCATCTTGCAAGTCAGCTGGGCACAAGGCAGAACTCCGTGGCTGGAAATGGGAGTTGAGTGCTCACTACACCCCATGGAAGGAGAGCCTGGGCAGAGTGGCTTTTGCTCACTCTCCATGCCCATGAAGGGACAGAGTAAACTAGTCACTGGCAAACCTCAAGACAAATGCTCAAGTTGGTGAGAACACCCTTCCAAAGGACCTCTCCACAGTGGCGGGGGGGACAGGCTGATGAATTGCCTGGGTCAGTCTCTAGCCTCTAGGCACCACAGCCATCTGAAGACGGAGGCCAACCTCTGCTCCTCCTGCCAGTCTCTGGGAAGGGCGACTGTCAAACCCTCTGTGGTAAATCGTCACAAGTGCTACCCACACCGGGGTCCACCCTCATTTCTAACCCCAAGTGTGCCACTGGGGTGTGTTCCTTTTCTCTGTCCCATCCTCTGCAGGGATGAGGCCACTACATTATTTGCAGTAAACATTTATACAGACCTGAGGAAAGGCCTTAGCGATTCCTCAGAGAACCCATTCCTCAGCCTTCTCTTTCAAAAAGTTGTTTTGATTCTATGTTGTTGATACTAGAAATATTAAGAGAGTACATTTAAGGTCAGAACAGAGCCTCCTACTCCAGGTCCAACATTTCCTTACTCTCATAGAAGAGCCTGCCAGAAACTCACGGCCTACAGACCTTTGATGGTGGGGGGGATGCTCTTGGTTGTGCTGAAAGTGTACGTTTCTGAGAAGGGCCCTTCCCCGGCCTCGCTCGCCGCCTGGATTCTGAAGGAGTAGCAGGTGAATTCCGTCAGTCTCTGGACCTTATAGGTGTGGCTGGGTCCTCTGTAGATGGAAATAAACCTAGAGGAAGGAGCAGAGACCATTAGCCATCTGAACTTTTATTAGTGACAAGAAATCGTCACTGTTAACTTACCTTCTACTCTATCCTATAGAGGCAATGAAGTTCATGTTAACTGGGCACCTGAGAAATACGACGTCCTCTTTACCCATATTTTCCAGATAAGTGAGTTTTGGTTAGAAAATTCCTTAAATTTTAACCTTTATCTTTGCAACAGCTTTCAAAGCCCCTTTCCCAAACTAGTAAGAAGACATTTACGATTACAGAGCTTTCAGAAAACAGTTTAAAAGGAGAAAACAAAAAATACTTGGCTCAGAATCCTCTATCAGGTTAATCAAAATAACAGAAAAACAGCCCAGGTGAACTGGACAGTTTAAACTGGTAGCTTCTGGAGCCTTCTCCTATCTGAACGAGGAAAATTTTGTACGCTGCTAATCATTATTTCTACAAGACATAAACATAGAAGGCATGAAGATAAAAAAATAAGGCCTTTGGGGTGCCTGGGTGGCTCAGTCGGTTAAATGTCCGACTTCAGTTCAGGTCATGATCTGATGGTTCATGTGTTTGAGCCCCGCATCAGGCTCTGTGCTGACAGCTCAGAGTATGGAACCTGCTTTGGATTCTGTGTCTCCTTCTCTCTCTCAAAAATAAATGTTAAAAAAAAAATTAAAAAAAAAATAAGCCCTTACATTTTCAAGTGTTTTTCTCCCAGGGTCTTGAAACATTTGTATTTTTACAATGAAATGGGATTACCTAGAACTACTACATACTATTGTCATTTGTCTTTTTATTAATTAAATGTAAAAATTTGGAAATAACTTCCCCCAAATGACCCAGAATTTCTGTAGATTACAGTTTTGAAGCCTGCTGTTCCAGGAACATTTTGGGAACCACTACATGAGTTAACCCAACACACAACCTTGTTGCTACACAGGCCCATGGTTCTCCCAGTTTCCGGTGGTTCGACACAGCATCTGAGGACAATCTGCTGTCTTCAGATACCGTTGGAAGTCGGTCAGATAGAATCACAATTTAAAATGTCTCGACTCTTAGGCCCATTTAGCTCAAGGGGAAGGCAGAATTTATGAATTCATTTAGCAAACATTTCTTGAACATCTGCTGTGTGCCACACTCTGTGGATTCAAAGACGAGCAAGACCTAATCCTGTGGGCTAGTTGGTCCTGTGTATGTGGTCGCCTTTCCCTGTGCCAGAGAACAGTCCCTGTGGATAGTTCTAGAGCTTAAACTACTTTTTCAGAAAACCTGTCAAGAGTCCATCCTTATTTTAAAACACCCACGCATTCATCAGCCTTTACAATTGAGTTCCTGAGCCCTAGTCATTTCACTATTTAATGTTCCTTCTGCTTTACTGTGTAAGGAAGCACCTTTTACTGAGGGATGAACATTTTCAATTTCAGGGAAAGCCAGAGTCCATGCTGAAACCCATAAATACCATGGCAACCTATTTAGTACTCTTGACACATTACCACCTTAATGAAGATACCCTTGCTAATGCTAGAGGCAAACAGCTATTCATTAACTCAGCCTCACCTGGGCCCGAATCTCTAACCAGAGTAATTGCCCCGAGTTATACCACAAAATGGAAGTCATGGTTTAAGGAGTAACAAGTGTTATACTTCCATTACAAACTTGCACTAAGACCTGGTTTTTAAAAGAATTTGGAGAGGTTCACTACCAACAGTACGGCTTCCCTGCCATGCCCTGATCTAAGGAGACTGTTTCCCTTTGAAAATAAGGTCAATACATCTATCTGGGCAGTAGCACTCACAGTCCCAGAGGAAGGTACTGAAGCAGATTCACGGCTCTAATTTGATAGTGTAATCTAAATTGGGCTAAGAGCATACACATCAATTTTCAAATACATCAAAATCTGCTTCTGGACTTTTTTTTTTTCTCTTTCATTTACTGTTTTGCCCTTTTACTGCATTTTAATTTTTTTACATTGCATCCCAATTTATAGAAGCCACCGTGGAAACAGGTGCTAGCAATGAAATCTACAATTTCACCGTTAGAGCACTGGTTTGAGTCTGGGGATAATGTTACTTAGAAAAAAGAAAGGCTGCATTTGCTTTGCTTTTAGAAAAAAGCCAGAGTGACTCTGAAGGTTCTAAAGGAGGCTTTCACCCAGAGGATCTCAGGTTTAAGTTTACTCCCCTTGCATTCAGTGAGGGTGCACTTAGGCAGGTGCAGGAGGGAAAGGGGTAGTTCTTTCTCCCTCCAGCCTTTTCTAGAATAAGCATGTGTTTGGCCCTTTGATTTAGCCCTCTATTTTGGCAGTAATAAATCACAACTTGCTTGCTGCCCTGCTTTGTCTGGCTTCCCTCCCCTTAGAAAAGTCATGGGAAGAAATTCTGGGGGAAATTTTGTTCTCAAAATGTGTATGGGGATCAATGAAAATGGATGGGGCTAATATGGGGCTAATTCCTAGGTCACATAATTAGCGCACTTAGAGAAAAAGAGGTGACTTGTCCTCTTGGGGCCTGTGTCCTAAGGTGGACACACAGGTCCAAGTCAGAAGGAGCTGAGCAATGAAATAAGACAGCTGGGCCACTCCCTCCTGAGGACTTCTCCCCACATGGCTCATTCTGATGGGTGACTGAGAGCCACAGGGAGCCATTAAGAGACAGAGACAGCAAGTCTGCAAACTGTCTAAAAATTCATACGTCTCTCACTTTAAAGGTTTCCCGTACCTTCCTTCTTCTTGAAGAAAAAGTGCAAGTGTGAGAGAGTGGGGTGAAGGGAGGAGATAGACTGGGCACTAATTAATGCTTTTTATAATATGGGACGCATTTACACATAGTCCTAATTCCATGTTACTTTACTTTTAACAAAGAAATTTAGTATATGCCTCAGTAAAAAAAAAAAAAAAAAAAAAATTATAGTTCAATGCTACACGGAAGTAAGTTTGTCAGTCAAAAGCCAAAAATCCTTCACAAAATCTCAGCTCTCCATTTGAGGTTTCTGGAACTAGGACCTTATGTTAACAGCCAATTTGGCACTTTGAGTCTAATCCCAAGGGTTTCGAGAGTTTTGATGTGGAAGACTTTCAGAGGTAACACTGGTTGTATGCTGCTTCTCCACCCACCTGGGCGTCTGGTATGCTCTTGGTCGATGTGGGTTCCACAAACAGAACAGGTCCTGCAGACTAGGAGCCACTGGCAACTTATTTGGCCTCTTGGTGCCTCAGTGTTTTCCTCTGTGCAACAAGGGTAATGCTAGAACCTTCCTCAGAGGACTGGTGTCAGGTGTAAATGGGTTAACCAAAGTGTTTAGACCAGTCCTGAGCTGTACTAACCACTCAGTAGGAGTCAGTCACGATTATTTTATAATGCTAGGAACTTTTAACCAAGAAAGGCCACTCTTCCTTCTGAGAGACCATCTATATCACTCAGGTCTAATACAGAGGTTGTTCTCTTTTCTCCTGGGTAGGAAGTTGGCTGTGTGGTGAGAGAGGCTGCAAACCAGGCATCTGCTTCGGGGCTCGGTCAGTGAGGCTGCTCACCTTCTGTGCCCGGGACCCCTCGTGAGGGGGGGTGGGGGTGGGGCAAGAATAACGTCTTTCCCAATCTGGGTGGGATTCAGTTTGACAGCCCCAGTCCCTACACAGAGTAGGTCTTAAATAAATGCCACTGATCCTGAATTTCTTTCTGTATATTCCGATGGTAGCTTCTGTTTCAAAGAAAGGCCAGCCAAGACAAAATAAGCACACAAGCCAACACAAAAAGAATGGAATCCCTCTTTTACCGCAATTCTGCCATTATTTTCCATCATTCCAAGAGGCGGGAGAGGAAAGAATCTTCTTCCTTTGGAGCCAGTGATTTATGCCAGTTGCACGGTGGCCTCTCTAGGAGGCTCCGTAGGTTAACGCCCTGTGGCCAGAATCACCCGGGGAGATTAAAAGTATTCATCAAATACTTGTTTTACAAAGACCAAGTCAATTTTTTCTTTCCTCCATCTTTTTTTTAATCCACCCTCATTTTAAAATTCATTAATAAGTCAGCCAGAGGCCTTTGGTGATAGAATGGAATATATGCGATGGGTCTTAAGACACAATGACTAAAGGCTACATATTTCACTGCAACCAAGGATTCAGCACTTAGAGCATGTCTTTGCCATGAAAAGAGGAGGAGGGTAGCCCTTCAGCTTTCTGATCCTTCTCCCTCCCTCTTATATTTAGGCAGTCCAGCGTCAGTGTTTGGGCTCCATATGTGCTCATGTACCATAGGGCCTGGGACAAGAGTCACCATTAGAGGCCAACGGGAGTCCTGCTGTCTTGGTGGCCCTGATCCATACTATTTTAGTGTGCACTGCCCGAGCCTGGGAAAAAGGGATATCCCTGGAATGGGAGAAAAATCAACCGTGAATGGGGAGGATCTGGAGCAGCTGGGGTGCCTACATCATCAAAAGATGGTCAAAAAAAAACCTCTCACCAAGGCCCCAATCCTTTGATTTCTGAAGGTGAGAGCGTGGCCCAGGCAATCAGTGATGCACTATGTGGAGAGTCTGCTGCGCCCTGGGCCACTCCCCTGGTCTAGGCTGCCAGTAGAAACTGGACCACTCTGGGCTTCTCCCCGAGTCGTCCCCCTCTCCCCCTCCTGTTGGTGGGCAGTGTTGGAGCACAGGGACTTGGACCCAGGAAGACTGGATGCAAACCTCAGCTCTGCCCCTTACTGCCCCACCACGCGCCCCTGCTAAGCATCAGTTCGCCCATCTGCAAAACAGGGACAGTATCTGCCTCTTAGGTTGTTTTAAGTGTCAAATGCAGAAATGTGGGTACAAAGCTCAGCATGGAATCCAGCACCTGGTAAGAGTTCAACACACGGTGTCCAAGTCAGGCTAAAGTGCCCTGAGGACAGCAGGCCTCTCTCCAGGTTACTGCGGCCATCACTGGCTCATGTCCCAGCAGGAATAGGTCCATATGAATTTGTGATGTTCTGCTGCATCTGCTGTGGCCTACGTTAGACACATAGCTCTCCCACCACCTAAGTTAATCTACTTGAAATGTTCACACTGTTATTGTTATTACGTGAACGTTCCGGTGCTACAGCAATGCAATGAAACATGTATAACAGGTGGCATGGTTCCTGGAACATAGTACATGCTCAATAAAATCACTGAGTAGTTTTAGTATCAGTTCAGGCTGAAGCATAAGTAGCCACAAGGACCCCTGTGGAATCATAGCTCCTTAAAAGTCATCTTGGCACCGTGGGCCTATACTGGCATTGCCTCTGAGGGGTCTTCTACTCTGTGCTCAATCCCTGCTGCCCACGGCCATGTGCTTTTGGTGGCATCAACCGCGTGACCCCAGACTCCTGTGAAGAGCAAGTAAGAGAACAGGTATGGAAACACCCATGCAGCTGCCCCACTGGCTCAGGAGCTGAAGAGACAAGGGGTAGTAGCACTCTTTGCAGTCCGCAGACTTGAGGTTGAGTTTAGGTTCAAGAGCCTGGTGATTGATCATGGACTCTATAGCCAGGTAAGCTACTCCCTTCTCTGTAAAATGAGTATGATTACAGTGCCCCCGCCCCAGAGGTTGTTGTGAGAGAATCGAATGGCATAATGCGGGGAGAACTCATTACGAAATGCATAGCACCTGTGCTAATACTAATACTAACGTTACTAATCACAAAATGCCAAGGTTTATGAATGATGTACCTTGTTTCTCAACATTGGAGAAGCCTGAAGGATGTGCCCAGAATGGCCTTCTTTACTTATACTCCCTTAGGCTTTCCTGGACCAGAGAGAAAGCTGCGCATATGAATACCATCCATCCCGTCCAGATGAACCCAGCTGAGAACTGCTGCTGACAACAGATGAAGACGGGGCAGTGGGGCCTAGCAGGGCTGCCCATTAATGGGAATTTGGGCATTCTTACTTAGAGGAAGGAAAAAATGGGAAGAAATGCTCTCTTGTACTAAAAATATTTACTTGGAAAGGGAAACATAAACAAGGCAGAAGGTTGGGCGGGTCACTGAAAGTTTACAGTCGAAATGGATTCTTTCCGGCTCTGCCTCCAACTTGCTTCGGCGTGGACTGCAATGTCTTGAAACTAAGCGCTTCTGTGGTAACAAGCACACATGGGTTCTAATGTTGCCAGTTTAACTCTGATTCATGAAAATGTTTTACATATCTGTGAATACAAAATGATTCTGCTGGCCTATCAGAGTACTCCAGGGTTGGTACAAAGACGTACAAAGACCTTGGCCACAGTGCATAGTCTGTTGCCTTCGCTATGAACTTGGACAAGTTGATAACTCCCCAGGCTGAGTTCCCAGACATTTGGGATAATAATGTCTTGTTCACCTGGCAGGGATTTTTAGGAGATCCAAATGAGGGGAACAAGTAAATTCTATGATTTCTCATTATTTATACACTAGGAAGGAAAAACAGCAGATTCTTGATGTTTTCAAGAAGTTCTAGGGGAAGGCTGTCCTTTTAACCTCAGTATTCTAGGCTTCAACACATTGTGAAAGATGACTTTTTTACACTGACGGGCTACTGAGGGAAGAAATTCAGACATGTTACATCTTTGAATATTTATTTTAAATCATTTTAGAGTAAAATGATGATATATAAAGAATTTAATTTTAAACTCAATTTCCTTAAAAGTTTTGTACACCGCCCCCCCCCCCCCAAAACAAAAATCCAAAAATGCCCTGGACAGCTCATAACTTAAATTTGCAGTACAAAATGAGATGACACTAAGGATTTTGTGTTTACTATCTGTTGCTGCTACCTTATAATCCCAAGGTCCATTACAGGCTAACAGCAGCTCATTAATATTAACTCCTCAAAATGATCTACTCTGCTGACCTAAAATGGACTTAGTCTATTAACGGCTGCACATTTTGAAACCCGTCCTACAACAGCACAAATCAACAGCTGTTAATAAGCTCAGGACAGCTATTTTCCTTAACAATGACATGTCATTGCCTTCATTCTTTCTTAATTTCCCAGGGCTGCATGGACTATGTATATGCGTCTGTGAGAGAGAATCTCCTACGTTACTGAAGCCATGTTTGGGAATGGAGAATGTTCAAAACAGGAATGGATAGTATGTGTCCTCATTCTACCAAGAACACCGAGTCCTGTTATGCCTACGCAGGAGCAGATGGAAGCAGATGGCATCATGTGGGGACATCTGAGGCAGGGAAGGTGCATTTCCTAAACCGGTTTTGATGCTGGTGAGCGTCTCCATTTGCAGACGAAGCACCCAAGTGTCAAGGAGTTCCGAAAGACCAACGCGCAAGCAGTTGCTTTCCTCCCTGCACGTTCTCAGCTGCATATGTGCCTATCCGCTTGTGAGTGCTCCAGCTGCAACACTTTTTAGTTAGGTTTCGTTTTATGCTCCTTTTCCAAGAAATAACATGTCCATACAGCTATTGATGAGACTCCACGTAGAATAAAAGAAAATGCTTTTTTTTCAATTTTTGTTGTTCACACTGTACTTCGTTATTGATATATTAAAAAGGAGATTTATTTACTTTCAAATAAAGGGTCTCAGGATGAAGACCACCTGAGAACCCTGAAACATCCCATTCTTCTACTTTCTTTGCAGGGAATCTTATCTTCAAGGATACTCTTTGCAGAGTCTTCCAGATGTCTGTTTGCCTACTTCTATTTTAATGGGCTTGTCTCAATCTGATCTGATTTAGGAAAAAATACTGAGAAAAATGCTACCCAACTCAATTCTATTTATTTATGTTTCAAGTAGATAAAAATTCTATTTTCAAATAGAAAAAACAAACAAACAAACAAACAAACAAACAAACCCGTAATCAATTTTTTACTTACGGTGCCACTAAGATCTCCAATGGTTCGTTTACGGTCACTTACCTCTCCCCATAACTGACATTTCAGCCTGCAACTGACTAAGCCAGCGGTACTTTTTATTTTTGAGGCTCTTTTGAGACATGAGAATGTTTTTTCCCCATCAGTCAGGGACTGGAGACAGGCATCATCAGTTCCAATTTGTAAAGGGAAAAACTAAGGCAAAAGAAGTTAAGGGATACGCCTCTAGCCATCTAGAAACTCAGTAACAACTCTGGGATTACAAATAAGAGATTTGACACCCCCGTGGAGAACCACAATTGCCTTCCGGTGACTGAAGATAAATAAAAGTGTCATTTATCCAACAAGGGTGATCATGTGTATCAGGACAATTCCAGAGAAGCAAAGGAAATGAATACCATGGGTCTGTGTGGGCCCTGAGCTAGTTGCCTTATATCTATTTAATTCAGCAATATGCTCTGAGAAACAGAAGCAGGGGTTTGTTCTGTAATAGGCATACATTAAGAAAGTTCACTTCTCCCGTAGTGCTCCATATACCCTGGAGACTTTTATTAGTTGCCTAATGTGTATTTTTTCAGGGATTCATTATGTAGATTATTTTCTGTCCCTCTCTAACAATAAATAGTCAGTCATAAGGAACACATTAACAAAGCCCTCCAATTTTGCCTGCTGTAAGGAAAAGTGTCACGGGCACAAGGGCTGAGTTAAATGGAGAGCAACTGGTAATGATCCACTCTATTAGAGCCCTCTCTCTCAACCCCTTTTGCTGGAAATATATTGGCTTTAAAATACACTGGCCATCTGACTAAACCTGAACAACAGAGTAGCCATAAATGCATTCCTGGAACTTAAGTTCCCCTCGCCTCGGTGCTGTGTACAATTATCAAGAACGTGGACCCATAAGGGTCAGGACGAGAATCAGCATCAACTCAAATTCTGTTAGGGCAACATAACGTTTCATTTCAATAACACAGACAGATGCATCTTCAAAATCATCAGTACAGCGTTACAATCTTAAAATGCATGAGCTGATCTTGTTATTCTAATCCCTGTATTAGGTTAATGCAGCATTACGAAAATGTTTACTTTGGGTGTATATTTTTCTTGCATACACAGGAACCAAAGACATTCGGATCTTCTGTGCCAGATTTGCTAAGCATAATAGACTTCATCACTCTACGGCCAAACTAATGTAATTTGTGCTTTTCTGTTGAAATCAAATAATATCTCTTGTGCTGTCTGCTCGTTGTTTCCCATTAACTTATTTTCTCAGCAGATAAGTTCCTTACAGGTAGCCACATACCTCAAAAGACTTAGCACATTATAGTAATTCAAGAAAACAACAACAACAACTGTGATTGAGTGATTATAATCTATTAGGGATAAACTTAGTCCTATAAATATAAAGCACTGCTTTGAAGCTGCTGCATAAATATGTAGTCAGTGCCCTTGCAAAGGGAGACTTGTGAGTCAAAAGCTTGAACACATGGAAAACAAATGTGCCATTCAAGGGGAAAAGAATATTCAATGTAGCAAGTCCAGGTGACCCAGATGAATTCTAGGTTGACTTACCTTGAGACAAGGACTTGGGCAAGATGCCCTTTTGGGATCCCTTCTATTTACATGAAATAGCTCCAAACTTAAAAAGAGCCATGTGTAAAAGAACCAGAATAGAAAGAGACACTTAGTTGGAGAAAAAACCAAGGGCACATTTCTGTGCTTTGGAGGTCGTATCCTTGGTTTCCACCCAATCCTGAGTCTGCACCACCCATCTCTAACTGAAGGCTATTTTGCATGAGATTATAAGATCAGGACCCCTTTATGACTCACTCAACCTGTTACCATCTCTAAGAAGCATTCTCTGCTCATTTCATTTTAAGCTTAAAATCATAATAATCATGAGTTAAATCAACTTATCAAAACCCATTTTTTTTTCATCTAGATGGTGGAAGGCTTTGATAGAAATCCAATCAGCATAGAAAATATTTCATTTTTTATTAAAAAACTAAATAATGTAGAGGGTGGCGCTTGGGTGGCTCAGTTGTTTAAGCGTTTGACTCAATTTCGGCTCAGGTCATAATCTCACAGTTGTGAGATCAAGCCCTGCATCGAGCTCTGCACTGAGCAGGAAGCCTGCTTGGGATTCTCTCCCCCCCCCGCAAACCCTCCTGCTTGCTCATACTCTCTCTCAAAATAAATAAACATTAAAAAAAAAAGACTACTGTAGATAAAAGCTCTCAGTGCTTGGTGCTTTGTAGGTGTTCAACAAATAGAAGTGTGCTTTAGGACGTTTGAAAATACATTTTTGGCTCAACATTATACTTAGATATCTCTGGCTCATTTCAGATTTTTTGATTGAGGGGTATATAAACAAATATAATAAACCAGCACATTGTAGATGTAAAACCTTAGGGGTTTAGGGGTGTGAGACATTAAGTGGCTGCCCTAAAGAAAGTTAGCATCTTTCTTATTATTTACTTATTTGTCAAAAGCAGAGACTAGAATGTGAAGAAAAAAGAGACAACGTGCTGAGACACCCTTTTGTAATGGATCTAGCTCACAAATGATATACAAATATTCAGTGCTTTAAGGTGAAAAAGGTGGGAAGGAACTCTGCATTCAATCTTCTAGTTTAGCCTCTATTTTATGGATGAGAAGAGAAAGAAAGACCAATAGTTTAGCAGTCAAATCAAACTCTTTAATTTTATAATTACGAAGCATGGAGTTACTAATTTTCATTGTGCTTCTGTTGCAAAAATTTTTTTAAATGTTTATTAATTTTGAGAGAGCATGTGCAATCCTGCACCTGTGTGCAGGAGTGGGGTAGGGAGGAGTGGGGGGAGGGAGGAAGGGGGGGAGAGAGAGAGAGAGAGAGAGAGAGAGAGAGAGAGAGAGAGAATCCCATGCAGATTCGGTGCTTCCAGAGCAGAGCCTGGAGTGGGGCTTGATCCCATGAACTGTGAGATCATGTCCCGAGCTGTAATCAAGAGTCAGATAGTTAACTGACCAAGCCACCCAGGTGCCCCCATTGCAAAATGTTTTAAGAGTAATATTACTTTCATACTGACTAGGACAACTGTCCGACTCACATAGCCAGCTCTCCTTTCCAATGCCCACAACGGCTGGTGAGTAAAGTAAATTAAAACCACACTTAAGTCTATCTCTGATTCTCACCTTGGCCACAAGCAAGACACACAATATTTTTGACACATCCATAATAAGATCTCATTAGTGGCTAATGAAATCAGTGCATACGCTAAGGAATACGTATATTTTTCCCAGAAGTCCCGACTAGAAATCACTCTGGCAACAAGTTTAATGGAAAAGCTGGTCCTTGAAAGAAGACACTTTCAAACGGACAAGCCAGGTCCAAGTCCTAAAGAACCACAAGGAGACCAGAACTGACAAAAACCACGCTAATCACAAGAATTATAATGTATCCTAGCCAGATGATTTCTCCCCAGTCCTCATGAGTCAAGATCCAAAGTTAAATAAAGGCTTGGATTTGAGGGGCCAATCGATACAAGAGCTCAGTTTCAGGACACTGAGGAAGGTCATCTTCAAACTCAAATTAGGCCAAGTTTCATCCTATTTAATCATAGGAAAATTATTCCACAAATAGAATGAGAATTTATTATGCTCTATACTCCCATCACTTTAATAACTTTCTGAGAGCACTGACAAATCTAATTTAAAAAAGATAAATTTGGACTCCAGATCATAAAATTAAGAAAAATACTGTTCCTAATGGTTGGTTTTCTTAAATCGCCATTTAAATTTTGGCAAGTCATTTATTGATTAACAATGCTAACTTTGGGCCTCCTTTTTTTTTTCTTTTTCAAAATAGCACAAATTGATTACTACATTCTACACTGTTTTCTGTCTGGCATATTAAAATGTCTCATACGCATTCAGATTGGTGTTCATGGAACTTTTGTTCTGAGCATCTGTACAGTTCTCCATACAAGGCGCCCAAGGCGGATGCCCCACAAAGGGCAGGGCTGCTGCAGGATGCACCCAGCTGGTTTGGAGCAGAGCCTTCGCTCTCCCCACCTTTCTGGAGGTAACAGTAGAGGCAACTGCATGAGGAGTTAGGAAGCCCCCAATTCTGCTGCCAACGTCAATGTTTCCGGACTTCACTTTTTCTGAAGCAGTACAACTAGAAGACAGTCTCTAATGAAGATTCTATCGTCAAAGGATGCCAAAAGCCCAAGGAAAAAACAAAGGCTTGTTTGCAAATTTCCCCAAATGCTAGCTTCAAATATTTACCAGGGTTTCTGTTAGTCCATAATTCGTGTTCTTGCCAGCCCTCTCTAGTCGAGGAATCCCCTGCCAGTAACATAATGAACCCGCAAACACGCATCCAAAGGTACAAAGCACAGTTAAGATGAATGATCTTGTCCATGAGTGAGGATGCATTTAACCTCTAATGAACCTACCAAAAGCAGCCTCATTTTCTCTGTGCTTTCTACACCAGGACTAGTTTCCAATAGATGATCATTTTTGTTCTTCTGTAGTCAAATTACTGGCTTTGACAGGTCCTTCAGTCCAGTTCAAACATCACCTGTTTCAAAAAGCCATTCCTGATCGTTGCAACCCGATGGTCTCTGCCTCCTCCAACGTCCCAGAGCATTTTTCTCCAATGGTACTAAAGTTCTGAGACCATCTGTGGGTTGATACTATGCGTCTGGAGGCAGGGGCTTGTTTTTCCTTGATCTTGGTCTCCACTGAAGGCCTATCTCATAAAATGCCTGCCACACAGGACTCCACTGCACTGAAATGAATCAAAGTTCTTGAGTAGAGTGGGGGGTGAAGACTGGACAGCGGTTTCTGTGCTAACTAAACCAATTCCCTGTGTAAAGGAGCAGGAGCTATAATGCATAAAGTGGAAAGGACAGGAATGTTTTTGTGTTTAGCAGATAGGCCAAAGGGAAATAGCAGCGCGGGTCTGTTCCAGCAGGGTGTCTTGGATTTATGGTCACCTCCCACCTCCTTCACCTGATTCTCTGATTTGGACTTTTGGTAACAGAACAATTCTGCCATCATTACCTCTTACTCTGCATCTGAATTATTCCTAATACAGTTCAGAGGCCCACCTTCTGATGGGCCATTTTCAGAGGAAATGAAGTTAGGTTAAATAGATACTAGGTGAAAGGCTGGCTTTGATTTCTGTGGCCAAGAGTATTTTCCTGGGCATGGAGTCTTATAAAGAATCTCCTGTTTGCTCTGGCTAATCTGATACTGTGTTGCCCATAGTTACAGAATACAATCTCCATCTGTACATCACCACAGCTATTTCGGATTGCTAAACATGATTGTCCTGATGGTTACTGAATATTTAAAAAGCTAGCATCTCTCCCTAAGTCTCATTTCCCTCTGCACTTGTGACTGATCTAACGCTATAACATAGCATGGGCTTGCACATGACAATTTTATTTTTAGATAATTTCTCTCCGTTATCTGGCTCTATGAAAGAAAAAAAACAAACACACAGATTATGACTTGCAGGCAAATCAGGATCTTCAGAATGTTAGTTTAGAAAATCCTAAATGGAGGGGCCCCTGGGTGGCTCAGTCAGTTAAGCGTCCGACTTCAGCTCAGGTCATGATCTCACTGTCTGTGAGTTCGAGCCCCGCATCGGGCTCTGTGCTGACAGCTCAGAGCCTGGAACCTGTTTCGGATTCTGTGTCTCCCTCTCTCTGCTCCTCCCCTGCTCATGTTCTGTCTCTCTCGGTCTCAAAAATAAGTAAACGTTAAAAAAAAATTAGAAAAAAAAAAAAAAAAAAGAAAATTCCAAATGGAGAACGGAGGTCCACGATGCAGGACCCCAATACACAGGAAACCTTTCAACGGGAGGAAGAGTGTTTTATTAGAGGATAGGTGAACAAGTAAGGATTCATTCGGACAGAACCGCCCCCTGCACCCGCCCTGCCAGCTCACCTCTTGTTTCTGTCTTCCAACTGCAGTGTGTACACCATGTGAGCGGCTGTGTGGGTCTTGGTGTTACTGTCTCCCCACTTCAGCTTCAGGCTCTGGGGCCCTGCGGCAGCACATTCGAGCCTCGGAGGCAAGGGTGGCAATGGCCGAGTTTTTGCCCTAATGAACTGACTAAACGGTCCAGCTCCAATTTCATTGACGGCCTGAATTCTGATCCTGGAAAAAGGGAAAAAATACACACGTTGCAGCTGAAGATGCGGCAATTCCTCACTGGAAGCAGACACTTGTGGAGTATTTCTTCTGCGCCCCTAAAACTGTACCATGGAATAACGAAAAATAAGCCAATGTAATTCAAGACAAATAGAGAATAGGGCAGCTTGGGCAAACAGATTTCGCTCCCCCTTCCAAAACCCAGCAAAAATAGAGCAGTTAGCAAGATACCTCTTAGCCCTTTAATTTAAAAAAAAAAAAAAAAAAGGGAAAAAAAAGTCTGTTGTCTGAGGGAACACATCCTAAAGATGTGCTATTGTATTTTGTTCTAAGCCACATGTTACCTGCCTCAGAGTCACTTTTGGAAGTGAGTGGGCTGTAAAGAAGAAATGAAATAGGAAAGCAAAGGAATTTCCTTTAGGGTTTACAAAGGGCAGAAGCTCTTCAACAGGGCACGTCTCCAGCTTTGCCCAACCACCTCTGCTAGTCCAGAACCACATAAGCGCGCAGGCACTGCTGGTAATGGGCTGTCACTCAGCTGTCTGTATCTGAATCGCAACTGCATGTTTGCAGTGTGCAGTGTTATGGATAATAAAGATGCCTTAACATTGTCCTCACAGTCTGTGAATTTAAAATCAAAGAGAGTTAAAATTAATAAATAAAATAATATCCTGCTATTATTCCTCTTTTCCTCGCGCCTCTGTTTCCTTCCTAGTTGACTGAAACAGCTCTCCAAGGTCTTCATACAACAAACACATGGATGGCACTGCCCCAACCTCATTCTCGACACCGCTCCCCGCGGTGACTGCATGTTCTGGAAGCTTGTTTCCTCCAGGCATTTGGCGGCCCGCACACCCCTCGCTCAGGCTTTCCTCCTCTGCTTCTCAGACCTAAGTTCTGACATCACCTCCCCATCGCCCTCTGTTCCTCTTCTCTTTTTCTGCACAGTACGGGCAGTTCTGTCAATAGTCTATTTCCATGGCTCCACCCACTTGGAAGACCACTCACTCCCAGCTCTGCCTTTCCGCCTCTTCATGCCCCACTCCTGGCCTCCAGCAGAAACCTCCACCCAGGACCCTCGCTAGGTACACAAGCATCTTACCAAGCTGACTGAGCAGTGTGGGGGCGCTGGTTCTAAAAGTGTGCACACATTCAAAACAGTGTTTCAAAGCACATGATAATAATAAAACATAGAGCCAGAGATAAATTCTTAGGAAACCGATCAATTTGAAACATTCTCATAATTCAGTTTTATGTGTTTCTCTTTTACAGCAATTATTGCTTACACATAGAAAATACTATTTAGGTACTACAATACCTAAATTCATCTTGTGATCTCCAATTAGCATTAATTCTTCAAATTTAAAGATTACATAATTCAGCACGTCAGTCTAACAATATGCCTGTAGACTGCGGACAAGGCAAAAACAAACAAACAAACAAACAAACAAAACCCCTCAGATTAATTACAGGTGAGAGGAAGCAAGCACGCCCTACCCTGTACCCTGTCTCCCCCACTGAACGTGGCAATAAACCTGGAGAAAATAAATGGAGCGGCTATTTAACAACTCCCAAAAAGCAAACAGTAGCTGGAGGATTTGGTGAAATATTTACCATTTTTTAATTCATTTACCATTGCATTTACCATCTTTTCCCCTCTATTATCCCCCAAACTGGACTCAATGCAGCCTGAAATCCAAAGGCAGACATCTGCATGGACTGAGGGCTCTGGGGGAAATGCGGTTCAAAGAACGGGGTTTCTGGAAGCTCAGAGTCAATGGGGGAAATTCCTCATTCTTTTTTTTTTTTCTTTTTTCCTGCATTCTCTCACTCCCCAGTCCTTAGACAATTCCTTCATATTAATAGCCTATAAAGAAGAAAAAACACACGCTCATACGAATTGGTACAGGAAAAGCACCTGATGAAATCCAACGTCTATTCATCACAAAAATTCTCAGAAAACTAGGGATAGAAGGAAACTCTCTCAATCTGGAAAGGGCATCTACAGAAACACCTACAGGTAACCTTATACTTAACGGTGAAAGACTAAATAATTTCTAAGATTAGGGACAGAGCAAGGATGTCTACTTTCAACACTCCAAGTCAACATCATGGACTAGAAGTCCCAGCCAGTGGCAGAAAAAATGGCACAAAGAAAGAAAGGAACTGAACTACAAGACTCTGCTGAAAATTTTAAAGAAAATCTAAATAGAGAGAGACATTCTGCGTTCACGAATTGGAAGGCTACACAGAAAGAAAAGGTCAGTTTGCCCCAAAGTGATCTATAGATACAATGTAATTCTATGAAAATTCCAGCAGGATTCTTAGCAGATCTAGAGAAATTGATTCTAAAAGTTATGTGGAAAGGCAAAAGAGCTAAAATTGCCAAACACAAAACTGGAAACTAAGAATAAAGTTGAAAGAATCACACTTTTTGACTTAGGACTTACTATAAAGCTACAGTAATCAAGACAGTGTGGTACTGGTAAGAGACAGACACATGGATCAATATGAGAGAATACAGACTCCAGAAATAGATCTACACAAATATGAATGATTGATCTCTGACAAAAGTGCAAAAGTAATGCAACGGAGAAAGAATAGTCTTTTTAACAAATGGTGTTGGAACAGCTGGTTATCAGTAGGAAGACAAAACTCAATCTAAACCTTCTAAACTTAACTAAATTCTAAACTTAATTCAGAATGGACCATAGATCTAAACATAAAACGTAAAATACAAAACTTTTAAGGAGCAAACAGAAGAAAATAAATAGTACTTGTTACCTAGAAATAAGGAAAGAACCATACCATGTTGCCAAGGATAAAGAGGCACTACAACTCTCATATATTGCTAGTGAGAGTGCATAATGGTACAGCCACATTGGAAAACGGTTTTCCTATCAAATTTTTTATTAAGCTTCACACAGTTGTGCGACCCAGCAATCCCACTCCCTGTTCTTTGGAGAAATTAAAATTTATGTTCATACAAAACTGACACACAAATATTCACAGCAGCTCTATCCACAATCACCCCAAACTAGATAAATATTTGCCTCATAGTTTGGAATGTACCAAATACTTATCTCTGATAAAGTACAGTAAAAATTCCATTAGAAAGAACTGGACTTTTCCCAGATTCTAATATACAAGGGGCTGTCAAAGGTCTCTTGTAGATAGTGCAAAGTAAGTCTCTCAACATGACTTCAAAAGATTAAAATAAACTCTTTCTCACCTCTCAATATGAATCTTGTAGTTTTATGGTTTTAACACAAGAGGGTTTTTTTCTATGATTGGAAAATAAGAAATTTTTCTGCAACTGGAGAGGAAAAGTCTTTTAAAAAGAGGTCATCATGATGGTTGGAATTACTACCACTTTTCCCTTCTTAGGAAAAGGGAATTAAGCCAGACATTAAGTTGCAGTCTTTCTTCAAAGGTGTAACAAATTTCCTGACCAACAGCGTTTATATTAATGTCTTTCTACTGTCCAGACTGTCATTCCTTCCCTTTATTATAGTACAGGTATTCCTAGAGTCCAGAGTTCAAGATCCTTTCTTCTGTCTGCTTGCTCAATATCCTCCAGAGCCAAACTCACCTTCTGTTCCAGGTGAACCTACTGCTTTGTTCTGTGCGGCCAAACAGCCCTTCAGTACTCTAATAAACAATAGGAAGGAAGGTAATCGGTTGCCTAAGATTGTTATTCTGCTCAAGAAAAAATATCCTGAATCATTTAGAAGAACGAAAAATGAGTTTACAAATGAATTTACAAAGGAGCCAATCCTTCTAGGTGTTACTGGTTCCCTGGCCATGATTTGGAGGGAGGAAAAACACAGATGGTGTCAGCAAATTACTCGAGTTCTAACAAGGCCACACGTTTGAGCGCCCAGCGCAGTGCACCCCTCACAGACGCTCATGCTTTCTTCACTGTGAGAAAGGAAGGGCAGTCTCAAAAGAAGTCAGAAGAATCATTTAGTGCATAAATTAGCACTCTGCAGTTCACCAAAGTGCTCTTGGCCACCTTGAATCCTTTTCTGGCTGAATCAAGATACAAAATAAATGTAGATTTACTCTTTGATTCCTTTTGTAAATTCACTTATTATCTCAAAGCCTCTATAACATTTTCATAGGTATCGTATTCCTTCAATTTGAAGTTCTATGGTTCTCTGACCTTTTACTACTGATACATATTTGGTAGGCACATAATCTTAGCCTTAAATACACACATAACACCACCACCACCACCACCAAAATACTTTTTAGCAGTGAAGCCTCCTTGGGAATCCTGCTCATCACTTTGGTGTGACCTTGGGGAAATTACCTAATACCTTTGAGTAAGGGTTTCCTTATTTATCAAATGGGTATAGTAATACCTTCGCTGCATTTACAAAGTTGGCTATGTAGTTAAGATAAGGTATATAAGAAGCATTCTCTATTTTTAAATATTTTATATTTCACCATTCGGCCAGAAAAGGCTTCAAGGTGGCCCAAAGCACTTTGGTGAACTTCAGAGTGTTAATTTATGCACTTACCATTCTTCTGATTTCTTTTGAGACTGTCCTTCCCTTCTCACAGTGAAGAGCGTCCGTGAGGGGTGCACTGCGCTGGGCATTCAAACGTGTGGCCTCGTTAGAACTCGAGTAATTTGCTGACACCATCTATGTTTTTTCTCCCTCCAAATTATGGCCAAGGAACCAGTAACACCTAGAAGGTCTGGCTTCTTTGTAAAGCATCCTCAGGAGGCGAGGGGGAGACACAGAGCTCAGAGACAATAGGAAGTGTTAATATCCAGCACGAGCAACACCTAGAACTGGCTCTGTTCAGAGGACTGTGCTCTGGAGCAGGAGCAGTGTTTCCTCTTGCTTTTAGAGATGAGAATACTGCAGCTAAACACAGAGAGGTTAAACGACTCAACTTGAATGGCACAGCCATTCTAGGTGTTGAAGCCTGGATGTGATATGCACAACAGTACCCCTAATTTCTAGCCTGACTCCATGAGGTAGGAATCACTCTATTGTATAAGTGAAGGAAATGAGGCCTGACTAGGTTCAGCCATGGGCACTAGTCTACACAGCAGATACAGGTTAGATCAAAGTGCGAACCTCATCTTTTTAGGCTCAAAGTCTTTTGTGCATTCTGGCATGCTATACTCTCCTAGTTGAACCAAACACGGTGTCCAACCAAAAGGGAATTTTAATTCAAATCACACTTTCAGTTCAACAACTGCCGTTCACCGATAAAGTGAGCATCTAGGATAGTCAATAAATTTGTTTTCACATTATTGCATCAACTTTTGGCCTCAAAGTCAACTACTTACATTTTTTTTAACTTTTTTTTTTTTAACTTTTATTTATTATTGAGAGACAGAGACAGAGCATGAGCAGGGGAGGGGCAGAGAGAGACGGAGACACAGAATCCGAAGCAGGGTTCAGGCTCTGAGCTGTCAGCACAGAGCCCGAAGCAGGGCTCGAACCCACCAACTGTGAGATCATGACCTTAGCTGAAGTTGGACACTTAAACAACTGAGCCACCCAGGCGCCCTGTCAACTACTTACATTTTAAAATACATCAACTTATCTACAGTTTTCTGCGTAGCCGATGCACTGAACTAACACTATTTAGTTCTAACGATAAAATAACACTAAAAATTGAAATACAACCGAGAACTGATTAAATAAAGTGAGGCCATGGGGCACCTGGCTGGCCCAGTTGGTAGAGCATGCAACTCTAGACCTCATGGTTACGTGTTCAAGCCCCATACTGGGTGTAGAGATTACTTAAAAAAACAAAACTTAAGAAAATAATGAGGCCATATCTTCTTGCACTCTAGTAAAAATATTACATAGTCTGAGCCCAGGAGACTGAGAAAACTAAACAAGGACTAAGGTAGTTGCTGTTTGTTTTGTTTTGGAGTGAAAAATACTGCATGTGAAAATAGTTTTCTAATTCCAGTGAGAGCTCACTAAGGACTAATGAGCAGAACCACCACTGACTTGAACAATTCCAAAGAATTCACCTCAGAAGAAACAGATTTTCAAGTTTTATTAGATTAATTACAATCTACCCCAAACCCAAACTTGAGCAGTTTTCTCTCTAGCTGAAGTAACCTGTTAATCTTGAAATTTATCAGTTTCTGAAACCGTGAGCTCTGCAAATTAAGTATAAGGGCAATGGAACTTTGCCTTCCAATCTAGGGAGGTGACAATGTAAGTCTTGATAAACTCTATCTTGGCCAGGCTGATATGAAAAATCTCAAGTGCCCAGGAGTCTGTAATACCCAACAGTATACTGATAATACTGATCAAATAAATTCAATTCAGAAGCAAATTCCTTACAGCTTTTGATTGAAAATCCACTAAAAATATCTACTAGTTCTAGATGCTAAATACATTCCTGCCTCAGAGCTCATAGCCCTCCACAATGCCCTTTATATATACATATACACACACACACTCAAGTTTCTGGCACTTCATACATTGTAAGAAAAATGACTTTCAAAACAAACCTTCCTCAGCTGGGGAAGGTGACTTCTCAGTCATAATTAGCCATCCCAGTAGTCGGGATGTCTCGAGTGTGAGGGTGGGGGGGCAATGAGGGGAGCAAGGAAGAGTTGGGGCAGGAGAGGCCTGGGAGCCAAAGATAGACTTTTTATCCCCCATCCCTCCCCCACAGTCTACATCTAATTCTCTAAGCAGACAGAAACGCAAAAGAAGGGAATAATCATCAGATGAGTTGTGAAAGAATATAAAATAGTAGCTGAAATAAAGGAACTCCCTTTGAGGGGTTGATGCGTTGAGAGCAGAGTGATTCAGAAGAGGGCTTCCGGGAAGGGTGGCCTGAGCTGGCTCAGATCCGTCCCTTCCACTAAGCTACTTCTCCTGACAGCTCCTGGGGTATGTCTGCTGCCATTCTGTCTCCAAGCACTTAGATCCGCCTTCGACAGGCAAGAAAACCTTCCATGTCTCCCACTGCTTAAGAAATGATGCCAGATCCCCACAGACACCTCTTCCTCTATTCTGGTCACAACCCACCTTCCTGCTCTTGTTTTCCCTACCAAACATTAGCAACACACAAGTTATTGAGTGCTGACTTATTGTGTGTCAGGTCCTATATGAGTGCCTGGAATCTTCTCTAAGACAGACAGGTAGCTCAAGTTATTATCCTCATTTTACAGATCAGAAAACGGAGGCACAGAGAGCTTAAATAACTTGCCAGAGGTCACAGAGACCTATGCAAGGGACCGAGGACTGAAGTCAAGCTGTTTGATTCCAGTCTGTTACTTCTGAACTACTTAGAATTTGCTCCTAATAAAGTCCACCTCATCTTGTTAGAATGATTTATGATTCACTTTTTGACAGGCTAATGTAGTGCTTGACCTACAGTGAGGACTCAATAGATGTTATTTTTCGTCACTGTTCTACCTAGCGAAAGGAGCATAAATGAGTGTAACAAACAAATCTACCTTAACTTTTAGTTGTTTGGTAGCTTGGTATGAGTCAGACGATAATGAGGTTGCCAAAAAAAGTAATCTTAGGCAACCTTACTAACCGCTCAATATGGAGAACATGTAAGGTGACAGTCTTGCTCTGCTCTGAGCCAGTCATCCAGACCATTCAGAGGTCTGGGCACTGCTCTTATTAAAGAGTCCGTCAAGAGGCAGAACTCACCCGATCAAGAGGATGGAGGAGGTTACAGGAAACCCAATAATAAAGACAGATTTGAATGAAGTGAGGATGGTTAAGTAGAAGAAGAGACACTATACGAAAATGATGTCTAGACCTCCTCAGCCCTACTAAACTGAAGTCTACAGGAATGGGGCTCAGACTTCTGTATTTTGCAAAAGCTGTCCAGGTGATTCTTATATACATCAACATTCCATTCTGCTCTAGGGAAGAGGTTCTTCTTTTAAAAATAATTTTTTTTTTACATTTATTCATTTTTGAGAGACAGAGAGAGACACAGCACAAGTGGGGAAGGGACAGAGAGAGAGAGGGAGACACGGAATCCGAAGCAGGGTCCACGCTCTGAGCTGTCAGCACAGAGCCTGACACAGGGCTTGAACTCACAAACCGCGAGATCATGACCTGAGCCGAAGTCGGACGCTTAACCGACTGAATCACCCAGGTGCCCCATCTAGGGAAGAGGTTCTTAAACTTTAACATGCATCAAAATCTCCTGAGGGGTAATTAAAGCGAGTGCCAGGCCTTACCCGTAGAGTTTCTGATTCAGTAGGTCTAGAGAAGTGCCTGATGGTTTGTATTTTATTTTACCAAGATTTACTCACCAGGCCATCTTTTCTCTCTCTGCTCGCAGAGACTAAGACACCATGTGTCAAAAGAAAGCTAGGTCTCTGTTTTCAATAACATTTTCTTTTCCTCAAACCAAAACACAAACTCCATACCAAACTCAGTTCTAAGCTTAAAAGTAATGCCTTTAAAAACAGTATTGCAGTTCCAACCAAACCCCATAGGGGGTGTCAGTCAGCCAATGGGTGCTTTTGTAAGCACCCAAACCCTTCTCTGCGTCAGTAGGTTTGCTTACAGAGGTGCACTTTTCTGTCTGGCAAAACAGAGAAAGACAAACTCAGTGTGAGAACAGAGTGTAACTGCTGACGGTTTAAAAAAACAAAACAAAACAAAACAAAAAACCCAAACAAACAAGAGAAACAAGTCCTATCTCCCAGCCCCATGGCCTGCTTAAAATGTTTCATTCCACGCTTTTGTCTAGAACATCATGATCTGTTCATTTATATTTTAACCAATTTATGGAACAGAAAAAGGTGAGGTAAAAGTTGACTGGACTGAAATTATACCCTTAGTCACTTGAAATACTCATTTTGTACTTCATCATAATTATTGTGATTGTGTTTTTAAAACATATAAAGAACAAGACTGGGTTGGTCAGACTTCTACAATAAGGTACCCAATTATGTACTATAGAAACTAGCATAAAGTTGCATAAAAAACGATCTTAAATGGGAATAATGACCTTAATATCTTAACTCGGAAACAACCCATTTATTTATTGCTCAGCCAGCAAGGACAGGCTAACTCTTCGGTGGAGCAGGTAGGGTGAGTACAACTACATCCAAAGATTCACCTTTCCTAAGTCATGCCATTCTCATGCAATCTGTCTAAAACGGTATCTTCGAAACTTCCCTATAAGGTTAAAAAGGGACCTTCCACATTCAGCTCAATATACTAGCCTTACATGTTAATACTGAACTGTTTATGCTATATCCATTAAATACTTTTTAAATAGTCCTGAAGTTTTACTATCCAAATCTTTTTTTTTTCCCCTAAGATTTCATTTTTAAGTAATCTCTCCACCCAACATTGGGCTCGAACTCACAACCCCAAGATCAAGAGTTGCCTGCCCCACTGACTAAGCCAGCTGGGCACCCCCAATCTAAACTCATTCTTCCATAGTCCTTCCATTACTAAACCATTTTGTGTTCTCTAAAATAGAATTATTCGGGGGCACCTGGGTGGCTCGGTCAAGCGCCTGACTCTTGATCTTGGCTCAGGCCATGGTCTCGTGGTTGGTGAGATCGAGTCCCATGTCGGGCTCTCTCTCGCTCCCCACTCTCACAGTAAATAAACAAACTTAAAAAAAAATAATAAAATAGAACTATCCTATGAGATACTTTTAAACATGTGGAAGTTTGTTTGATAATTTCCACTGTAAATGACATTTGATCATTAATCAAAGATTCCCTGTATCTGTTCCTTCACTAAGGCTGTGAGTTCTAGGTTTCCTTCTAGAAGTCATCTGACTGTATGTTGAGTAGTAAGAGCCAGCATTCCTCCCTTATCATCCTTCCACAAATCTTAAAGTTTATAGTTGGCACAACGTCTGGAACAAAATTCACAGGCTAACATTTTGCCCTAAAAGGCTTTCATGATTTCTGATCTAAAACATTCAGGACTGACCTGAGGACTTGATTCCACTCTGGGGTCGAAATGGGTGTGGATCAGAATGGACACAAAACCATTCAGTGAGTCCCTGAACCAGTGTGGCTTCTTCCTTGTTTTTCTTTTGGCCCTGAGGGATTAAGGTCAGGCAGTATTCGGCACAGCTGGGGAATGACATTCACTTAGTCATTTTACCCCAAGATCCAGCTCACAGCAAGGCTTCCTTAGAGTATCATCATTGGGGAAATTCCCTGAAGTCAAGGTCTGAGTTTAGTCATCTCTGGATTTCCTCCCCACCTGGTTAGAGTGCTCTAGACACAACAGACACTTAGCATTCAGTTGGCAAACAAGAGTGAAGACTGGTGTTTTGAGAATGGCTAAAAGGCTAAAAACAAAAAGAACGCCCTCGGCCTGCCTCTTCTCTTTGTAAGTCATATCCGCCTTTATCTAGTTTCTGTCTCAAGTCCCACTTCGAACTATCCTGATCATCCGGGACCCTAGGTCTTCCTCTCTGAAACATCAACAGGATTCTGTACACTGTGTTGTTTTCAGCCCATGATGTCACAATAGCCTACTACGTATGCTACTGTTGCTATTTAAGTGCCCCTCAACTCTGTGAGTGCTCTGAGGGCAAGGCCAGTCTATCACTGTTTTACAGACCCACAGTGTATATAATGCTGTGCCCCAAAGAGATTTTTTAAAATAATGAAAGACTACAAAAGTGAACAATGCCCCCTTGTCATTGTTTTGAAAAGTAAAATAAATCTAGTTGTATAAATTAGACAAAACAGATTTGGTAAGAAAGAAAAAGAATAAGGGTGATATGATCTGGCAAGATGGGGCTTTTGTATCTTCGAGTGCATTAGCTGATTTCTTTCTTCAGCTTCTGGGAATATAAAAAAGGTAGTCTGTCAGACCACAGAACGAGAAAACACAGTAGAAAAAAAATAAATGAGATGATACATCCTTTTCTAGCAGCAAGTTTGTTAGCCCGTCCTTCACTCCCTCCATCCTACCCCAAGAAGAACCACTTTTGCTGGATGGCACGATTGATAATGACTGAAATTGCAATGCATACTTACTGCGCACCTAATATGTACTGTTGGCTTCTAAGCATTTAACATTTGTGTATTAACGCCTTACAATATGCTTATGAAGGAAAGAATCTTGTCCTCATTTTATGGAAAAAAGAAACTGAAACACAGAGATGGTAAGTAAGCCTCCTAAAGATATGGCTGATGACCTGAATCTGAATCTATACATTTCCCTCCTCAAGAAACATTTACAAACATTCCTTGGCTTACGATAGGGTTACATCTCAACAAACCCATTATAAGATGGAAATATTACAATTCAAAAATGCATTTAATACACCTAACCTATTGAACACTGTAGCTTAGCTTAGCCAATGTAAACACTTAACATTAGCCTACAGTTGGGCAAAATCCTCTAACACAAAGCCTATTTTATAATAAAGTACTGACTCTTTCCTAAAATATACTGAACACCGTACTGAAGGTGAAAACCTGAATGGCTGTATGGGCACAGAGTGGTCGTGAGCACATCGGTTGTTGACCCTACTGACCGCGTGGCTGACCGGGTGCCGTGGCTCACTGCCACTGCCCAGCGTCAGGAGTGACAGCTTCAAATCATGTAAGCCCCAGCCCAGGAGATGATCAAAACTCAGTTCCTACTGATTTGTGTATCGCTTTCACACCACTGTAAATCAGGACTGTCTGTAACCTGACCAAGGGTTAGAGGGCACACCTGAGTAACCACAGACGGTTCCTGTGCTCCTCTTACGCTAGTCGTGCACTTTTCGTCTTGAGGGAGTTGAGGCAACTTGGAGACGGAGCTAAATAATTTGAAATTTTAAGAGGCCGTGTTGGAGAAAAAGATGGAAGGTGAGGTGCCTGGCTGGGAGAGGACTCCAGGGGAAAGAAAGAATGCAGATGCCAACTGAGCTTTGCTCAGTTATGTGTAATGTAACTTTTTCCTCTGGCCCCTTGTGAAAGGCTGAGTAAAAAGCTACATCACAAATGCTTTGTAACATTGTGTCTGCTTTGGGGAATGAAAAGAATGGTGGAACCCAGCTTCAGAGGTGGGCAAGTCCACAGAGAGGACAGAGGGTGCCCACAGAGTGACATGAGTCACAGTAAAAGTATAAGGAAAAGTGGCTGCTAAGAGACCAAGAGGGAGGAACTAATTTAAAGCAGTAGGTGAAATTCTCCCTCGAGGGTTACGAATTGTATAAATTTGTAACAGACTCACAAAGTACAAAGCAATACAGGCTTTAAAGCTGTATTTTTCATTTACCGGGCGCCTGGCTGGCTCAGTCGGTTAAGTGTCTGACTTTAGCTCAGGTCATCATCTCACAGTTTGTGGGTTCGAGCCCGAGCCCGGCGTCTGGGCTCTGTGCTGACAGCTCAGAGCCTGGAGCCTGCTTCGGATTCTGTGTCTCCCTCTCTCTCTGCCCTTCCCCTGCTCACACCCTGTCTCTCAAAATTGAATAAATGTTAAAAAAAGAAAAAAAAGCTATATCTGCATTTAGTACTCTTAAATATATTAATTAAGAAGGATTAGAATTCAGTCGTTTGGCCTTTAGAACCTGAAAGGTCTATAGCTCCAAGGGCTGATGTGTTCATGCAGCTCTATTTCTGCTTCCCTGCACTCACCGATAGGTGGTTTCTGGAAGGAGGTCTTTTATAACATGGGTGGTGGTATTGCCCACGGTGATGCTAGTGTCTCCAAGGTCAATATTGTAAGCGAGGATTTCAGATCCATTATTGCACGGCTCTTCCCAGTTCAGTACAAGGCACACAAAAGGTGAATCAGGGTAGGCATTGAGGGTCTCCTCCTCCAGAACACAGAGAGTGGAGACAGGGTCAGGGGCAGATGCTGGTGTCTGGCAAAGGACAAGCTCACTATACGGTCCTGCTCCAGCTTGATTGACAGCCTAAAAAGACAACAGCAAGACAAAGTCCACATTACCCCACCGTAAATTCTGAAGCCTCCGTGTTAGGCACTGTTACAGAAATCTGACGTAATACACAATTTACTTCTAGAAACACCGGTAGAAAGAAATCTCAGAAAACGTTCGCTTTAATGACGTTCCAAAAAACCGCCAAAGACACCTTCTCTGTTAATAAAGCAGAAGATAATATCACCATCGTCACCTTTTATAAAACATAACTTTAAAACAACACTTTGTATTTGCCTGGCCCACTTCAGGCTATATATGGTCCTGTGGCATCCTCACAGTTACTGTGGGGTGGACACTAAATGGCAAGTCTTCTTCTCGTCTTTTCCATGTGCACGAGTAACTCCTATCCATGGCCATTCTGACTCTATCACCTCCTAGTCTCCCCCTCACTTACTCTGCTCCAGCCACACTGGCTTCCTTGCTGTTCCATGGGGACACCAAGTGTGCTCCCACCTCAGGGCCTTCGCAAATTGCTGCCCCTCCTGTCCCGGAACCTTTTTCCCTAGACATCTGCACAGCTTGCTCAAGCATCTTCACGTCTTCTCACAAGTGCTGCCTTACAGTGAGCCCTCTTTGGACACCATGTTTACATCTGCGGTCACCCTACCCCACCCTCACCCCCTGTGATCCTCATTTCCTATTTCCCTTCTTTATTTTTCATCACCACGTTTATCACCACCATGAGAATGTAAGTTGCATAAAGGTAAAGTTGTCTGTTTGGCTCACTGTTGTATCCCCCAACAGCTAGAACAGCGTCTGATACAGAGTATGTACTCAATAAATGTTGTTAAACTTGTATTTTTTTCCCTTTAAAAACATTTAGCAGCCTCCTTACAAAAGCGAATGCACTCTAAACTCTAGTTCTCATTTAATTCATAGGAGAGTTTAGAAGGACAAATTAGAGAACTAAACAAAAGTAGTCTGAGCTCTTAAAGGTTCAAAACAAAAGTTACAACACTTAGGTACTACTGTTAATCTCAAAGAAGTTCAGAGCATCCATTTGCTAACAAACCACTTGTGAAACTCTACTGTAATATTTTCTCATACCTACTTCTATTTCATGACAATACTCCAACTCTCTTTTTTGGTAAAATTTTGATGTCATGATTTACGTTAAGAATATATATAGAGATTTCATTCTTTAAGACAAATTTATCACAGGGGCGGAAAAATAAGACATCATGAAGCTCCATGTTCGTATCAACCATGTACCAGAAGGAAAACACACGGCTTTTAGAGTTGCAGCTTAGTTCAAGTCTTGATTCCATTATTTACTAACTGTGCAGTTAGTAGGCATACACATATGTATGCATGTTGTGTGATCTTAGGCAAATTAGGATCTTCTGAGCCTGTTTCCTGAGATGTAAAATGGAGACAGCAACACCTAATTCACAGGATCACTGTAAAGATTAAATTGGTCAACATGAAAAATCCTGGCCGTTAGCCAGTGCATCCCTTCTGGGGAAGGCCAGAACAAAAGAGCATTTTGTTTTCTGTTAAAAAAACAAAACAAACAACTTTCCTTAAATTTTGAACTAATTTTAGATTTACAGAAATACTGTAAAAATAGTACAAAGAAACTTGTGTATATCTCTCACCTTTCATTCCCTAATGTTAACACCTTATACAACTACAGATCACAACCACAAAATTAATATTGATATAATACTATTAACTACATACAGATCTGATTCAAACCTTACTAATTTCTCCAGCAATGTTCTTTTTCTATTCCAGGATCCCACCCTGGATCCCATATTCTTTTACTACCTTCATTTCATAAGAAATCTTTTCTTGATTTATGCTACTTATTATGACCAGTTTTCAAAAAAAAAAAATACAAATAATTTGGAAGATCTCTCTCTCTCTCTCTCTATTTATTTATTTATTTGGGGGCAGGAGAGAGAGAGAGAGAGAGAGAGAGAGAGAGAGCTCTCCAGGCTTGATCTTGTAAACCCTGAGATCATGACCTGAGCTGAAATCAAGAGTTGGACACTGAACCGAAGGAGCCACCCAAGAGCCCCTCAGAAGAATCTTTTAATAAAATAAATAAAAGCATGCCTCTAATATATAGTATGTCTCATGTGAACAGTACTCTTTTGGTACTTGTTAACTAAAATACCCTTAAGGAAGCATATCAAAGTGCAAAAATTCTTGAGCAAAACAAGAAATGTTTTACCCAATTTTTATAAAACACAATATAAGTATTACAATGATTTAATTTTAAGATGCCAAATATTCAAAAAACGATTTGTCTGACTTTGCAGTGTGTTAAGTAATATTAATTCATGAAAATAATTCATATTTGGCCTACATGTGCCAAGTAAGTCAATTTAGGTTGAGGAGATCCCTTTCCTGACAAGACGGTACTTCTTTTGCATAGTGATAGTGGTCTGAAAAGAACTACCCCCTTCACAGGTTCTGATTCATTTTATGACAAACAGGTATGGACATCTGAAAATGTTTTCTACTCCTCACTTTCAAACCAGGGAGGCAAAATTCTTATGCAGGCTCTATTCCTACTCTATTCAATGTATGTTTTAAAATGCCATTTGGGGGAGTCAGTGCTAAGTGACAGCATATACCCTGAAGGGGAAAAAAGAAGAACATTTTCAGGAGAGACCCAAAACTCAAAAAGCATAGTGAATTTTTTTTTCCTGTGGTGGCAGACAGTTCTTTATTTATATCCTGCCTTGTTCCAAAAACAGGAGTGTAGCACATATTTTATAACCTTTTCCCAATGACTCAGCACTGCTATTATAAAGATCAGATAAAGTGCCGTGACCCTGAGTCACTGACGAGTTAATTATGTCCCAGGTGCTCCATTCAAGAAGGAAGGAACATGTATAACAAAAGAGTTTAATCAGAATGTTTATGAAAAAGCAGCCTTCAGAATTTAACAGAGAAGCTTCAGTTGATCTGGAAAATTAATTTATGAAGGGAGTATTTTCTCCAAAGAGGTCAGAGACACCGATATGTTCATGGACTTGTAATCAGCAATTTGATTCATGACTTAAATCAGGTGGAAACCTAAATCTGGCATCTCTGCCTTTTTATCTATTTAAATCTAAACATGTGTGAAGACAGAGTTCTCCAAGATCAAGAACCACATCTGACTAATCTTGGTATCTCTCCTCTTGATCAGCCTGTTCACCCTTTGATTCTGGCACAAAGTGGTGCTCAAACTATGTTACCAAACAAATGGAAAGAAATGGACAAAGAACCCTGTTTTCTAAGGACAATTAAGGCTTTACAACGGGGAAAAAATAATCACTTATCCAAGTCAATAAAAGTAAACTCATGACTACTGTCACTTTTAGGGGTTAGGCTAAGAAGCCAACTGTTCTTCATGTTACTCTATTTGTAACCAGCCTTGTTAATAATGGTCACTGAGAAATGGGAGGTGGATCCTGTCATCTAATGCAGCCTAGTTCAAATCACTCTAATGTTTGTTTCTGGCTCCATTTAACAACTGGCATACACGTCTTGTGTCTTTTGCCAGTCTTAAGCGTCTTTCCCACTGAAACATGCATCTCAGGGGAATTCACAGAGAAGGAACCTTCCCTAAGGAGCTGTGACTGACCCCTCGGCCCTGGATTTGGTCACTTATTCAGTGAGTTCACAGACAGGACACAAGGGTGGAAAAAAGGAGAGTGGTGCAGAATTGGATTTTGTCCTTCTGCTACAGGACCTCCCAGAGAAGCAGACATTAATTGTAAGACCAAAACAATTCAATTTATTTTCATTTAAAAGGACTCTTCATTCCATATCATCCGTCTTGATAGTCTCCATCACAAGCCTTTGGGTCACTGCCCCAGAGTCCTTCATGGAACACCTGGGTCTATGAGTAACATCGGAGTCATGTCAACCTACCTGTAGTCTACAGCAATATTGTGCGGCGGGCAACAGGTCCCTTATCTCAAAGCCGGTATCTGTCCCGTGATAAATGAGTTCTAAGGATTCTTCATCTTCTCCCCATTCCAACCTGTACTCTGAGATGTCGGCACCAGAGCTTTCTGGACTCTGGAAAGCAGAGATTTAAGTAGTTAATTTCACTGAGAAGGAAAATCCCATGATGTTTGTGCTCAACTAACTAAACTTAGGGAAACAGAGCAACATGCCCCTGGGTATTTCAAATACATGGAAGAAAAAGGCATGAAAGAGGTACTCGATTTCCTCTCAGTTCTAACCAGTGGTAAAATTTCCACAACTCCAAGCGATAGAAGCAAGCGCCAAGAGATATTAATGTGTAAAATCACCTACATGTGAATTATAGCTTTGTAGGTTCCTCGTAACTTGCATTTGGGGGCAGATAAAGTACAAGAAACAGAAATCGATGCAGAACACGTGCCTGACTTACCTCCCAACTCACTAGGACACATCCATCAGGTGTAAAAGAAATACAAGGTGCTTTGCACTGTCCAGGAGGCCCTGCAGCAGTGGTAATTTCTGAGACATCAGAATAGGGGCCATACTGAAAGGGAAGAACACACACATGCCTGTATGTATAGTGTGAACACACACGTGTGTGTTCACACACAAGCTTATAACCAAATAAGAGCTAGACAGACTAACACCATCATCAGTACAACTGATTAAAAAATATTGCCTAAAGGTTTTCACTTTCAATTGAATGTGCATAAGGTTTCTTCCTACATACACTCTCTGAGGGGTAGATGTCTATTATGTATGTATTATTTCTTTTTATTCAAAAGGATCAGAAAGTTGGTTTACCAAACATTTCCCCTTTATTGTGCCATCAGAAACAAAACCATGCTGATTTTTGACGCAGCATGGCATTCTGTTTCAACAGGTCTCCCAGGACAGCAAAGAAAACTAAGTCAAAGATAACTAAGTCAGACGTACACTGCAGCTTAATTTTTAGCACACAAAAATCGACTCGAAATTGGTTATCCAATTCTGTGAGCCGTCAGCACAGAGCCAGATGTGGGGCTTGAACTCATGAATCACGAGACTGTGACCTGAGCCAAAATCAGATGCTTAACCGACTGAGCCACCCAGGCGCCCCTGGGTAACTTTCAATGTAACAGGAATAAATTAAGGCTGATGATAATATTTTTAGATGATAAATTAGATAAATTAGATGATAAAAAATTTCTTCTTTGACAGAAAGTAAAACTCGGAGCATCAGAGTGGCATATTTATCTTTGTTATGGCAGAGATGCCCTGCACAGCTGACAGGGAAAAGAGCAAAAACACCAGTAAAACATTTTCTGCAGCATCTGTGGTCATCACCTGCCACTGCTTTTTAATTATGTAAGCTCAGGTGCATCAGCTTTCTTATCTTCTCATCAAAACATTGTTATTGGTTAGATCCACTCTGGTTGTCGTCGTCGTCTTCTTTTTTTTTAATTTAGATAGTTGTACTGTATCTGAACTTCTTTCCTAGCTGGGAATTAGAAGGAATCCAGCCCCTGCTAAAGGTTTGAGATGCTACTTCAGACCAAGTGTTTTCACAGTGTGGCCAACAGGAAATAGACTGGAGACCCACGCATGTTCCTCTGCCAGGCTTGCACAGGGCTACCGAGAACGAGAGAAAATCACCAACTTCATGCTGCTCTCAGTTGTGCTTTCTTATTTTTAAAAATCCCATCAATTAATTATATCTACTTATTTACATGGAACCCATCTGTACAAATCACGCGTATACCTGGCAGTGGGGAGGGGTACAGCAGCAGCCTGCACCAGAAAGACAGTTTCTGGTTACCTTGTTCTCATCATGAATCCCACCCCCCCCAAACCCACATTACTCTGCGATTTAAAATAGGGGTGTAATCTAGGGGCTCAGTCAGTTGAGTGTCTGACTTCAGCTCAGGTCATCATCTCGTGGTTTACAGGCTCGAGCCCCACATCGGGCTCTGTGCTGGCAGCTTGGAGCCTGGAGCCTGCTTCGGGGGTTCTGTTTCCCTTTCTGACCCTCCCCTGATCGTGGTCTGTGTCTCTCTCTCTCTCTCTCTCTCTCTCGCTCTCAAAAATAAATAAAACATTGAAAATAAAATAAATACAATATGGGTATAATCTAGACACAGACTTCCAATCTATGATGGGCTGAGAAGAATTCTCCGGTCTTCATTTGAAACAAAACAAAAACCAGAAGCTGGCCTCCCTGGCCTCTACCCCACTCCAGTTCTAAAAACTGACCTGAGATATTGCTGCGTATAGAAGGGCAAGGCTTCTATAGCTGGGTAAGAAGGAAATTGTTTTGAAAACAACCCAAAATAGCTAAAGGGTGATGTTCTTTCTTAGTAACCTTGAACTCTTTCTTAACAGAATGATTTGAAGACAGAAATTTCTAATGCTGGGTCAATATGAAGTCACAACAATGTATCAATTCAGAAATGAGATTCACATACCCTTCTTTAATGGCTACCAAGGCTGGATAGATACTGCTGAGGAATTTCGGGGGGGAGGATACGGAAGTGTCAGCACCTTGGTATTCTGGTTATGGTGCACAAGCCTGTACTCACCCCTCCGTCATTCAGAGCCCTCACCCGGAAACGATACACAGTTCCGGGGAGCAGGTTGCCCACGGTGCACTCGAGCTCTGGCCCATGGTACACCTCCGAAGCCACATCCTCGGGTTCCGTCATCTCCACACTGTACTCTGAGACCTCACAGCCACTTTCTGAGGCAGGAACGTCTGGGAATGGAGAACGCTTTTCATCTTAGAACATTTTTATGCTTCCAGTTGAGCAGCTCACACCTGGTTTCCCACAAGGTTTGTAACACATCGTGTGGGCGGCTGGTCCTCAGTATCTCTCCCACAAAAAGGAACCCTCCCCTCCCCCCAAAAGAAAAGCGATACGGAAGAAAAAGTTTCTGAAGGATGTTATCCGTACTTTCCAAACTACATCTAAGTACATTCAATTACTTCAACAAAATAATTTGGAAACAACAGAACCCCTTGGCAAATGTCTACACTGTAAGACAAGGAAGAAACAGAGGGAGAAAATCTCTCTAACTTAAAACCAAAGGCCACGTTAAATCAAGATAAATGACCCAAGGTTGGCACAATATTTTATGACGTTGTAGACATGAGTAGTGGCAAAAAAACAGTCTGATGGAGTTCTGCAGGTTTGTATTTGCGAGTTTACATGCTGCAAACTGCTGTCACAACAGGAAATGCTTGTACAGCTCAGGGCCCACATGTGACAAAAGACGAGGAGAATCAGAGGTTACCTTACGAACCTCGCTTTAATCTCTACATTGCACGCAACTTCGCTTTTGTGAATAGAGTTGAAAAACTCCTGGGAAAGACTGGCTGCTGTGCAAGATTTTCTAGGCAAGTGTCCTCCGAAGGACAGAGAATGCCCAGTGAGCGTAGCTCCCTCAGGATGAGCGACGGCATGCCGCAGAACACAAACCCAAGCCAACACACATCAGACAGACAGCGGACATTTTCAACAGGAAGGACTACGGTCGTTAGCAGACTGCCAACTTAATCACAAAGCATGAAATCTCCAATTCCACCTCCAGTTGTCCCAACCGTCAATGTCAACGTGAAGATTTGTTCACTCACCCCACTCTAAGTGGACTTCTTTGTGCTTTGGTCTACCCAAAACCCTCGGTGGTCGACACTGACCTGGTGCAATGCTTAGTGTGCGAGCAGGGAGACTTTCAGAGCACTGCAGGAGAAAACACCGGAGAGAACCATCTCTTAGTTACTGTGAATTCACCAGACCTCTACATCCCAGGCAGATCCTACCCTGTAACTGAACATGCTGCCCAAAGGGGATCACACGGTGAATGTACACACTTGATTTCTGTGCAGAAGGGTCTTCTCTCGTGTGTGTGTCAGGCGTGAACATACACTGCATGTGGCACTGGTAAAAATGCTTATTTATGAAGTCAGATTCGTAGCCACGGGTTGTGTATTCTAAGCACACAACGGCTTTCCTTTAAGCCAAAATTAGAGAGATCTGTCGTGAGGACAGAAGAGAACACAAAACAACAGCTGGATGAAATTTTTAAATGGTGCTATAAACGGTGAAACCATCCGCATACGGGGGCAGAAGAGCAAATAAATTCAGTATTAATCAACTGAGTCTGACATTAACCGGCAGGTTCTTTTAATGCTAAAATAAGCGGGCCTCCTTTTAGGAGCTGATTGTGCAAGGCTGGGGATGTGGAAGTCAACTGTCTGCGAGAGGAGAAAACAAGGTGCAACTCTGCAGCTTGGCCAGACTCTTCCCTTTTCCCCGAGAAGTGCTGCAGGGGAGAGGTACCCTAGACACCTCACACAGGAGGTGCCTGCTGACCCTCTGGGGCCTGGATGTGGGGACAGCCCACCCAGGGAAGCACTAGAGAGCTCTGGTGCTGGACGGTGGTCTAACTGGACCTTCTTTTCACAGTCTGTCTATGTGGGTAGCCTAAACATCACGGCACTGCTATCCTTGCGGGAAAAAGAAACACACAGGACACCAGTGGAGGTGTGCTGACTGCTGACTGCAAAGCCAGGCACCCTAACGGCAAGTCTTCTTGAGAAACATAAACCCAGCAAAGGGCTATAAGCTACCGTCTCTCACTATTAATGGTTTCAAACCATGATGTGAAACATCCCTACGATGAAAATGGCTTTTTACCATCTTGCCTTTCATTCATTTCTGAATGTGCGTTACAGCCAGTTAGTATCTGATTTCTAGCGCACTCCCTGTGTATTTCTGAGGTTATGTTAAGCCTGTGAGAACCCTGTGTGGTCGAAACCAAGGCTCCTGACATGTTAGCCGATCTCAGGTCAAGTAAAGAGCGGAGAGCAAGGGATATGCTGCTGCCTACAGGTGTGTAAGTTGGGCACTGCACAACTACAATGGTGTCACTCAGCTCAGTCGTCATAGATTTGTGTGGTTTTTCCAGCAGATGGCAGTAAAGCACCTTGGGGAAGGCGCATCCCCTGTTCTCACAAAACTGCCAGGTTTGGTAACAGCAGAGCTGTGCAGGAGGTCACGTCTTTTTGACCCTGAATTCTATGCTTTTCTAGCACTGCAATAACTCAGGTTCTTCTTATTTAGCGAGACGAATTCCGGACAACAATCAATTTTCAACCGTCACCTGGGATCATGCCAAAGTCTTCCGAGAAATCACTAAGTGACAAACGCGCCTTGACAATTCCACAGTTTAGCTGAGAATCACCCGGGCCTATCTTTCATGTCCTCCGAAAACGCAACTGGAAAAAACTCTTGTTTTCATTTCCTGATGTGACCCCGTGGCAGGCTGTGCTGTGACGATGCATTCTAAGAGAGTAATTGTCTCGTGATGTTACAGAGTGGCTGTCTGAACCCGACCCAAGAGGTTTTCCTTTCGCGCCACGGCAAAACCAACCTGACTGTGTCCACCAGTACTGATGCAGCACGCTCGGAGTTTGTACAAAGTGCCTGGTTTCAAGTGGGTGAAAGTGTACTCTGTAGCCGATCCGCTGTATGCCACCTCCCACTGGCTCGCTGTAAAACAAGACTCGCGTGTGAGTTTGTGCCTCCTGCAAACGCGGAACAGTAGCAGCCATTCCTGAGGGGAACAAGCTCTAAGCGGTTTCCATGAAAACCAGCATCTCCTATTTTCTTTTTTTTTCTTTTTTTAAATAGCCAAGGGCCCTCTCTCCCTTCCCTTCCCGAAGTTAAATATTTAAAATGACACGGAGTCATTTTTCATACTTAGTACTGCAGGCTAGACTACTTAATACCACCATTATTATATTTGCTGACTATGAGGTTCAGATGCTGGAAACCACAGAAACCCGTCGTTGGCACGGGGGGGGGGGGGGGGTGGGCGGAAACGGAGACAGAGCACGGGGTCAAGCGAGCTGTGGGATGGTTGTGGCGAGAGAAGGCCTTGGGGCCAGCTGGGTAGGGTAAGGCTGCCCAGCCAGGAGGCTCCTGGTCAGTCTGGGACATGCTCAAGAGTCCCTCCTGCTCTCACATGCTGGAGGGCACAGGGCCCCATCACGCACAGAGTCCTTTGGGGAAAAGCCTGCTGTCTTCACAGAGCTCACGTAAGAGACAAAAATGGCTGGGAGGGTGACGAATTAAAGATGAAGCACTCAGGTGACCTAGTTATCTGGCCACTTCTCGGGACTAAAGAAAGTAAGCAGGGCTGCTGAAGGCTGCAGCAGTCTGACTGCCCGGTAAGGCTGACGCCACCAGGGACAAAGCATGGGGGGCCGCTTCCCCCGGCCGCCTTGCCTCGCAAATCTGGGCTGCTGCAGGCTTCCCTCCTCTGTGTTGCTCTCCTTACAGAGCCACATGTCTGGGGGATTTTTCCCCATTACCCAAGACACTTTACTAAAGTAAGTTTCCCTCGGCCACTTATTAGGACAGATTTACAATGAAGTCACAGGCACCAGGGCCGTGGGGGCTGTGGGTGGACACTAAAAAGCGTTATTAGGACATCGCTGGCTAGAAACCTGGGAAGAGGCACATGGGAACAGGGATGACTGACAAGATTCAATTAATCACCCACTTTATGTGCTGGCAAAGCTGTTAACTTTCAGTAGAGAACGGCATCTAGTTTGATTTGATATCATCAGTGGTCAAGAGAGTCATGAAAATGGAAAACATGCTTTCACAAGGAGCCACGGCAGACACCTGACTTCTCTCTTCGGTAGGTTTTTGTAACGTAAAAAACTAAATCAAATTTTTAGCCCAGAAGAGGACTTTATGATGAGAACAGCTGTGCCCACCTCAAAGCATTCTTACGTTCTTAGTTCAAAATAGAAGCGGACCGGCTCGAAAACCAGAGCTCCAGGTGGTCACCGCAAGTAGAGGGCAAAAGAGCAGCCCACGCCTGCCCGGCCTGTTCGCAAAAGTCACCGTTATGAATGGTTATGGGATTATCAGAATGGCGAGATAGGTCGTTTTAAAAGTTCTGACAGCTATATTTTTTTCCTATTAAAGCCTAATGAGTTTTACTAGAAAAAAAAGATCGAGTATTTTTAAAGGCACTTCTTAAGGAATCTGATCTTTAACACTGTACTACTTTAATCCACATAGTGCACAAGTGATGACAGTCTGACTCAGACGTCACAAAGATGGAAAGACATTTGCTAAACTTGTCAGGAAAGTGGGACTGTGACACTGTCAACTCTCTCCCGATAATACGATGTTTTCTTTGCCATCGCTGTACGTGGGAACTTGTCGATTACCAAACTCGCCTGCTCTCTCCACCTTATCCTTCCTGCTGATTGCTTCTGACACTCCCTCTGCTCGTAAGAATTTTCAGAGAAAGTGTGCCAAGACAGGGGATGAAAATTTAATTATTCGATTAATTAGGACCTCTGGCTTAAAGAAAGGACACGGAACATTTAAAAACATGATAAAAATGTACATTTCAAGCATACCCTGATCCCTGATGCTATGTGTAAAAGAGAAAACTGTAAATATGTGATTACGGTCTATTTGTTGTAATGGCACTACCGGTAGAATTGACGGCTTCCCGCTATTACCATACAGATGTTTTAGGACGTTAGAAAGTAGAGGTTGGTACTGGATTTGAGGAAAACAATTTCCTAAAACTTCACCTTCAGAATTTCCATCAGTAATCTCCAGCAAGTACTTGAGTATTTCTGAACCACCATTATCCTTGGGAGGATCTGGAGAGTAAGCAGATGCCTTATTAGTTATGAAAGGGCAGAGATTTTTATTAACAAGTATCATTAGAAGACAGAAAACATGTCATATTATACTCCTTAATTCTGAATTTAAGCAAAAGGTATAATAATTACTGTATTACTCTTGAAAAACAAAAGAAACAAACAAAACCACCAAGAAGCCCTGAGCGCTATCAGATTATTCGAAGTTCTTAGGTCTAACACGTCAGAGTTATTTACCAAAATACGAGCAAAACTCAAACTATGAATTAATTTTTCTAAGAGTTAACTTAGTAAATCGACTTCGAGAATTCTGAAGCCTGCTCTTTAACATTCAATTTTTATATAAGATGAAATACGTAACTCTTTTATTATTTATTTTATTCTTTACCTCACTTAAATTACCAGTGACCGGATTCTTTTGAGAGGGAGAGGGAAGGAAAGAGAAGTGCAAAGTTTACTGATAAAATAAACAAAACATCAACACGTAATAAGTATGTTCCATCACGGTTTGCCACTAAGCATGCTGTATATCCCAAGGGAATCTGATACGCAACCGAATTTGTGAGTCGAGAACGCACCAGACAGGTGGTCTGAGGAAGGGGTGCTGGCTTATTACCAGAGCCCTGTGGACTGTGGGTATTTACTCCACTGCTAACTCCGTCCGCGAGAGTTTTCTTTTCTGAGCAGCAAGATACCTCGCGTTGTAATTTTGTAAGACTATGCAGAAGTTCCCTCTACCATCAGTTCTCCCAAGTCTCTATTTTAGATACACACTTAGGAACTTCATGGCCCTCCTTTCGCTTGGTATTTCCATGAATGCATACCCATTTCAGTAAGAGAGATTTAAAACAATAATTACAAAGTTAAATACTATAGCATATAGCTAATGAAAGTAAACATTTACTTTCTAGGATTTTGTGAGGAAAAAGCTTCACAATCCGGCAAGAAAAGCACACCTAGAGTTTTACAGTTTCTCTTAATCACGTCCATCTTCCAAGGAAATAGATATCCTAATAATTCTGCCTCAAAATTATTAGGTAACTTGAAACAGTTTTATGTCTCAATGGTTGACCTCCAATAACAGTTTAATAACGTTTTGTGTTGGGGCACTTGGGTGGCTCAGTCAGTTAAGTGTCTGGCTCCTGATCTCGGCTCAGGTCACGATCTCATGGTATATGATTTCCTGCCCCACGTGGGGCTCTGTGCTGACAATACGGAGTCTGCTTAGGATTCTCCCTCTCCTTCTCTCTCTCTCTGCTCCTCCCTCATTCTTGCTCTCTCTCAAAATAAACTTAAAAAAAAAATGCTCTGTGGGTTTTTTTTTTTTTTTTAAGACTTTATTTTTATGTAATCTCTACATCCAACACAGGGTTTGAATTTACAACCCTGAGATCAAGAGTCACATGCTCTACCGACCAAGCCAACCAGGAGCCTCTTTAATAATATTTTAAATTCCCTTTATATGACCTGGCTGCCAGGTAAAATCTTATTTTAAGTCTCTTTTTTGGGGTGCCTGGGTGGCTTAGCAGGTTAAGCTTCTGACTTTGGCTCAGGTCATGATCTCACAGTTTCTGAGTTTGGGCCCCGCATCGGGCTCCGTGCTGACAGCTCAGAGCCTGGAGCCTGTTTCAGATTCTGTCTCCCTCTCGATCTCTGCCCCTCTCCCACTCGCACTCTGTCTCTCTCAAAAATAAACATTAAAAAAAAATTAAAAAATAAAAAAATTAAATCCTTTTCTTTTTCCTTTTTCTGTCTTTCAGGAATCTAATACTATTATGACACATTGGTGATAATTACACACATCCCAGCAGTTTTACATACAATTGCAAATCTTTATCAACATTCTAAAGGCATTCACTTCATTGAAATAATCCGAGCTGCAGAGGTGAGCCAGAATATCCTTCCACCAGATACCCTCAAACACCGTTTAATGAACTTCAACAGGAAAAATTCCTGAAGTGGGGTGCGCCCCTGGATGGCTCAGTTGGTTGAGCATCTGACTTCGGCTCAGGTCACGATCTCATAGTTCTTGAGTTCGACCTCCATGTTGGGCTTTGGGACAGCCCGGAGCCTGCTTCAGACTGCTTCAGACTGCCTCTGACTCTGCCCCTCCCTCACTCATGGGTGCTCTCTCTCTTTCAAAAATAAATAAACATTTAAAAAAAGAAAAAAGAAAAATTCCTGAAGTTCAAAACTTCTGGTTACATACAAACAACAAAAACGAAAGTTTTCCTAGTTCTTAACTTGAACATTCTGTATGTCAAAATTTACTTAAGATGACATACCTAAAGTTTGAAGTTTATTCTCAATATTAATTTTATAAATCCATTTTTCACATTAAATATCACTACCATTGTTAAGGGCAAGTTACTGAAGAATGAATACATATTCAGAAATTATTACATTCAAATCAGTAACAAAAGTGTAGGAGGCAAAACAATACAGGAAAAATCGTAAAGTAAAATGCTCATAAAATGGACAATTCCAGTGGAATTCTCTGGATGTTTCTGATACATATATTCCAAATCTGTAAAATCCCCACAAATAATACCTCTTATTTCTTATTTTGGTTTGTCACCACTGAAATCAGTTTTTAAAAATCTATCAAAAACAAGCAACAGCAATGGTAGCAAAACATACCCCATTTGACACTAAAGCCATGAGATGTAACTGGTCCTTTGATGAGGGGTCTTGTGGGGGGTCCGGGCCTGTCAGGACTCGTCGTACACACCAGCACTTCACTTGGACAACTCTTCCCTTCCACATTAGAAGCAGTCAGCTATAACACCACGGAAAAAATATGAACATGCTTTAGATGTCATGTATTGAAGAAATGGCAACGTTTTACCAAGGCAAGATCAAGGCATCTATAAATTCACACAGACAGACATTTCTCCTCTCTCTCAATCTCAAACAACTGATTTACAAGTTATTTCCTTTATGGGGTGCTTATTTTCTGTACAGTTAGCTACTGACAATTACAAATAAAACACTAAGGTGGGTTGCAGCTAAAGACATTTTTACCCTTTCAAGAAGACATAGAACCAGTATGTTACCACCTAGTTCTTATTGTTTTGTGGGAAGAAATTGGGGGAGGGGAAAGCAGGTAAAAATAACCTTACTTATTTAAGAGTAGGGCAATGCCACCTTGTGGAGAAATGCTAGCAGTATACCTACCTATGTTCTCATGGCACCAAACAGCAAGCGTTTGTTAAATATCAGAAACTGTCATTTTCCTCAAATAGTCACACACTTCACTTGGTGATCTAACAACTGTTTACTGAATGACTACTACATGCCAAGCTACATCATTTGGCCTCCAAACCAGAGAAGGAAGGGTAGAATCAAAAGATAAATTTCTCCCTCCAAAACGCACACAGTCCTATCAGAAAACCCAGTGCTGTGCATGGATCAATAAAGGGTGCCATGGCAAAGGATGCTATTTACTGCTTTTCCTCTCTCTCTCTTTTCTAAATGTTTATTTTGGAGAGAGAGAGACAGAGCAGGAGGAGGGGCAGAGAGAGAGAGGAAGACACAGAATCCGGAGCAGGCTCTAGGCTCTGAGCTGTTAGCACAGAGCCTGACGCGGGACAAGAACTTGTGAACCGCGAGATCATGACCTGAGCCTAAATTGGATGCACTACCATCTGAGCCACTCAGGTATATCCCTGCTTTTTTTCCTCTCTTATCAGTTGCAAGGCTTTGTTTCTCGTTACAACACAAAGTCCTATGGTCATATTAACAGTGGTTGTTAACCGCCAAAGCAAAGCCTAAGTAGGGAGGGAGTGGGTAATGGAAGACAAAAGGAAAGAAATGGGCAGAAGAGCAAAGGAAGAGGGAGAGTGAAAGAGAAATCTAATAAAAAGGAGAAACATCGAAAAGTGGGGGAGAGATAGGTGCACTGAGCATTCAGTTTGGGTGCTCCTGGGTGAGGGCATCTGGCCACGCTGTAATGTAATTTGTTACAGCACACGACAGTAGCTTTCTCTCTCAAAACTAGGGTTTAAAATTAAAGTATGGCGTGCATTTTGTGTCACTTTAGAAATGTAAAGTGCAGGGAACTTCAAAATTTTCTTAACGGACAGAGTCCATTTGAAATGGTAAATGGGTAAAACATGCAACTGCTTCTTTTTTCAAGCAGTTCAGGTACCAAAACGATTGACTCACCCTGAATTTATACTGTGTGCTTCTTTTGAGATTTTTCACAGTACAGGTTAAATCCTCTCCAGTGTATTTTGGGTGGAAAAGGTTATCCTGCAAAAACAAAGCCAGAAAGAGACATCAGTATCATGAAATCTGGGCATTAAATACTTTTGTGTATGGGATCTTTCTATTGCCTCTTTCCATCACCACCGGCTGCCAGAGGTCTGTCTGGCGGCTACGGGAGAAAGGGGAGTCGGAGTCCACGGTGCTGTGTACCGTGCTCCAGCTTCAAGTAAAAAAAATAATCTTGTCTCATTGTAGGTTCTGCTGGGTCTGTAGAACTTTCTTGTGAGGCTAATAGCAACATGAATGAGAACAATGCTCTCTCTTTGAGAGGATGTAAATTTGCTTTGGAATGGATGCCACCATATGCTTTCCTTACAGAGGAAAGGTTCCTCAGTAAGTATTTTCAATAAGGAATTAAGCCACCAAATAGTACTATGTGACAAAGCAGTGTACATTTTAAAAATACGTATTTAACGTTATTATCAAAAAAGCCTCTTCTTTTGTGGTCTCTGCTGTCCAGCTGCAATGTGCTATGTGATACACAGAGGCTGAGGTTTCTGACCACACAGTGTCCTCTTCTGGCCAAGGAAGAAAGGACACCTGGGATGGGAAAAGCATGATCCTTTTAAGAGGATAAATATCCCACTAAAAGCTGAATGTACTGAATTCATTCAACTGTATTCTCAATCATCCGTCCATCCACTCAATCATTAAATATCACCGAGCACCTTCTACGCATCAGGCTTCCTTCCATGTTCTAGGGGTTCAGCACTGTCCAAGAACAAAGCCTTGCCCACAAGAAACTTACATGCCAGGTAGACAAAGTGATTAAAAAATGAAACGGATCTAACTATGAAGCATTTTATGCGGTATTAAGTGCTGTGGCCCAAAATATCAAGTTGGGTCAAAAGACCGAGGGGCGGATCTAGTGAGGTGCTACTCTATAGCTGTGCAGGTTAACTAAAGCAGCCACATGGGGTCTTTAAATTTAAACTAAATACAGTTGAAAATTCAGTTCCTTGGCCCCACAGCCATATTTTAAGAGCTCAATCATCATGTGTGACTAGGCACTACCTTTATCGCATAGCACAAACCACAGAACATTTCCATCACTGTGGAAAGTTCTACTGGATAGTACTGTTACACAAGGCGGCCAGGGGAGGGCTCTCCACAGAAGACATGTGAGAGAAGAGATCCTCAAGGAAATGAGGGAAAAGAGTCAAAGATAAGTGGAAGGGCCTTCTAGCTACAGGGCATGGAAACTGCAAAGGCCCTGAGGCTAGGGCTTGCTCTCGTGTTCAAACACACAAGGGCAGAAACAAGGACATTAAAGAAAAATCCTATAGCAAAGAACCTTATAGGCATTGTAAGGGCTCTGAGGTGAAGGCCCAGAGATAGGAAAGGTTCTAGGCAGAGCATCGACAGGATCTACTCTATTGAACAGATCTCTCAGGCTTTGTGTGGAAAACAGACTATAGCAGAGAAGGAGGAGGGTAGGGAAAATACTTAGAGACCACTGCAATTATTCAGGGATGAGACAATGGTGGCTTGCGAAAGGACAGTAGCCTTAGATACTAAGAAATGGCCAGATTTCTGGTTGATTTTTGAAGCAAGATTGAAAAGGATTTGCCGACTGATTATACAGATGGGTTCAAGGACAACTCCGAATTTTCTGGCTTCCCCGAACAAAAGGACAGGAATGTCACTGAGACAGGGATGACTGTGGCAAGGACAGGTTGCTGCCGGTGATGGTAGTGGTAGGTATTGAGACTTTGGTTTTGAACCAAACGTAATTTGAACATAATTTGATGGCGTCCTGTTACGTTAACGACAATGTGACTTACACAAAACACACGCAAGGGTACAAAATCTACAAAGCTTACGTTTTCATCCTCCTGGATTTCCAAGGTGTAGGTGACCACTTCCTCAGGTGAACAACCTTCTGGTTTATTCCACTGCAACGTGACCCATGTGACTCCAGCTCGAACAAGTCTTGGTGCAGAGGGCATCTGAGGGATGTTTCCTAACGTGTAACATACCACCTCTTGGCTATAACCACTACAAAGAGATAAACCCAGTAAGACGCACATTTAGGAACATGTGAGGAGTCTTGGCATTTAAAAAAAATTTTTTTTTTTTTTAAGTTTATTTATTTTTGAGAGAAAGAGAGACAGAGTGCTAGCAGGGGAGGGGCAGAGAGAGAGGGAGACACAGAATCCGAAGCAGGCTGCAGGCTCTGAGCCGTCAGCACAGAGCCCGACGCGGGGCTCGAACTCAGGAGCTGTGAGATCATGACCTGAGCCAAAGTCGGACGCTCAACCGACTGAGCCACCCAGGTGCCCCAGGAGTCTTGGCATTTTAAAAGAGGAAGGATGAGCCTACCTACTGCCCAACTTGCTTGGGTTGGAAAGGCCGGGGCATGACAGATTCAGCAAACAAAGGAAGGCAAGTATCCTTTATGTGATATCCCCTACCCCAACTCTCGGTCTGCCTGATTCCCCACTTCACTCTGCTACTAAAAAAAGCACACCACATCACAGGACAATATATTTAAGAATTGATTTCCCCTCTGAAAGCACCCAGCAGAAAGCACAACACTGTGCAGTGTTACTAAGCTATGACCCACAGCTACCAAGGAACCTTCAAATCAGTGTGAGCACAGATAATTGTCTGCTGATGAAATAAACGTTTTACAAATACAGACGGGGCTAGTTTTTGAAAGTTTGTGGGTGCTTCCGATTCACTTACAAACTCTTGAAGCCTTTATCATTATGACTTTTTCAACTAGTAGACTCTAAAAATGCAACAGCTATCATGGGTGGGGACAGAGGGCTGTAAAACCTTGTGATGTTCTTGAGGCTGGAAAAAAGCTTGGGGACCAATGATGTGCTGAACCTTTAAGATTTTCAATGAGCAGTGATGAAAGACGAAGGATTTTTCCCTTAATCAAGAGTTACCCAGGAAGTGCAATTGAAATATGGCCTTTTCAAAGCGTCTTTAATCCACAGACGCTCCACTGGACACCTGCTCTTGCCTTTCTTCCGCAGCCTGGAGGCAAGCTGTGGTGCCCTGGACGGTCCAGGTTTTCTCATATCCTGTGAGTATCTGCCAGGGCTTGACGACAATGGCTGGCCCAGCACCCCTTCCTCTCTATCAGGCAACCTCAGATACAACTGGAAAAGGCAGCTGAATAAGTAGCTTGCTAAAGTGATGAAAGGAAACAGCGCGTGTTCTGAAAAAAAACGCCTTAAGGGGTATTTCTTTCAAAACCTAAACTGCTGCCTTCATCTTGGCTCTCAGAGACCCCTAGTGGGGCCTTGGCATTACAGCGTGTGAGACCACACAGAGGCCACAAAGCAGCACTCCTCACCTCCGGGGAAGCCTTCTACCCTCTCATTCGATTCCCTCTAGGAAAATCTCAAATCGGTCCAGTGTGGAGGCGGTGGATGTCTTCATGCCTTCCAGCAACATGAGAGGAAGACACAGAATCACCACACGGTACGTTTAACGGCATGAGGGCGAGGGAACATCCTACCTGGTGCCAATGTCATTCCGAGCAGCCAGCCTGAACGTGTACCCCATGGCCGGACAAAGCTTTGTCAACTTGCAGTGCTTCTGACTTCCAAAGAAGCACTGTCTGAAACCGCTGTTTCTTTTTCCCTAAAAGAAAACAGTACAACAACGTACACGATTAAAAACAAAGCATACAGTAGGAAAATGAGGAAGGCATTTTGAACAATTGTTTCATTTCCTGGTTTGGATGAACAAAACCAGCAGAAGGAAAGCTTCTAGGGGTGTGTTCCTTTGTACATAAAGCACATGACAATGAAATGTCATCCTTAACATGAAACACTACAGAAGAGGCTGTAACTGAGACAAGTAACACATTGTACTTGTGGTCCTTCGAAAGTGGCTTCGGTTAACAAAATAAAAAAGGTTCTCTCAGGTACGAGGCGATACACCATTCCTTCCTTCCTTCCTTCCTTCCTTCCTTCCTTCCTTCCTTCCTTCCTTCCTTCCTTCCTTCCTCCCTTCCTCCCTCCCTCCCTCCCTCCCTTCTTTTTAACATTTATTCATTTTTGAGAGACAGAGACAGAGTGTGGGTGGGGGAGGAGTAGAGAGAGAGGGAGACACAGCATCTGAAGCAGGCTCCAAGCTCCGAGCTGTCAGCATAGTGCCCGACGCAGGGCTCGAACCCACAAACTTTAAGACATGACCTGAGCCAAAGTTGGACACTTAACTGACTGAGCCACCCAGGGACCCCAACGCACCTTTTCTAAGATCTTCCTCACTTGGGTTGGTCAAAGTGCCCAATCTGACCAACCAAGAGCAAGTCTGCCCTCACTGTGGGGATCGACAGTTCTGGAGACGCATAGCACCTAAGATCTGTCTATGCAGCTTGGTGTGGCTAGAAAAGCCCTCCCCAGTCCTCTCCTTTCCCACTTTGCCCCCCGACCCTTGAACACTTGCATTCCTGCAATGGTGAGCTATTTCTCACTGATTCCTAAATATGGGTCACATGCCTTTGTATCTTGCCCATATCTGCTTCCCTTGTAACAGTGCGTTGGACAATCAAGAGAGCTCAATCGCTGCTTGCAGAGTTGAAAGTCCGATAGGCATGTGGAACAATGGCTGAATTCACTTCTACGTGTTATCGTTACTCTTAAGTGTCTTATGAGGCTGGAAATATATATTTAATGCCTTTGTAGTCTTCCATGATGCTTCAAATTCTTTGAAGTAAAACGAAAACACTCCAGTAGGTTGTCTTAATAGACTTAAAAGAAAAAAACTTAACTGCCCTGACCCATGCTCAGGCATGGAATCCTCATATCAGCCATATAGTAGAACAAATATTTCATACCCATAACCCACGGCATTTTATCTATGTTCACACAAAGAAAACCTTTTACATGCTAGCACTGAATGGATCTTAGCATTCTAATCAGACGGTTGGGCCCAGGGCCCTCAGAAATGTTTGAAGTTCTCGATTTATTTTATAAAGAAAGATGAAAGCACATTTTCCTCCTAAGCAAATTTAAGCATTTCCTTCCTCGAAGCGGGCCTCCAAATGCTTACCACTGAAACACATTCCAGGTGAAGTTTAATTAAAAATAAAATAAACATACAACTAGCTTGAAGTGTCACGAGGGTGAACAGATTAAAAAACAACCCTGGCACGTTCATCCTCAGACTTAATTCCCCAGCCTCCCCTCCCCGAGCAAGGTGATGCCCTTTCCAGGAAGGGAGTGGAAGTCCTATTAATCTTTAAGATTCAAAGTTCATATTATCAAGGTTTCAAAGTACATTCAGATGCAAACAGTAAGGCATAACATTTTTCAGCTGCTACTTGTGCAAAGTCACCGCGTGGCTGGCCTATCATGCCCTTATGCTTACTTTAACCTTGAGTGTTAAGGTTGCTGCAGACGATGTATTCATAGAAAAACCGTTCATACATACATTTGCATAATTACATCCAGTGTCTGATTACACTCCTTGCACACCCTGGTATGTTTTGTATCCACTTTGAGCTGTAGTGTGATCTACCTTCTTTCCTCCTCTATTTCTGAGCTCAGAGTAAACAGTGCAAGAAAGGCACATCCTGCCGCCACGGAAGCCTCATGTCTTCCAAACCCCGATGCTGGCTCCCTTTCAATGCCTCATTTTTCCTATTTCTTTGTTTGGTCTCCTTTGCCCATTTCTGGTGCTTAGAACTATAGCCAGTAAATAAAAGCCAGTCTGTTCCTTACTAGGTTGATTTGCTTTAATATGGTAAAAGTCGGACTGTCTGCGGCTTAAATGAGAAAAAAGAATGGGAAAGATGGATGATGGGGACTAGACTTTTCTTTTAAAGGGCCACAGCACTGCGGCTCACTAAAGAATTAGAAGAGGCATTCTGTAGCCTTCAAGACGTTTTCCCTATGTTGCTAACATTTTTTTTTTCCTGCTTCAGTATGAGGCACAATTGCTAAATAAACTCCAACTTGTTTAGATAGAGGACCCCAAATTTTCCACCTTTCAAGATGTGCTACTATGTGCGTGGTCCTTAACAACCTGTAGAAGACCCAGAGTTGCTGGAACCTTAGAAACAAGTTTTAGAAACACTATCTGTAGAGTCCGAAGGGGTAAGAGTACACAGAGTTCACAGAATGAAGGAAGTGAGGCTCACTGGTAAATGTTTAGAAGTCATCGAGAATAAGCAAAAATAAGGGACAGTAGGTGAATAAAGCACTTCAAACATGAGAGAAGCTTTTGAGTAAAAGGAAATACTCATGTATGACACGGAGTTTAATATAAAGGGGATATCTGGGAAGAAAAAAATTGATATTCACACAAGCTGTTGCAGTGCAAAAGCGAACTACAGCTGAGAGGTTAGCCAGCGAAGCTGGAGAATGCCATGGGAGACAGCATCCCCGTGGTCTTCTGGGACAGACTGTGCCAGGCTCTCAGAGAGCTCCGGGGCTTGGGCTCTGGAGGAAGAACATGTCCAAAGGTACAGGTGATGTGGAGAATCTGTCTGGAAACCAAGAAGGAGGCCACGTTGCAAACAGCATTTGTGAATAAAATATTACCCAGCTCTTTTTGTTGACAGAAATGAATAGGGTTTAAGAAAAAAAAAAAAAAAAAAGATAATGCTTTAGAACACAGAGATTCAGATGAACTGATAGGGGTGGTGATGTGGATGTTTATCATTGTTTATCAGAAATTAGATATGTCTAAGCATCACTGTTAGTGAAGTTTTACAGACGGAAAGTCATAACTTTGATATTTTATAGGGAGCGTGGCTCCAAATGGTTCTGAGAGATTATGATCTCTGGAACACAGACCCTTTCTAATAAAACCTAATTTAAACTACACAAGATTACGGAGATACACTAGCTTTGCTTGGAAGCTTACTTTTAATCATTTCAAGTCAGCCTTGTCCGAAGTTCCCTACTAAAACACGGTCCTAACAGAAAGGAGTAGCTCTAGTCACTTTTTAGGTCTATTGTCAATAATCTGATCAGACTCAGGCAGTAGGGACCTCAGGGGCCCTGGCCTTGTCTTGTGTCACACAGAGGAAGAGGAAGAGCCGGGGCCTGGGTGGTGGCTGGTCTACAGGGAAGGGCTGGCACGTGTCTGCTACCAGTACCCGATTCTCTGCCTGTGGGGAGATCATGCAGCATGTGAGCAAACAGGATCAGAACCACCCCAAGAGGAGCAATTAAGTTCCTGCTCTGAGCAAGGAAAGAAAACTTCACTCCAATTAGACAAAGAGCAGAAAGGAGGCTTCAAGCCCACACCCTTCATTATTCTAGAACAGATCTAGGCACTAAGCTATATTTGACACGAGGCGATGCGATCGCTAGCCACCTTCTGGCCTGACTTTCTACTGCCGGTGTCCACAAACCAAAAGGGGCACATTTTCAGGGTTCCCTGGCTTGTTTCCATTTCAGAATCCTGGGCATGCCCCAATGCAGGTTTCTATAGCGCAACTGAGTTCAAGGACAAGATTCATCTCTACTAGATGTGAAGGAATCTTGGAGCACAAACCCACTCTGTGCTGATTAAGACACTCAAACTGGGCATGGGGTGTGGCATTAGAAACCTTCCTATTTCAGCCGAGTGTTCTTCTCATACAACCTGATCCACAGTTCTTGTTAATCTATCATCATCCCACACCCAGACCCCACCTGAGAGCACCGAATCGGCACCCATGGCCTCCAGACAAATGGAACTGTTTCCCAGGAGGCGGGACACAGGGTGCTTGTCTTCCATTCCCGGTCACAACTGCTCTCCAGAAGGCCAGCAAGCTGGTGTGTGTACACAGAATATGTCAAATCAGCCCTTCCCTGGGCCCGAGCTGCTCAGTTTTGCCTCACCTCCTCTTTATTACCGATGAAACTGAAGTACATTGCATATTATCTACATCCGAGACCCCACCGAATCGGCTACTCCCCACTCCCTCGAGCATGTCGCAGGCAGCCCATGCCCTGCACCACTGCACCTCTCTTCACCACCGAGCTCACCTGGCAGATATTCACAGGACATCTTCTCTGTCTCATCCTGGGTGAGCAAGTGTCTCTTTTCCGTTTAGACTCACATACCGAAGAGAGGCACCATCTTTGGGCAAAGTGTCAGTCTTGTAACACTTAGAATTCTTAGAGCACTCACTTTTTAGAAAGGTCACACATTTGGTTACAAGTCCTAATAATAATCAGAGCCCAGATGTTCTTCTAGGTCCTATAAGGTTCCTGCTAACTTGTGAAGAATGTCAACTGTCAATAACCTCCAACATTATGCCAGACTGAACGGGCAGGGATAAGAGAAGGAAGCATAGAGGAACATGGAAAACGTGGACTCCTACGTGGCTAAATAGCAGAGAATGGTTCACCCTTGGAAATGTTCTTTTCAAGACGTGTTAATAACCTCGGGGACAAAGATACTCCCCTAGCCACTGGGAGGGGTGGGGGAAAGGACGTGCCTTCTGAAATCTTTCATTCTGCAAGATAAAATTTGGAGATAAATTATAAACGTAAAAGGCTTTAAATATTTTAAGGAACATAGTCTCTTTTATCCTATTTGATCTTTCTTCTGCCCTTTTACTATTTACTTAAATATTTTTCCATTTCTTTCTAATTTGTAGTTTTAAAAATTTTAAATTTTATAGCTAATAAAATTGTTAACATATTTCTTAATTATCTCCTCCCCCAGATTAAATATTTTGCTGACCTCGTGTGAGTCACCCAAGGGAAAAGGACACATGGTCCTGCTTTTCAAGTGTGACACCTGTGGCAGGAATACTGTTCATCTCATGGGTTCCCTGTCCTTACCAGTAAGGGAGCAGGCAGTGATGTCTTCCATCTATTAACTGAGAAGGGCAGTGTTTGAGCGCCCCCAAGCCACACCCTCCGGGCTAGCAGAACTGTACCGGGTGCCAGGATGAGTGCCGTCCTACCTACCACTGCATCCCCGGGTACATATTTGCCTTCCTTCTCCCTCTTCCCAGGACACTTGGAAGAGAAGCAGAGGTAGGAACAAGACTTTGCCCTTCAAAGTCTGTGCCCTTGTATCTGACGATCTTAGGACTCAGTACCTGAAACACTGTATGTGCTATACAAAGACAAGGGGAAAAGAAGGTTTTTAATGGTTTTGCATGACTAAGAAAGTCTATGGTCCTTTCCCTCGAACTTGAGTGGGCTTGTGACATCATGACGCGCTTGCTACTGACAGAATAGAGTGGAAATGAAGCTGTGTGACTTCCAAAGCTAGGTCTGAAGAGGTGATAAAGCTTCTGTCTTTTCCCCAGAAGACCCATTTTTCGCAACTCTGACTCCTCTGGGGCTGCCACGTTGCAAGGGAGCCCCAGATGACGTTCCATCCAAGCCAGCAGTGACCACTAGCGAGTCAAGACTCCACCAGAAGATTCCAGATCCCAATCAATGAGCCTCTCTGTCCAGCTGAAGCTCCAGAAGTTGTGGAACACATACTTCATTCCCCCAGTGCCTGGTTCAAATTCCCAACTGAGAACACATGAGCCTAAGAAAGTAATTGTTTTAAGCCAGCCGGTTTTGAGGTAATCTGTTATGTGATATTAGGAGCTTGTGATAGGAGTGTTATGCACTCATCTATTTTGATGTCCATATATGTTTAATAGTATGATGTTTCTCAGTGAACTTTTCATGCCATAAATCGCTAGGAGGTAAGGGAGTGGAAGGTGCGTGCTAGAACCCAAATGTTTAATGTCTGACTGAATAAAGGGTTCTATTTTCTGTACGCACTTGGTACATGCCTTTTTTCCTCAAAGCCATCCAACAAAGTAAGGCCTCTGAAAAGATTTTAAGAATTTTTGTGGCAGCTAAAACTGTAACCAGATTCCTAGATGATAAAGTCAACCCAAATTGTTAAGCAAGGGCAATGCGGTTACTACACCGTACAGCGTTATATTTTAGACTGACGCAAGATTTTTAATACTATCCCAATCGCTGTAGAGAAACGTTGGGAGATTTTTTTAAAGTTGATTTATTTATTTTTGAGAGAGAGAGAGAAGAGAGAGAGTGTGCAAGCAGGGAAGGGGCAGAGAGAGGGGGAGAGACAAAATCCCAAGCAGGCTCTGCGCTGTCAGCACTGAGCCCGACACGGGGCTCAATCTCAGGAACTGTGAGATCATGACCTGAGGCAAAATCAAGAGTTGGACACTTAACCAACTGAGCCACGCAGGCGCCCCGGACACATTTTAAAATATAGACATGCAACAGTCTTTTGGGGATGGTTCAGGTATGGTGTAGCCTAAAGCTACTGGAGTGAACAAATTAAAAAACCTTTCAGATGACCACCACGTGGTACTAGGTTTCCACCTCTCTGTGGTATCTGTTCACAAACACATAATGGAATAAAGTTCCAGTAGAGATGTCAATTTACAGATGGGTCTGCTTATTTAAAAACTGCTAAATAAAAGGCATTTGATCCATTTCATAAAATGCAACTGATTTTTAAGGTTAAAATATGTTTAAAAGTAACTCTTAATTTGTAGAACTATGTAACTAAAAGACTGAAAGCAACTATTTTTTCAAGTCCCTTTTCCTTCTTTATTAATTTCCGTGTCTTCATAAAGCTGCCCTCAGTACTTGGGAAGATGAATCCTCTAAATGGGTTGGTTTCCCATTAAAAAGAGCTTATTTAACACATCCACGGCTGATTCTATACATATAACTCATGCCTAACTCAATTAATTCAGGCTACAGTATTTTTCTGCCAAGAGTAATTCTGGAGACTGTGGGGAATGTGGTTGCTTTGGCTAACATTTCCAATTAGCCTGGCACTAACAACCCTGGGAGCCTGTATTCCCCACACTGGCACTACTAGCTGAAGTTGGCTGATATTTTCAATTGCCTTCTAATTAATAGATTGGAAAAGATCCTTCCTGTTCCTCTTTAAGACAGCTTGATTCCTGGCACAAGGAAATCAGAGTGGCCACCACAAGGGCGTTAGAATCCATGGGGAACCACCTCCCTCTGGTCATGAGAACTCTTCCTGATATTTCTTAACCTTAGGCCTCTTTCCATCGACCTCCTTGTCTCACAGGTTCTTTTACAGCCGCACCCACTGCCTTCCGGAGCTGAGCTGCTCTTACCAGGTTTGGTAACTAACTGCCTGCTAAAGAAGTTACGTGAACTTGGTTATCGGTTGTCATGTGCTCGTGGCCCAGGGCTGCTGGATCGAGACCTGGGCCGAATGATTCTGGGGCTGGGCACTCTCTGTAACAGCATAGTCCAACCTGTCAAAAATGGCAACGATAAATCAAATAAAAAATAAAGTTGCGCTGGCCAACTGAACTACTGCCAGCCTCAAAGATTTAGTCTGCTAGTACGTCTATATTTAGAAGTCGTGCCAGCACTGGCCAGCCCTAGGCAACATCAAAGATAAATGTTGGCTTGAGAAATAAAAGAGCGTGTATGCGTTCAGCATAACCATATATAAGGAGGGGCTCCTAACAGGGGGTAGAGACGCTCCACATCTGGATGGATTCAAAGGTTCCTCGTGCCAAACCTCACTCTCCCCTCAGTGATGGCTCTTTCATTTTGAGCACACTGGCACAGAGTTACTTTCACGGGTAAGAAAAGGGGGGTGGGATTGTTTGTGTTGCATGTTACTAAATAAATACTGCATGCATCTTAGCCCTTGGCACACTAGATGTTTCTATTAGTGGGAGAGGCTTAGGTCCCTGAAATAGTCAAGGATAATCAGCAGGTCCTCTGATTTGAATCCAAGGAATACAACGTTCCTATATATTCCTCCCAATATGGAGGCTCATCTGAATGTCCAGTGCTTTGATAAGACCAGAAGGTTGCCACTGGCCCAGAGAAGGGAAAGGAAAGTAGCAAGGGGTGACTGTAGGACAGGCTGCCGTAGTATTGACGCGTGAACCACGGCAGGCATGGACGAACTTAGTCCATCCACCTGGCCAAGGCACAAGGCAGTCATCTTCCAGCTGGCATCCAACAAGCATGAAAAACATGAGTTGATAAATTAGGTGCCACGGACCAAGAAAGGGATTTGTCATTTAGTAGCAGCCAGAAGTTGCCCACAAAGTCTGCTCCCCAAACACACAATAACCCATCCTGCACACGTGACAAATGACAGAATCTGCTTCAGGTGTGCAGATATCTGGGGCGGAGATCCCTAAAAGTGAGGGCTCCTTTTAACTTAGCTCTGCCTTTGGTACCCATGAGCCCCTCTCAGTTCTAAATCTATCCTGGCCTACTTCCCACCAACAGAGCCTACAGGGGAGGATGCTGGCCCCCTGGCTCTCTGAAACCACCCGTGGGTGTGGCACTGAAGGTCTGTGATGTGGCAAAACACTACTACTCTGCCAGGTCACTGACTGGGCTTAAGGCTCCTGTGTGAAAGATGGTTTGTGATGGAGCGAGTGCCACATGATCCCGGGACCCCACTCTGCAATCTCCATGAGGGCGTTCCCCGAGAATGACTGAAAGAGCACACAGGCCTGGCAAGTGGCAGCTTCCCTTGTATTTCAGTCAGGCAGGGGCGATGGCTTGGGGAATGCAAACCAGTTTTCTCACTGCACCAACGCTACGCAACCAAAGCAGTGCGGCACCTTGGAGAAGGCGTTGGCCGGATTCTCAGGGGGCTCTCTCCCACACTGTGGGAGACCCAGCAAGTCACTGTGTTTGCTGAAGCTCCAGTACCTTCTGTGAACGGCTGTCTGTCCAACCAGAGAGGCCATGGGCAAATTCACTGGTGCCAAGAAGCATTCTGAAAGATTATCAGTGCTAACTGTGCGACACCTAAGCTAAGAGGTAATGTTTTTAGTAAACTAATTACCAAGCACCTGCTAAGGGGCCAGCTCAATCCCTAAATGAGCTAAGTTGGCTCTTCCTAACCTAGGTGTCTACAAAGCGACAATCTATGGCCTGTTGTCAGCTCCATGAGGTTTCTGCAACAGGACTGCTGAGCGTGGTTTGGCTCGATAATGGGTCCCCAGGGGCTTTGTGGGCTCCACCTGCTGCTGGCCTCTTCTACTCTTTCTACGTCAAATTATACTTCCTTGATTTCTGTGCCATTTATGTCATTCTTAGTCGCCTATGTTTTGCAGCTGTGTTGGCTCATTAGTCACCAGGACGGCCACATGTGAAATTCCTATCTGGGCTAGCTGAGTCACATGGGAGGATGAATCTTGGGAACTGTACTAGTCACATTCCCACAAAGCTATTTTTTTGGTTCTTTCGTATGTTCTCTACATGTCATGTCCGGAAGCCAAGCTAATGGCAAATTAACATCTATATATAGCACTGACATCCGTGTTTGTTTTGTTCAAACTGGAGACACTAGCCTCAAGGCTCCTCAAAGTTCCACAGAAGAATGTCATAATCCCCTCATACAGTCCTTCTAATGGCTGACTTTTCCTGCCCCAGATCCTAATATGCACTTAGGGGACATGAAATACTCATTACACTGCATCTGCTGTTGCCCAAGTTAACCCACCGAACCCCGGTGGGATAACGGACACTGATTTCGAGTGGAGAAGCTAAGACTTGGGGCCTCAGTTACTTGCTTGACTGGTAAGAGATAAAGCAGACACTCGGAATCCAAGTCTCCCTCAGTGGATGCCATGTGACTGAAACATATCAGCAATAGGGTTCCAGGCCACACAGCACCAGGTAGGGCTTCTATATGGTACAACCGAAAACCTTATCTAAGAGTAAAACTCTGTTGACAAGTTTCCATACACACTTCCTTTACAGGACTGAACGTTTTCTAAAATGGAAAAGAAAGTTCCTATCTGACTGTGAAGTTTGTTCTTTTACTTGTTAAAAAAAAAAAAAAGAAAAGAAAAGAAATAAAAGAAAAGAAAAGAAAAAAGGCCAGATCACCATCCCTTAAAACAGACCGAGCAGGCATTGATGTGCAAGTCAGCTGGAGGTTACTAATTCTTTTTAGTAAAAGCCCCTCCCTACCCTAGAGAGATCAGTCCTCAATCCCTACATTTTAGCTTCTAGAGAAAAACTCCCACCCCCTACTGGATACCTCAGTGCCATCAGGCAGAGAAGCAACAGGGCAGATAATGTGGCTCTGGAGGTGCCCAAAAGAGGGATGTGGGCAGGACAAAGGGGTTGGTTAGCTCGAGGGCAGGGAGGGTTAGTGGATGGGGTAGTGAGCTTTAAGCAGTAGGTCCTCCCTCCTGAACTCCTATCCCCAAATCTCCATTGTGGGAAAGAACGTTCACCTTGAGAAACCTAGCATCGAAGCATGGTTTTGCTGTGTTCTCCTACTCATGATTCTGGATTAAACTAAAACTGGATTCATAAAGCAGTAAGTTTGCTGTTTCTTTGAAGTCAGGCTGGGTATAAAACTCAAATCTAGCAAAAGATAGAAACCCTCATAAGGGTTTGGGCCTGCTTTCTGCCAGCCGGAAACCTATGACTTGTGAATTAAAATGCAAATGTAGGGATAAACGTGGGGGTGGGGGCCACAGTGTGATCAGGAAGAGGTTAAAATATAATGGTGGCTCATCCTACAGTCAAGTAGAACAGTACTTTGAAAATGACCTCCTTCCTTTCCAGTGGTATCTCCCGGAGGCAAACAGTGGCTAAAAGTCTATAAAAATGCAAGGTCGGCTCTCAGGTCCCATGCCTGTAAACGCCACAATTCATCTGAGTCACCACAGGAGGAGGAAGGGACCAGCAAAGTGCGTACCTTTCCACATTATGAAAACTGCTCTGTCTCAGGGGAAGATCAAAACTGATGGCCACAGCTGAAAAGCCAGTGACACCCGTGTGGTCCATTTTTGGTGGCTCATTACCATCTCCCAGTCAGAGTTACTTCCCACCCTGACTTAAAACTCAAGGACTATCTAGTTATGATTACTAACAGAGAAAAGTAGGCAGCTAACCTCTGGCAGAACAATTAGTGAGTAATTTCCAAGTGAATTCTGTGGAACAGTAATGCAACATTAAAGACAATGAATTGAGGGGAGAGAGAGAGTATCAGCTTCCCCTGAGCTGTAACAGGCTTCTGTTTTCTGTGACCCATTAGGGCTACACCTGACCTTAGAGACCAGCAGCAGTTAGCTATTGATTAACTATTGGCTCTTCCCAGGGCATTATGCTCCACTAGGGCAGATTCTGGAAATAGTTCCTGGTACTAGATGTACCTGAGTCCAGAGACTACCAGCAGAAGGTTTTGAAGGGCAGCAGAAGGTTTTAAAGGGATACCCAGGGCCCCATGTGCTCACACTTCCTGGAGGTCAGATGTCGTTCTCTGTGCATCTGATTTTCTTCCTTCACGAAGTCATGAGTAGTATGGGAATGGCGGGGTGGGGGGGGGGGGGTGGTGTGGTGCAGAAACCAACCTAAGTGAGGTGCCTCAAGAGGGCTACTGATCCCCAACCTAGCCCCGAATTTAGAAATACAAGCTATTAGTTTCTGTCAGAAACATTACTTCTGAAATGACACAACAGGCAGGAATGAATTGGTTACTATTGCTTCTATTCTCACTGTCAGGAAACCCAATGACACCATTTTAAAATCTTTTTTGGAGGGACTGAAAAGGAGAGAGCCAGCATATAAAGCAAAAAAGCTATTTGATGGAAAAATTTGAGAAGCAAGTGGTTAAGTCTGTTTTATTTATGTCTGTTTAAAAAAGTACAGGAGGATAGCATTACATGAGCTTTTTTCAGCTCTCAGAGTAAGAGAGCTTCCCTATGTCACAGATCCCTCACAGGACAGTGTAGAGTGTTGAGACACTGAGGGTCTGTTCCACAAATGCTCAAGTATTTAATAAACAAACAACAGTGAAAAGGATCCTAAAATACACTCTTATCAGAAGGGACAATCCTAAATAAGGAGTTTTGAGAGAGTGTCAATGACGTAAGTATACATGAGCTGATGGGTAAACTGAGGACTGGAGAGGTCAAGCTGCCAGTATAAAACCTGGAACAGAATTTACAGCCCCTCATCTTGGTGTTCTTTCAACTATCCTCTCCTTTCAGGGAGCTCACAGGAGAGTTTAGGGTCCAGAAGTCTTTCTAGAAGGTGAATAGTAAGCCACGGAAGACAAAAGCATTCCTATGTTGGCAAAAGGTCTATGGTAGGTGGGAGTTCACTCACCTGGAATCTTCGATAAGGCTTAAGAGAGTCAACACCAGCAGGAATTAGCAAGTGGAGAGAAAATGAAGAGGAAGGACAAAGCCTGAAGAATGAAGACGGGAGCAAGGAGAGGATGGAAAGACAGCAAGCAGGGGGAGGCAGGAGAAGACAAAAAAATGAACAATTTAACACTGTGCGGTTGCGAGCCTGTAGTGGGTGCTATTGATTATAAACGGTCATTAGACAAAGCTTCTCCATTTCATGTGACGCTGTAGCTTATTTCCTCCACGCATCCTGCCAGGACACTTTCCATCCAAATTCAAAGGGAAGAAGGCCAACAACTGAGTCACCATGACCATTTCCTGTAGCACCTGGGTTTTCCTTGGAGGTTTCCCATCCAAATACTCGACTTCTCTGACCTTACTTCACTTATGAGGCCATGGTCCAAAGCAGCAAAAAAAAAAAAAAAAAAAAAAAAAAAAAAAAAAAAAAAAGGACACCCACACACAGACGCACAGCTCAGAGAGGAGATCTGAGATGAAAACCTGCCTCCTCTTCAGTGGTAAATTCTATCTTGATGTAAAACCTCAAGATATGAGAAAAAGCATCAGGCACATCAGTGCAACACACCAACAGACACTTAAAAACACTCTCAGTCAACACTCACTCGTCCTTACGGAGGAGGGGGAGATGGTAAGGTGTGGCCATGTGCTCACAGGTCGGCCAGGCTCCTTTCCAGCCTTCTGAACTGCCTATAAAAATCTCTTTCCACAAGAGCCATGGGGGTGGTTTCGCTTTCCCTTCAAACCACTTTAAAATGAAACCCACCTAATCTGTAAAATATCCTGGTCAAGTCTGAGATTTCACCAATCTGTACATAGGAACTATTCACAAGGATCCCCAGAACAATAGATCGTTGTCTTTGGTAACATGGAGCCCCAGCGTTAAGATGCAACCCAGATGCGAAAACACACTTCTGCAGAAAGTGACGAAGGGCTCCCTTTTTCACATCAAAATTGCAGGTGCGAGTTTTGTCCACTTTCGTTCTACATTTGGTGGGAATATTTTTTCCACACTCGACAAGTCACTTTTTGCCTAAGCCTGTATTCTGAACCTTTAAAATCCCCCTGAATTTAAGTCACAAAGACTATTAACTTGCATTTCTCTCCCAATTCCACATTTCCTATTCTTAAATCTTCGTCTGTTTGCTCAATCACTGACAGATAGAATAGAGCAAGGGTGAATGAACGAATGAATAAATAGAACTAACAGCCACAGGGACAATAAGTACAGTCCCTTTTTAGAAACGAAAGGCTTCTTTCTGCATCCAGCATTTCCTGCCTGAGATTCTGTGGATGGTGTTAGCAAGGCCAGAAATGCACAGGGTCACCATTCAGCACCCAGCGGCCTTGAGAATAAGGAAACTTCACCATGGATACCACCCTAGGACCTCTGGTGACAGAAACAGCAAGAAGGTAGCCTGTTATAGGGTGCTCTAGTCCACAGGATGATCACACGTGCCATTGGTAGAGTGAGACCTCCAGGCATGGCTCCAACTGTCCCACAGAGAACACCCAATGGTGCAACACCAATGTTCATCCATGGCTTCAAAAAGCAGAAACAAATTACATTTCCTAAGCCACAGTGTGGGTTACCTTATCAAAACCATCTATGCAGAATGGCCCTGAGCACTCAAGATAACAGAGCAGTCGATTTATAATACTAACTGATGGCTGGCTGGGCACTAGGGACTCCATAATAGATAAGACCCTGTCTTTTCTTTCAGTAGAATTTCTTGCAAATAAAGCAAGTACATACATTTAATGCAATCTAATACAATTCATTATGCGACTTTAGTCTGTCCTGCTTTTCCACAGTCAATACTATAGGTTTAAACTTTTCTCTATTTACGTTCTTTCCTCCCCCATGTGTTTAGTGCATCTTAAAAAAGCATAAAATGGTTATTTGTTCAGCAACTTTGTTTCTGCAGTGGCGTTTTAGTTGGATGGTATGAAAATATGCTTACCTCATCCCATTCTAAAAGGTAGTTGGTGATTTTTGAACCATTGTCAATTGGTGCCTGAAAAGAAGAAAAATAGTAAAATAAGATGAGAGAAAGCTGTTCACAGACAAAACTTAGGAGCTACCCACTTGATTCAAATACAGTACCTATGCTAGTCCTGTGCTCTCCCCTAAGAGGGATCACCCCAGTGGCTCCTGCATTTCCTTGGGAAACATTACCACAAATGAATTTTAATACAATTCAACTGTAGAGAAAGCCCCCCCAACCCCAATAATAAATCATGTCCCACACAAAGAGCCAAACCTGCTTTCCCCACTGCCTCTACCTTTACACCTACTTGGTGCCCTACTTCCTCTGGGGATAAAACTTTCAAGAAGCATGTTAAGAAGGGAGAGATTAAAAAGGAAGCTGAGAAACTTAGATGCTGCTTGGAGTCTTGCGGGGGTAAATCTGACCCAGCTAGGTTCAGGGTCAAGAGTCTATGGTTTTGTAACCTCCTCCATACAGTTGCCTTTTTTTTTTTTTTTTTTTTAAGTGCTTAAGATTAGAGAGCCTTTTGTGCCACTGAGATTTCCCTTAAAAAAAAAAAATGAGGAAAAATGATGAGATCCCCTGAGAGATTACCAAGAGCAATTAGCCCTTCACATGTTAGCAAAAAGAAGTTTCATAATTTGCTTTCCTCTTAAAAGCATGCTGAGGTCTATTTCACTAAGAAACAGGCCTTGGACAATGGGAAGGGGGGCAGAAAACTTTGGAGACGAGTGCTGTGCAGGGTTAGACCTGCCAGAAGGGGGTGCTGCAGGGAGCAGGCAAGGAGAAGGAAGAGGAGACCACTCCCTCATTGCACAAATGTGTCTGGGCCTGGCCCCTTCCCCAGGAAAGAGCTGGAGCCCCACAAACGGCACTGTCCTACCTAGTAAAGGGCAGCCAGGTCACTGGAGTTACACTAAAACCCGGCTTGGCTGTTTGTCATGTGTGGTCTTTTGTTAGGCCCTTAATATCATTGTTTAATATTGTGTTCCAAGAATAAATGGATGCGACAAGTAATTGGGAGAATATATATATCAATCACCTACCCGATACCAGGTACTGAGGAAGCACTCAGTAAACAATAGTGGTTGTTTTATTTTGGCTAATAATAAAACGACATCAAGGGCTCAGTAAATATTAGTCAAATTCATAAAGAAACTCTTCTCCCTCCTTTCCTTCCTTCCTTCTCCTTTCATCTTCTGAGTCATATAATCTGAGTCTCAAAGCCAGATTTCAGGGGAGTGCTGTATGTCCTACTGAACCGTAATTTCAGGCTTTTGTGGGCTCAATTTGGTAGACAGGGATCCATCTGAAGTTCTAAGTAATGGACACAATCAAAGTTTTAGATGAGAACACATTTCTAAGATAAGAACTACATTTATGATGTTTACAAATTTTGCTAGAGAAACTGTTCTTTCAGTAGTTTCTTCTATGATACACTTCCTGCCCCACCACCGAGTTCTTAATTCCTTGAGGGTGGGAACACCGACTTTGGTTTTTGTATTGCCCAATCTCCTATTGCTGACTAATAAGAAGAAGTTAGATCTTGCACTCTCTCGATGTTTTCCTGGATTCAAGGGCAGCTGGGCAGTGACAGCACTGTCCCCTGTCCTTGTGCCCCTCAGCTAGAGCACTGTGATCAGGAGATCTGTTCTAAGGACATTTAAGCAAACACTGAACTGAATCCAGAACTTTCAAGTTTGTACATGACTTAGTGGAACAAATGTAGGTTTCTGATCTATAATTAAATTAAATAAAAGGAGAAAGAAAATGTGAAATACTTTCGTCCTAATAAGTAAACTTTTTCTTGAAGATGCTGGTCTGCCAAAGACCTGAATTTCATCCAGGTTTTAAGCAGAGTATGTATCAGTGATTCCCAACTTTAGGTTTATAAGACCCCGGGGTCCCTCTGGCAATCTTAAGAAGATTTCTTATATTTTGCAAACAAAATGAATTTTAATTCTTTTCTTTAAAAAAGATATGCTTATGTGCGTATACGTGCAAATAGAGAACATGTTTTAAAATGTGTATCTCCAAGGACTGAAACAATGACGACCGGTTAGTTGAGTGTTACAACTCGGAAAAGGTAGGGAATCACTGACCTGGATTATCCCTGGAAGCCAGGAAGGAAAATAAAATAGTTCAGATTCTAAGCCAGTCTAAGCTTTGCCTTTGCCAAGTAACATACTCCATGTTGGCCAGTGCCTATGAGAACGCAGCCCACACGAGAGGGGTCTCCAGAAGCCCATGCTTTGCTGCTAACCACTACTCTCAATGGCTTTTATGGATGCTCTGGTTAAATTCAACCTCCTGGTCTAGGAACCAAAGGACAAAATATATCTTTACCAATAAGAGACCTCCCTAGCCATCTTATCTCTTTTACACATTAGTGTATTCCCCAAACACCACAAATTTTTATCTCTACCTCTAAAAATTCACATCTTAAACACATTTTAAAATATAAACAGAGAGGGGTGTCTGGGTGGCTCAGTCGGTTAAGCATCCGACTTTTGCTCAGGTCATGATCTCACGGTTGGTGCGTTCGAGTTCCCCATTGGGCTCTCTACTGTCGGCACAGAGCCTGCTTTGGATCCTGTCCCCCTTTCTCTCAGCCATTCCCCCCCCAAAAAAAACAAACATTTAAAAAATATATAAACATAGAGAAATAATTGCTATAGATATTGATAACAGAATCTACTGTTTTCTTGCAAACACACAACTGTGACTAATGAGCTAACAATACACCTTTAGGACCTCTCTTTGGCAGGAGCGATTTGTAGTCAGTGAACTGTATTTTATGAAAACTACTATATAACTTAGACTTTAAAAAATAATTGGTAATCCTAATAGATCTAAGGCCTAGTTAGGAAAAACGAATTAAGTCTTAATGTAGTTTAGAACACTAAAAATTCTAGGCAGTTTTAAATATTAAACATTTCAGAGTTGCCACGGAAAGAAGCCAATGGAGCCCAAAACTTACTTTTTTCTAAATCTTTCTTTATAAAAACTTTTTACTAAAGTCCTCAACTGTTTCCTGAAATGAAGTAAACCATTCGAAAGCGATGAAATTCAGGGGCGCCTGGGTGGCTCAGTCATTTAAACGTCTGACTCTGGATTCTGGCTCAGGTCATGATCTCACGGTTCGTGGGATCGAGGTCCTGCATCAGGCTCAGAGCCTGCTTGGGATTCTCTCTCTCTCCCTTTCTCTTTGCCCCTCCCCCACTCTTGCTCTCTCTCAAAATAAATAAACTTAAAAAAGTGATGAAATTCAGTTATCTAAGTATTTATATCACCTATAAGGCATTACTTATGATTCTAAAAGATTTATCCCTGCAAAGAGAGCTAAATGTTTTTTAAGTGTATTTTTTTTTTTGAGAGAGAGAACGCAAGGGAGGGGCAGAGAGAGAGAGAGAGAGAGAGAGAGAGAGAGAGAGAGAATATCCCAAGCAGTCTCCGTACTGTCAGTGTAGACAATGATGCAGGGCTCAAACTCACAAACTGCGAGATCATGACCTGAGCCAAAACCAAGAGTCAGATGCCTAACCGACTGAGCCACCCAGGTGCCCTGAGAGCTCAAACTTCTTTTTGTAGTTCCATCTACTACCGCTCTGCCCAATTTTTATAGACATACCAACTTTTGATATCATAAAGATTTGTTTCACACAGTTACTATGTAGAAAATCTAACACCATCACAAAACTGGAGTAATGCTAAATAAAAATTTTTCAAATGGCTACTCTTCCCATTGTTCCCGACACTTTGAGCTACCCACCTTCCATTGCAAGGTTAGTGAACTTTTGCTCCTGTGTGCCAGCTTAGGTGGGAAGGGACATTCAGGTGCGCAGCTGTGGGTGGTGAAGCTAACTGGCTCGGAGCAGGATCCCTTTACGGAATTGTACATGGCATATACCCTGAAAACAAACAGACAAACAGTCAGTGGCAGTGGCCCATCACAGATGACCAGGGTTTTTATCTGTGCTTTGCCCCAGGACTTTTTCCAGAGAGGAACAAAATTGAGGTGCTGCACACCATGACTCCTTCTTATCTCCTGGATGTCCTGACCTAACTATGGCCAGCATCTCCAGGGGATAATCACCCCAGCAGGGAATGTGCCTCAACTCATTCTCTCCTTCCATTAATTGTCAGAACCCTCAGCCCCAATTAAGACAGGCTGGGTTTACTGACTGGAAAAGAATATGCTGAATAAGAAAACATCCTTATCCCCAAAGTGGTCTTCAAATATCCATTCTAAAACCATGAACCACTCTCCAGTTGACTCTGTCTGGAAGAAGACTGAAAGGAGAGTTAAGGGTTGGCCGAAAAGGGACAAGCCTACAAACTAGAGAAGAAGTATACACAATGGGGTAGAATAGATAACATCTTTAAACTGTTGATAACACTGCAGATATTTGGGAGAAATACAGACGGTGTGCTTGTTACTGCCAAGTGCATCTCTAACTCAACGAAAACAATGTTCAGGTACAGCTTATCCATGTGAACATTTCACTTTTGCACCTGGCGCCGAGATTAAAGATGGGTACTCTGCACATTAAAATGCCTGGCTCAACACCGAACATATGGGTCTGATTTCTCCAGAGAAGCTATGAAGAAAAAGCACATAATGTGCTATTATAAAACTATACTTCTTTCAAATATCCTAAAATAGGGCTATGTTGATTTTTATCATCTTCCTTTCTATTTTTCCATTTTTAAAATATTCAGCATTAAAAAAATCCCAACGTGAAAACCTACTCGTTTTAAAAGACAACAAAGAAACTTTTGCAGCCTAAAAAAGATGCAAGGATTCAAGCTATTCAGAACTGGCAAATACATCAAGCCCTTAATTTGTGAGGCCCCATTAAAGACAGAAGAAAACTCAGAATCCAGCGGGGAAGTAAACTTTCCAGAGCTACACGGCTAGAAAGTTGCCTCAACTGAATGCAGCCGTGTAAATCTAACTGCTGTCCTCTATTGCCTACCGTCCTTACTCACCCTGCAGTTATGCTTCTCTGAGCACCCACACTCTACCTCCCCTCACTCTACTCAGCGAACATAAACAAGAGCTAAAGATAACGACATTATGGAAAACAGGACCTAATTAGGTGTGTGATTTGCAAAGTCCCTTCTCCTCAAGGTCTATCACAAAGAATTTATAGAGGTCATGCAAGTTAAAATCACTAATGCTATCTGCCACCCTAAAAGGTAAGAGACAGATGACTGGATATTTGATTTCTTTCTCTTAGGGGAGGACACCACAACATCTGATCCAAACAAATACACTTACTAGGATGCTCTTCACCCAACCTGATGAAAACAAATGTTCCCTTTTGCATGTCCTAAATATAGGAACATGATAATATAAAAGGAAATGGTAGATTTGGCTAGATCATTTCCATGTATTAGGATAGGCTCACTAGGAGTAAATTACTTAAAATGAATCACAGAATATTCCAGACGTGGGCAGGGTTCCTGCCTAAACTTTAGTAGATCAGTTGGATTCTCCAGCTGGTGGCTCATGGGTTACATCTGGCCCAAGCTACGTGTGGGAGAAAGGGAAAAAATAGAGTGATTTAAAATATCACAGCCCCCTGTGCATGAATGGATGGACATGGGCAATGGTCAGTACAAAAACAGACAAGCAGACGTTATACACTCCTAATGAACGATAATGCCACAACCTACAAAATCCTTGCCAGAAAAACGGAACCTGTATCTGATTAAGCCTCCTTCCCATTATATAGGAAACACAGAGAGAATATATTAAGCAAAACTACAGGGTTGCAATCTGCCTAATCCACACTGCAGAAAATTCTACAGGACAAAAAAGTTATTCTAACTAATAAATTGCACGGGGACAAAATAGAAAAGGGAGGTGAAACCTATAGATTAAAAGAAATTTATAAGATACCAACCAAACAGAATATTCAGGCCATGTTTGTATTTCAACTACCACAAACTGAAGAGACAAAACCTTCATTTTTAGGACAGTTGAGGAAATGGAAAGAGTCCCTGAATTTTAAAGATGTTAAGGAATGTTATCATTTTTGCTTATTTTGGATGGGCATGTGATGACGGTAATGTGGTTCATAGATGAAACACGATGGTGTCTGGATTGGACTTCAACATAGCTGTGGGGTAGGAGGAGGAGGGAGGGGCAGCAAGGGAATAAGAAGCTCGATGATGGGTATACGAAAACCCATCAATTACTGTCCTCTTAAAAATTTTTTTTAATGTTTATTTATTTTTGAGAGGGAGGGAGAGAGAGACAGAGTGCGAGTTGGGGAGGGGCAGAGAGAGAGGGAGACACAGAATCCGAAGCAGGCTCCAGGCTCCGAGCGGTCAGCACAGAGCCCAACGCAGGGCTCGAATTCATAAACCACGAGATCATGACCTGAGACTAAGTCAGACGCTCAAGCAACTAAGCCACCCAGGCACCCCAATTACTCTCCACTTTTGACTGTATCTGAAATTTTCTGAAACAGAAGGTTAAAGGTTAAGCCAACACTGACAAAAAGTTCTGGAGATCTCTCATTTAGAAAAATGCTGCTTCTAGCAGCACAGCGGCATACCTGCCTGATAGTACTCAAGATAAAGGTGAGAACAGTCCGCCTTTGGATGGGGCAGGTGTTATCCAGTTCAGAGTCCTCCCCATCTCTTACTGTCTTCCTGGCAATAAATTTGCTTGTCCACTGCCTTTTACCCAGCTCTTTACCCGCTTAGGTTCCTAGTAGATTTCACTTTATAATCACTGGGCATTTGCTTATTCAGACTATACTCAGGTATACTGGGTACTAAATGTTCACAAAAACAGCACCAAAAATCTACATGGAGAATAGAGCAGAGGAAATGAGGCAGGGACAGGCCCTGTGAAGGGCTGGCAGACTGCAGTTACTTATCTGGGGAGATTTGGACTCTGTCAAGTTCATTCTTTATTGAGATTCTTGGGAAATCCATACTTATTAGCCTAGAGAACATGAGTGACAGAGGCAGGTTGGGAGGATGACTATTGTCGGGAGGAACGAAGATCCTGGTGGCAGAAGTAAAAATTTGAGGACGTTGGAGATACATAGTTGTCTGGGCTACAAGGAATTATTTTTCTGGTCTTTCAACTGAAAGAATGTTACAGTTGAAATTAGGGGTCAGTGTTTTGTACTCATAAAACTCTGTCCACAAAGGAAACAAGATCCATTGTATATGGCAATATAAATGTGCCATACACAGTATGTAAAATTTGACATAGTATCTAAGTACCCCATGATATATCGGTCAGTTAAAGTTGTTCAGTAAATAGACAGCAACTAATTGTCATAACCACCAGCTGTGTTTACCAGTAACTTTTAGCGAAATGTCTCTGGAAATGGTGATTTTTAAGAAGGTCGCAAAAATGTTTTTCATATGATGGTGATGTGTTTTCTCTACCATCATGCGATATGAGCATCAGCGGGGTAGGATCAGTTTCTTAGGTTAAATAAATCAGCAAAAAGTTCAGTTCCTTTTGCATTTATCACAGCGAAGAAGGATATATTTTTCTAACGATATGATTAATCTTGTGTTACATTTTCACATTTGTTTCAGCTTAAATACTGACTAAATGATTATGAAACAGGTGCTCCAAGAATTTCAGAAATTTGCCTCCAACTTCCTCCAGCACATCTGTAACATAGTAGGAGCCACAGTTTCTAGTCAATAACACCTATTTCATAATTCTGTACTGAGATGGTCAACCGTATTTTTGGAAATGTTTCATCACATAATTTTTCTGAGAAATGTTGCTACATGATATCATTTCTGGACAACTTCTTTGCCAAACTGTTAATGCCAATGACTGGAAAACTGCTTCAAATTGTGTCATAAAATTGCTATCCATTCCTTCACTCAAATTCCTGATTATCCTATTATTGATAAAAATATAAATTCTTGACTCCCAAATAAACTGATTATTTCAAAGTCAGTACTAATTCTGTAACTACCAATTAGAATACCAATTAGGTATTTTTGCGTATGTGTAAATATTCATATAGCTAAATGAATATAAACGTTTATGTACATAAACCTATATACTTACATATAAATGCCACTGGTCTCCTAATAAATGACTCCCATAACCGCAGTGGGCTGCTGACAAGAAGTCACGAGCTGTCTTGCCCAGGAACTGATGCTAAGCACCAGACATTCAATGACAGCATCCACGATCCATGACTGAGACATTGCTGCTTAAAAAAATGTTTGTAGGGGCGCCTGGGTGGCTCAGTCAGTGAAGGGTCCGACTTCAACTCAGGTCATGATCTCATACTCCCTGCGTCGGGCTCTGTGCTGACAGCTCAGAGCCTGGAGCCCGCTTCAGATTCTGTGTTTCCCCTCTCTCTGCCCCTCCCCTGCTCATGCTCTGTCTCTCTCAGTCTCAAAAATAAATGAAAGCATTTAAAAAAAATTTAAAAAAAACGTTTGTATATCTGATGGGTGACCTCAAACGATACTAACATAAGGGAGAAAAAAGTTGAAAATGAGAAAAAGCACCGAATAAAGACAGGGAACCAACAGAGTGAAGGGGAGGGAATCAGAGTCGCAAAATCAAAGGCAGCAAGAAATGTTAGGAACAGAAGCCACAGATGGGACTTTAGTATACAATTTGAGAAAGAAACCTTTCACTGTATTGAAGAGTGATTTGAACGGAGACTTCTGCAGGCCTTCGTCAAAGTGTGCAATATTAATAACGGGAAGGAGAAGGTAGCCTGCTTGGAAATGCTGAAAGAAATATCTCATTGTTTCCATCCTTGGCTCTCCAGACTCTCACCGGGGTGACACTTTCTAAATTGGTAATGCACAAATAAATAAAAATGGCAATGAATATAATTGCTCGTTTTGCGGCGGTACAATAACAGAATTCTTTTGCAGCTCCTATATTATGGAAATGACTGAGAAAACAAATTCCACACAGCCTTTGAGGTCTTATAGGTGACTTTTAAATTTCACATTTATTTGAGGCTGCTGTATTTGATAGAAGTTGACATTCCTGGAACTAAGGCTTCGAGAACATTAACTCCACTGCATCAGAAAAAGAGATTTTGCTCCTTTTTTTTGACAGTGTCAAGTATGGTATATATCTTTATCCCAATAAAATAGTAAGTGATATGGTCGAACTATACACAGGTTCAAAGGACTGCATCATGAAGTCTTTTTTTTATTATCAGAGTGTGGAAACACTGCAGCAACTCTGGGCAAACAAAAACATTTATACACTTTCCAGATTTATGATAGGTTTGCACATACACTTCATTTGTTCTCACACCATCTTCCTGAAGCCGGTATCATTATTATTCTCATTTTATGAGAAACAAGAAAACAAGGCCATTTAAGTTTAAATGGCTTGCCTCGGCACACCCCCTTAGCAAGTGACTGAGCCATTAACCCCCAATTCCAAGCTCTGTCCACTACGTGTCACGCTGCCTCACCAAAGCTATTCAAGGCAGAGGAAGCTAATCTAAGCAGGCACAGGAAGGATTTCAATTCTTCTCTCGCTTGAAAAATGAAAGACCGTAAGAGGCAAGAGACGGAATGATCTATATGAACTGTGGGCCAGACAAGAAAAAAGTAAAATCTGGACTGTAGACATTTTTCTTAGGAGAGACTCTTTTTTTTTTTTTTTAAATACTAAAAGAGCTTGCTACTGAAGAGAGGAAAAATTTTCTCTCTCTCTGGCAAGCAGAGAAAGAGACCAAATGACAGTTGGTGGTGCCTTAGGCTGTGGTGTTATGTCACCTATGTGTCATGTATGTTACAAGAGGTCCCAGATGTGTCAGGACAAAGTCTGGATCCAAAGCCTCTAGAGAGGCACTACCTCATGTCCCTATTCCTCTTGGGGAGTTCATTAATTACTCCTTTTTATCTGCCCAGAAGTTCAAGATGTTCCTAAGACGTGGCCGTAAAAGAACTGATAAGCCAATCTTGTCAGAATTCACCCTTTGTAAGACAAGTCAGAAAGAAATGAAGGCAAGCTACAGACGGGATGGCAAATAAAGGGCAGACTCCTGACGACATTTAAGTGTCTTTAAAAAGACATTGTTAGCTCATGAATGAGCAGAAAATTAATAAAGTGAACCTTTATAAAGCAGTAACAATAAACTGTTAAAAAAGATGGAGAGAAAAGGAAACATATGTTGACGACTAATGGAGAACATTTACATGGCTCCCTATACGGTGTTACATGCTCTGGTTTGCTGTTAAATCAACCTTTTGAAATAGTAAAGTATTTCTATTATCATCTCAGTTTCACAAAGCACACAAATCTTTTTGTTTGTATAGACTGAAAAATTCAATATGTTTGGGCTGAAGCTAACTGATTCAAAACCCAAATGTTTTGATTTGAACAGGAAGAGACAGTTGCAACAGAGTTCTTCTAAACAACGCAGCAACGAGGCAGATAAGCACTTTAAAACTGCATATAAAACACCTTGCTTTTATGTATTGCTTTAAACTTAATTTAAACGTTTACATGGCTTGTAAAGTATCGTAATCTGAACACATCCCTACTCTCCTACCTTTGTTATGGAAAGAATTGTGGCCTCCAACCTATGTGATTAAGCATAGTTACGACAGTTAATTCACAGCAGAACCAGACTAGAACGCAAGCCTCCTCATAATTAATGTATGCTCCTCCTTTTAGGCTATGCTCCCTCTACTCCATTACAAAGGAACCTTTGGTAAGTATAATAAAGAACGTGTGCTTGATGTTGCAATTCTATTACACAATTCTGACATACACATACATAACTGAAGAATGGAGAGAGAAACCGTTGTTGTGTACTCTTTTAGATAAAATTACCATTTCTGGTCAACTTATAAATTAAAAAAAATTGTAAGTCAAAATTGAAATTTAAAAAAATGTTACGGACCACACTCAGAAACCTATTTGCAAATGGATATGTGAATGTATCTTTAAATAATTAGATGAGCTCTGCACAAGTTCATGTAATACTTTCCTCTTCACAAGTCTGCGGTTGGCTGTATTTCTTTCTAAGATTAGTTATAGCCCTGCCTTCCAGAGTAGTCACAGCAGAAGACTCCAGAAAAATCACAGTACAGATTTCAGACTATCTTTCAGATTATATGAATTCACTGTTTCACTGTTTTGCCAAGTTGGGTTAATTCTTATCAGAGATAATTTGATATATGCATTACTTGTCTTTTTTCAAAACCTATTGACTTTTAAGGTCCAAAGGTGTTCTTGGAACATGGCAGAACTTAGTCACTTGTGCTGAACATACAGTAGATAGGTATGGGCTATCACAAACAACTGATCTACCAATGGCAAAAAAATGCATTTGTTTTATAGAAAGGAAACATTATATATATTAAACCATACAGTCCAAAAGATCTTAGACTATATACAATTTATCTTTAAAATAGTTTTTAAAATTTGATTCAGTGTATCATCTATTTTTCTATTATCAGAAACACTTCTGTGTAATCACTACATTCTCAAGGGCAGAACACTAATGAATGGCCAATGAGCCAAGGAACAGCAACTTTTGGTTAGGAAAATGCTGTTAACCATAAACTTTTTAAAAGAAGCACACGATTTATTTTAGCAATCTGAATGCCCAACACAGGTCAGCTCTCATATCCTAACTCACCTCACATGATAATCAGTTGCCGGTCTGAGATCTTTCAGGTTACATTCTAATTCTTCCCCACTGCAAAGAAAAATCATTTATTAGTCAATGATACCAGCTTCAACAGTAAGACTGATTTTGGATTTGGGTCTCATCATCATGTACCAGCAATGATTAAAGAACTCTTACGTCTGATTCTACCATAAACCAGAAATAAACTTGCCAATTTGGTATTATTACCCTTCTGAACTAGGAAATTAGATTCTATACACACACACACACACACACACACACATATGTATGTATATATATATATATTTTAAACTTATTTATTTTTTGAAAGAGAAAGAAAGAGCATGAGCTGGAAAGGTGCAGAGTGAGAGAATCCCAAGCAGGCTTCACACTGTCGGCATAGAGCCAGACGCGGAGCTTGATCCCACAAACTGTAAGATCATGACCTGAGCTGAAATCAAGAGTCAGACGCTCAACCAATGAGCCACCCAGGCACCCCTAGATTCCTTTCAATGATACTATCCTAGATCGGGAAAATGGTGAGATTAACATACTAATAAAAGTTCCAAAAGGCCTTATCAGTTCTTCAAAGTAAATACATAAAAACAAATAAATAAGGAAGGAAATTAAAGACAGAGATAAATTTTCAGTGTAAAATAACTATTCCAGTTGTCAACCGAAGGTAGTTCTCAGACTCACCGTGGAAGGAACCCCAATTGCTTCAACTTCTCATCTCTCTTGAAGAAATTTCAATGTGCTTTCCTTCACATATCAATCCTAATAGCTCTCTGATATATACACATACCAATCAGTAGCTCTCTTACATAAATGAAACCCAGTTATATGACCAGAAGTTGCAAATGAAACTTAACTTAGCCATGAGGCAAAAGCCGTGACAAAATAAGAAATGTTCCATTGAAAGTTTTTAAAAGGTGAGGGTTATTATTCGGAGGGGGGGGGGGCACATGACCATACTCTTCAAAAATCTCTGTGCCCCAAAATACTGTGTTAGTGTTCCAAATTAAAGGTGAAAGACGTATGAGCACAAACTGCAATATCTGACCCTGGCCAGGATTCTGCCCTAGAGGGGAAGGAAAATGCTATAAGACATTATTTAATCAACTGACAAACCCAGCGTGTGGTCGATGGACTAGATCAAAGTATATTATCAATGCAAATTTATGAAGCTGGTAATTACACTGCAGCGATGTCAGAAAATATCCTTATTCCTGGGAAATATACTGAAGAATTTTGCAGTAAAAGGCCATGATATATACAACTAATGGGAAAAAATACAGATTGGGAGGAGAGAAAGAGTACTCCAGTGGTCAACCAAACAGGATAAAAAGCTACTAATAGGTGAATCTGGGTAAAGGGTCTATGCATATTCCTTGATCCCTTTATTTTTGCAACATTTTATAAGTTTGAAATAATTTTAAATAAAAATATGTTTTTAAAGTTGCCAACTGGAAGCCAATGTCCACACCCTGCCTATAATTCTGATGTCTGACCTGCACTGTATGTTTAATGTGGTTTTGCATTTGCTGAATGAGTCTGGCATTAGGAAAGCTTACATAAAAATTCAGATTTTCAGTATTTTTTGGGGGGAAAAATCCAAAGAAATCAGCAATTCTAAGGCCTGCATTCCCTTATGGCACCAACCTATTTTAGGTGAGCGGTGGCTGCTCCTTCCGAGGAAGGCAGGGGTGCTCCTGTGCACCCCATCCCCAATCTTCCTCCTTTTCTCGCTTAACGTTATCTGCCTAGCCCCCTGGTCACTTGAGACCAGCTCCTGCCACTAGTGGTCATCTGGCGTAGACAGAATCTCATGGTTTCTTGGTACGGCTGGGGCAAACGGTGCTCTGTATTTCTTGACCAATGTGGACTTCTCAAAATAGAACCAAATAATTGTGAGCTGGAGTAAGGAGTTAGGATTTTTTTTTTTCTAAGTATAGTGGGGAATCACTGCAGTGTCTTCAGTGGGGTGTGACCTGGTTTATGTCGTGTGGAGGCTAGGTAGCAGGAGGAGAGGAGACATTGGAAGAGGCTGAGGACATCCCTGCAGGAGTCCAGGGAGGGGACAATGGAGGCACAGTGGGCAGTGAGGGGAGGAGAGAGTGCCTAATGGGCCTCCTTCCCTGTCTCTTACCCATCTTCTTAGTGCAGAAGACATGTCCTGGAGCAAGTTAAGAACTCACAACAGGGCTGGGGAGATACAAGGTTGGTGGCACTGGTACAGCAGGGAAACGGGACAGAGAGCCAGCCTCTCCGGCAGAGGAAGAAGTGCAGTTTGTGTGACCACGCTAGGCTGGCCTCTGGTGGTCATTCTGGGGGCCACTCAAAGGGAGGTCAAACAAGCAGTGAAAACAAGACTGATGCTCTGATTTCCTGCTCTGCAAATGTGGGCGGTGCCTAGCAATTACAAAAGAGAAAAGGCCTGACCCTGAAAATTTTTAATCACATTTAGGACATGGCTATAAATCATTTATATGGTTAATATCTGGGAGTTGGTAACACAGAAGGGACAATCCCCTACCCTGTGAGCTAAACTTATTTAAGAAAGTCTTGGAATGAAATGCTCTAAAGGCATCTTTACTACAGGCTAGAAACCTATTGTGGATGGTAAGAAACAGGATAAAATGGAAGGAAACCATATTAGAGAATTTCAAGAAAACACCAGAAAATGGTCTGGGTCGAAAAAGGTAACCGCGTAAGTGCATGATTGATGTACATAAAAATTAAAAATCATACTCACTTTTAACCCTGACAGACATTAATGGAAATTTTTCTTTAGTACTATACTGACAAACTAACATAACCAAATGATATTTCATCAACATCAAATAGCTCTACAGAAGTCATTTCTGACTGGTAATTACTCTGGACAAAAATAACTCTTGACATTATAATTATCACTAATTCTTAAAATGAACTATTTAAAGAAAAGTTTGCAAAGCCTCTAAACTTTTCCTGTTTCTTATTTTCCTTAATGACTCCAACTGCACAGCTTAGCAGAAGAGCAAAACACATGGAAATATATGCTACCTGTAAATTATCTTGTATTTTCCATCTCGTCCTTTGTCTGATAAGGCAACCTCATAACTGTAGGGGAAAGAAAGACCGCTGTGGGGTCCACTGGAAAGTCCAACAGGGGGAGCCCAGGACAAAACAACTGCTCTTGCCTGAATATTAGAAACCTGGGGAAGAAAAACACAGACAAAATTATTCAAATCCACTTCATACACATCAGACACTACTTCTTCCAGTAACGTTTTTGTCATGATTAGTAGTGGCATAAAATTGGCTTAGTGTTAATGCAAGGCAAACAATTTTAATTACAATGAAAAACACATCATATATAGTACTTTTTTGTCAAAGTCCTGGTGTCCAAAATAGTTCCTAAAGCATCTGTCCTTATAACGTAATTCACGTTAGATCCTCCAGAAAGTAAAGTCATCAGTCTTGTTTGGGAGCTTTTTTTTTAAAGGTAAGAAGCTGAGTGTGAGACTTCAGTGATCTCCACGATGGCCATCACGTTACATGGAAGGAGCCATGTCTGCAGGTACTTTCCGCTTGCCTCTGAGCCTCCCATGCCAGTACCTTTCAAATCACCCTCGTTGAAGGCCTCAGTTTCTGGGAGAACCCAGTGATGGGGGAGGAGAACCATGGCTCAGGCTGAAATGTGTGTGGAGGTGATGTTTTACCTCTCTAAGCTCTGCCTTTTTCTTTTTGGGGAAGCCTCTGTGTAAGACTTCATTTGAACAAAGGACTCTGGCACCTTCGAACATCCCAACTTTCTTCCTTTACTTAGAACCAACTACACTGAGGCAGGTTCCACGCCACTGTTCCTCAGCAGGACTGAGCTCCAGCCACCTCGGGCCGTAACCTGCCCACTAAAGAGACCCTGCAGTGGGCTTCCTGCCCTTCCATCCCAGGTGCCCACTCTAGCTGGTGCTTCCTGGGGCACCCCCCCTCCCAGATACACTGTTTGCACTCCAATCTTTGTTTTAGAGTCCATTTCTGGAGAAACTCAACCTAACGCACAGTCTAATTCTTTGCAATAAATCAACAGAACTTTGATGTTCTAATTTTCTAAAGGTTATTTTGCTGCTCTCTGGATACTGGTCTCAATAATATTAAAAACAAGGGTTAACATACATGCTAAAGCTTCATGTTCATAAAGACTTTATAGTGACAGATTATTAGTCTATGGGTAGAGATGCATAAACTATTCAGTCTCCCCTTTTTTCATCCATTTTTGTCACTATCTGATCGATACAGAGTATTAAAATGTAATACAAAATAATTTAAAAACATGAATAATATGGACCGTGAATACTGAATTTCTTTTCAGGCTGTCATTCTTTCCAAGTTTAGCAGCGACCCCTCCATATCATTTTTATTCCACACAGACAAAGCAGCAAGATCTATTTAACCAATTATTTAGTCAAATCCCTGCTCATCATTTAAGACCTAGCCAGCCCTCACTATCCCCACGTAAACTTCCCTGAAGTCTTTCACCTGTCATCACTCTTCTGTTCTACAGCACCTGGTTATCTTTACCTCTGCAAATCGAGTTTAGGGCATTTGTCTACCTTTCCCACCGGACTGTGGGACTTCCTAAGGACAGGACCCAAGTCATATTCAACTGTGAGCAGTGGTTGCTTAGTAAATGTCTGTTGAATGAAAAATAAAAATCAAAGGGAGTGAGACAGTCTGAGTTTGTGATACAGGAGACACAGGGGATGGCAGACCAGCAGTACATACCTCTTAAAAAAACTCTGGGGAGACACTCTTAAGAATCAAACTCCACCCTTTGTGCCATGACTCCAGACTAGCATCTCCTCTTGCCCTGTCCCCTGACCCTCCTGTGCTACACACCCCTTCAGGATGCCATTCCCTTTCATGCCCCTATAACTTAGCTTCTGACTTTCCTGCTTTCTAACATAGGATCTCTGCCTCAAAGAGCACCAACATGGTGAAGAGAGACGGATGCGTGAGAGATGGCCTCATAGCAGACCCACGGCACAGAGAGACCCAGAGCAGCTTGCGGGCGATTCTGGAAAGGTTTCTGTACATTCCTGCCTAAACCCATGCTGAGAATCAACCACTGTTTTCTTTGTGCTCTGGTCACATTCTGCTGGTACCTATGCTGGGCAATCATTTCATTGTACTGTGCCTTACTTGGTTATTTGTGCATTCATTCTCCTGACTAGATTTTAAGGCAGTGCTTCTACAATGCATACCAGGATATCTGCTGCATTCTTTGATACACCATTAATCAGTCATCTTGAGGTACTGGTACCTCATAAAACTAACGGACTTCCTGATGTTTTTTCTTTTTTCTTCTAATGTTTATTTTTGAGAATGAGAGAGAGAGCAGGGGAGGGAGGGAGGGAGGGAGGGAGGGAAGAGAGAGGGAGAGAGAGAGAGAGAGAGAGAGAGAGAGGAGAGAGAAAGAATCCCAAGTGGGTTCCTCGCTGTCAGCAAAGAGCCGGATGTGGGGCTCAATTCCAGGAACTGTGAGATCGTGACCTGAGCGGAGATCAGGAGTCAGACGCTTAACCAACTGAGCCACCCAGGCGCCCCCAGAGATAACGTGAGAGAGAGAGGGGGACAGAGGATCTGAAGCGGGCTCTGTGCTGACAGCAGAGAGCCCGATGCGGGGCTCGAACTCACGAACTGTGAGATCATGACTCGAGCTAAAGTCAGACGCTTAATGGACTAAGCCACCCAGGCGCCCTCTCTAGTTCCCATGAGCAAGCCTTAAGAAAGCAAACTGTCCTCTGAACGCAGGTCTCCGTGCACATGCACTCTTCCAATAGGCCAGACTGTGGGAAGCACACTTTGAGAACTCTACATCATTTTCAAAGGACAGCAGCCATGGCTTCTGAGAATTCTTTCCTGGAGCTAAGCAGCCTGCCACCTAGATTACTACCACTGGTCTGGAACCAATTCCCCCCTGTACTCCTGTTCCCTCTCTTTCAGACTCCAGGGCTTCAGGTTTCCATTCTTTAAGGCACTGGAATCCTCCCTAGAGAAAGAATGCCTCGTCTCTGTTAGAACTTGGAACTCACTTCCGTTTCAAGGATGATGCCAGGAAATTTCATGGTGCCCTTCAAGAGAATGTCACGTAAAGGGGAACCCTCAGCACCGGACGCACACTCTAAGTGTCCAGGGAGGGATAACCTTAATGAGAGACCCGAGCTCTAAGAACTCTGACTGATTCAGGCCTACTTCAGAGTGAAAGCAATCTCAGAGGAGCAGTAACTTCTAAGTCCCTGTCTCTCTCTCTCTCTCTCTCTCTCTTTCTCCGTGGGGAAAACTTTCTCACCAGCAGTGACCACTGAACTACACGAGGGCAGCTAATCTGACAGTCACAAGGAGCATCATGGCTGACATCCGAAAGAAGATTAGAAGCCATAACACAAACTGACTTCCTGATGTTTAATTATCAGACTGTAAATAGAAGTCAATCTCCTTTATGATGATAATAAAAGTGATGATCTCTGGTTACAAAATCATTGGGCAAGACCCAAACTGACACTTTGTTTGGCACCAGAGATGTAAAAGGTCTGTTGGGGAGGTTACGAGTAGCAAGACTTCAGAGAAATTAAACTGTTTTGAAGTATCTCGAAGGAGTCATAAAACCATCATTTATTTCTAAATAATTACATCCTGACTAGAAATCGTTGTTGCCTATATATTTGTTAAATGTAGACTCCAGCTTGAGGACAGTTGCTAGTTAAAAGCGTATATATGTGCATATCCATTAGGACCTAAGACTGTATGATCGCGTCGCTATTTGATACACCATCTTTCACTCACCTTGTGCCCCCTCTCTCCTGTTCATTATTTTAGTACTTTTCTGTAAAATGTTACTATCTTAATTCTTAGGCCATATTATATGCAAATTATATTTATTATTTGGAACAAAAATACCATTTACTCTCATCAAGTTACTACACTGTTCCTCCCATGTTAAAAAATATTTGAGTAAGTAAGTAGCTTCTAAATCTGGTCAGGACTTTGGAGTTAACTATGTGGGAGGCCTGCAGATCCAATTAGGGAGAACGCTAAGGAAATATTACCATGGAAATATTGGCTTCACTTCAGAAGTACCATCATGAAAAATAATAACACAATGGAAAAGTTAAAAGCAAAAGGTCAGAGATCGTTACTCAAAAAAAAAAAAAAAAAAAAAAAGAGAGAGAGACTCAAATCTAGGAATTTCACCATCATCTGTTTCTATAATCCCTCAAGTGCTAAGAACTGCCAAACCTTTTCAGATACACTGTTGTTTATTTTTCGAGGAATGGCTTCTTGGAGGGGCAATTGTTTCTCTTAGGTCAGTGCACTCACTTCTGGAACCGACAAATCAATTGTTCCCACAAGCTAAACATTAGCGTAGGGAAACAATGCAGGTTACATTTATTTACATCCTGAAAATAAACAGCCCGGCGGTAAGTGGGAGGCTGCATCTAGCGCTGTCATCAGAGCAGATCAAAGGCTGGAGGTGGCAGGTACTGGGAGAGGTTTATTCCTCAATCACTTAGAACAGGAGCAAAATTGTTTCTCTGACAGAGCAGTGGCTAGGACTCTGGTCCCCAAGGCACCTAACTCTTACAGTCTCAGGACAAATACCTAGCAAATCTGTACGGTTTTACTCCGTGACTCAGTATTTGGATCTTTATAGTATCCAGGTTTCTGTAGAGTAAATGACTTGCTCAACTCAGTGTGCCCAAAGCTCTAGAAAGATGACCGGAACCCACAAATCTTAAAACTTCCTTCTACACCTAACACAAACCATCTACAAAATCTCAGAGAAAAAATATGTGCCTTTTATTTAGACGTATTATCAGATGTGGCTGAAAGAAAAAAAAAATCAGGAACAAAATGCCCAACTTGCTGAACTCTGCTTCTTTCCCTGGAAGGCAGCTGGACACCCCTCTCCCATTTCAGAGTGTGGTGGGGAATTTCACTTTTGCATACTGATATGCTATAAACTCCAGAGAAATACCCTATCCCAAGTCCTCTCTAAATACTATATGATTTACTTCTCCCATAGTCCCATGTGGTATGTATCATCCTACCTTTGGAAGGTGAGGAAACCGAGGCTCAGGGAGGTCATGGAACTTACCCAAGGTCACAGAGACAGCTAAAGGCCCAGAGGGCCAGAATGCAAAGCAGAGGCCCTTGCTCTCCAGGCCTCTGCCTGGAGCTCTGGCACCAGGCTGTCCCCACATTCCACCATGCTGGCCGAACCTCATCTGATGCTGGCGGGCCTTCAGGCATTTGTCTCCCCTGCCAGAACCTAGCTGCAGCCATTGCGGTCTGCCACACGTTTATTCAGCAAATATTTGTTAAAGGTTCACAAGGTGCCAAGGACAGTGCTAGGTATTAGAGGCACAAAGATAAATAAGACCCAGTCATAAATAAGACCTTCAGACAGAGACAGGGGAGAAGAGGAAGGGAGGAAAAATGTGTAAACATCTAACTGGGCTGGGAAGGACGAGTGGGCGATCACCAGGCAGAGAAGGTTTAGGTGGGGCCAAGGGGGAAGGAATGACCCCCGTAATATGTCCCCATCCTAATCCCTGGAACCTATGCATAAGTTGCCCTAAAAGGTGAAAGGGACTTTGCAGATGTGATTCATTGCAGATCGTGTGAGACAGAAACAATCCTGGATTATTTGGGTGGGCTCAGTGTAGTGACAAGGGTCCTTATAAGTGAAAGAGCGGGGCAGGAAAGTCAGAGTCAGAGAAGGAGACAGGAGGATGGAAGGAGCCGTGAGCCAAGGAATGCAGGCAACCTCCAGAAGCAGCCGGAAAACATGAAGGAACAGATTCTCCCCAGAGCCTCCAGAAAAAATGTCGCCTGCCAACAGACGCTAGCCTAGTGAGACCCATTTTGGACTGTTTAACCACTCAGATGACAATCTTACCAATTTTGCACTTCGTGTCGTATCTGTTTACATAAAAGCTGGTCTATCCACCCTGCTCCAAAAAATGTAAAGAGTAAGCACTTAATAAATGCTGAATCAAGGAAAGGACTAGTGCATTTAAATGGTGCTTTTTTTTTTTTATCTTGCTAGAGCCACACGATCCTAACAAACATAGACTCTGTCACTTCTGCCGTAAAGAAATGACAAGGAATAACTCAAGAAAAACCCAGTGTGTGTTCACATGATGAAGGCAGGCCTGTGAAGTTCTGTGACTGTGTTTGAGACAGTCAAATAACCTGTTGTTCTGCCTTCTTGATTAGGACTCCTGTTTTCTTCATGGAGTTTCCTTCTTTTTGCTATACCATGAATATATATACTATATACCACAATTATGTCCCCAAGCTTTTTCTAACCTCTCCCTATACTCCCCCCGCCCCAGGCCCAAAAATATCATCCACTCTTACTCCCACAGCTTGAACTATAACTCTATGCGTGTGATCTGATCACTATCTCGTTCCCCTCTCTCCCCAGCACTGCCCTACCAGACATATATGACTGCCCCTGCATTTACTTCCTTGGTGCCCTGCCAGTGAAACACACTCAACAGGTCCAAGAATATCACTGGAAATCATAAAAACTACACAAACCCATTCTAGAGGAATTCACAGATTACTGGGAAAAAGCAAATGGCGTAAAATGTATTACACATATACATACACGCAGAGCACAGTGAAGCTGGGGGTAGTACCCACCCCAGTGGGTATATAGAACCCAGTACCCACAGGGGTTCTATATATCAGGTGGAGAATCCCACCTGATGGGCAGGGACAGCAATCAAGGGAGACTCTTGGAGGCAGCAACTCCTCAATGGAGGCATCGGAGCCTGAAAGCCCAGCTATCTGAGAGGTCATAAAGCCTTACTGACTTCTCTAGGCAATTGCGGTATGCATCCTCTTCCTGACACGCCTAGGGCCACCACCTGAATTCTGCCTCCTCTACCCTCCTGCCAGAGCTACGGTAACAGATTCTTGGTGCCTGCCTCCCTGGGTCCATCCTTTTCTCACCCCGATGCATCCGCCAACCGTCCGTGCATCCTAAAAGTATAGCCCTGACTATGTAACTTCTATGCCCCAAAACTCTCGTGGCAACCTGCTCCCTACACCAGAGTAAGTGCAGACTCCCCGCTCCAGGAGTTCCCTGTGGGACCCATACTCCAACACACCTGCTTTTAGGTTTTAGTCAAACTCAACTGTATACCCTCAGGCATGTTTGAGCTCTTCCGTTAAAAAGCCTCAGGATTTGAAACGCACGAGGGATCAAGGTTTTCCAATTGGGCCGGAAAACATCCAAAGAACTTTGGCTCTCTGACCTCAGGTGAAAGGCTGAGTCAACGTTTTCAATTTTTCACTTGGATTTCAAAGCATTTGGCAAAATCAGACCTAAAACCTCACAATATCATCACTCCCACCAATTCTTTTTTCTTGCCATTACACTCAATATCTTGGACTTCTTTTCAGCTAATATTTAAATGCCTTTTTGAAATTTACCTGGAAAAATGCTCGGAATCACTGAGGCTTTCAAAAATTATTATTACTATATTTACACAGGTTCAAGGAAATTGCCAAAAGAAAACAGTGGTACAGACCTGTGGGAGGGAAGGGTGTCGGGGGACGCTATGTGTCCTTGGAAGCAGGGAAGAATACCTAATTGCATTCGGAATATCTAAATAAAGGACACATTTTGGTGGATTGTGACAGAACAGAAGACTGTTGTTCTATATTTTCATGCTCCATTAATAACAACACTGTTTCATAGTTTATAAATAATCAGCAATAGGAAGGGGCCCTTTTGTTTACCTACGATGTGGTGAAAGAAAAGCACACTTGAAATGCTTAAGAATGTGTCATTTGTGCTGAGAAATCCAGAAGACATACCTGTGGTTTCTCTATTCCTGAAAGAATGTCTTGCACCCTCTTTACTTCCAACTCATACTCTGCATGGAGAAAGAGAAAAATAGACAAGCCGTTAATACCATTAGGAGGCAATTATGTTGCCAAGTTCCTCCTCCAAGGCCTTTAACTATAGCGAGCATTAAGTCAGTTGCCCGTTACCGTGAACTTTGGGTACCACAGACAGGATCATGAAAATTCAGAATGGGAAGGACGTTGGGGTGGGGATTTCACTGTGGTTGTGCTAACTTGCCACTATCTCGGTTCACATATTCACAAAGTTGACGAGATTAACACTGAGTCCCATCTAATAACTCAACAGGCAACAGAAAATAAAAGGTCCTAAGAAGGAGAGAAATGGGTGCAGCTAGAGGCTGAGAGCAATTAAGAGATGAGGTTGAAGAGACAGTGGCCGATTCATCGAGGGCTCGGAGTTCAGATATTTTAATTCAGGTTTTATTCTAAGTTCAGTGGGCAGCCTCTGAAGTGTTTAAGTAGAGGGACTGACGTGATCTTTTTTTTTTTTTTCCCCAAGTCTGAAAAGATCTGTTTGGCTTTGCAGGAATAATGGACATACAGAAGGCAGAAGCGGCCGTGGAAAAATCAGTCAGTACATTGCCACACTGGTCCAGGTGAAGGAGGACAGAGCTGGCCTGGGTTGGGATGGTAGCAAAGACGGTGAAAACGGAACTGGTTTTGGAGGTATGGGTGCTAAAGGACTGGGTGTGACAGTCGAGGGTGAGGGAATGAACAGAATCAAAGATAATTCCCTGTTTTGGGCTTGATCAACTGGATGGATGAGGATATCTTTTAATAAGATGAGGAAGCGGGCAAGTTTTGCACTGGGGCAAGAAGTGTTTTAAAAACAAAGGGAGGACAGTGCTTAGAGTAGAGAGGATGGGGAGGGAAGAGTATGTAAAAGAAGGGTAAGAGCCTTTAAACTTGACTGTTTTGCAGAGGAATCCCTTGACTTTCGCAACCTACTTGATGTAATCTAATTTTGAGTTTACAGATTTAACTGTTAAACCTAGTTTATGAGGTAAATGCTAGAGTTACATGATTACCAAGACATATGTCCTCACCCTCAAATAGTTCAAGTCTAGTGAGGGGGAAATGAAAGCAGCAGGCAATTCCATGTGATACATACTTTGGTATAGGCAACCCAAGACAGAGCATTCTAGAAGGCTTCCTAAGCACCAACATCTAGCTGACCCTGTGGCCAAGCAGGCCACTGGAGGTGATGGGAGACGTGGAACAAGGGGGTGAGAGGTTAGTAAGTCCAGCTCTTTCGGAGGCTGTTCATACTCATTGCTCAGGTCAATCTCAAAGTCACCTTTTAAAAGAATCCCACCTCAACCCCACCCCCTGCTCAGCCTCCAGTCATTCTGCAGTCCCACTTATCTCCTTTCTTGTGGTTACCAAAATCTAAAAGTTCTCTTATTCATGTGTTCTCGTTTACTACTTTTCTTTCCTACTAAAATATAAACTTCAGGAAGGCAGAGATGCTACAGATCCAAAAAAAAACAAAATTTTTTTTTTTTTCTGTAAAGAATCAGGGGCGCCTGGGTGGCTCAGTCGGTTGAGCGTCCGACTTCGGCTCAGGCCACGAACTCACTATTCGTGAGTTCGAGCCCTGTGTCGGGCTCTGCGCTGACAGCTCAGAGCCTGGAGCCTGCTTCTGATTCTGTGTCTCTGCCCCTCCCACACTCTGTCTCTCAATAATAAATAAACGTTAAAAAAAAAAAAAAAGAAACAGAATCAGACAGAGAATATTTTTCAATTTGCACGCAGACCACCGTCACGTATTCTTCTTTGTTGTTATATCCCTGTGAAAACGTAACAATCTCCTCAGTTTGTGACTCACACACAACAGACCACGGGGCTGGCTACAGTGTGCGGACCCCTTTGGTAGGACACACTCAGGATTTAGCCCACAGCACCTAGCACCATTCCTGTGTGATCCAAGCTCAATAGCTTTGTTACCTAAATAAATGAACCAAGCCCAAGTGAAAAATAATAAGACTTCAGGGTACCCGTGTGGCTCAGCCGATTAAGCATCTGATTTCGGCTCAGGTCATGATCTCACGGTTCGTGGGCTCGAGCCCCACATCGGGCTCTGTGCTGACAGCTCAGAGCCTGGAGCCTGCTTTGGATTCTGTGTCTCCCTCTCTTTCTGCCCCTCCCCCACTTATGTACGCGCGCGCGCGCGCGCGCGCGCGCTCTCTCTCTCTCTCTCTCAAATATAAACAAACATTAAAATATTTTTAAATAAATAATAAGACTCGTAGCTGGCACCACCATAAACTTTAAAAGGATCAGTTCTTCATTGTTTCTTACTGTATTCTATTTAGAAGATGTTTACTTCTATTTTGGTGAGAAAAAGAAACGGACTGGTGTTTAAATTGCAGGTGTTTTGTATTACAACAAAAAGAAACTTCGCATTCAAAAGGCCAAATGACACCCTTGTTTATAGTCATGTAATCCTGTTAAGATATAGATAATGGTTTATACCCATAAGTCAAACACGCACATACCCTCACATTTTCTGGAAGCTCGTACTAAGCAGACTCTACATTTATCTCATAATCTGAGGAGCTGATTGTCAGTACAAAAGTAAAATAAATACAGTTGCAATATACGAACTGGTTCGGTTGTCAAAGACCAAACTTTCTGAATCTCTGGCTATTCCAGAGTTTGCAGGAACCTATGGTTTCAGACACTCGTAGAAATAGACACATGCACAGAACCAGCTGGAGGAGGCCACTGCTTCCTTCCGCCATCGCAGACACCAGGACCAGAAGCCAGAAGCCACAAGCCACACCCCACCCTTGAGGTAATAAAGGTTGAGACTAGAGCGGAGATAATCACCTATTCGACAACGAAGGGAAGTACTAAAGAGCTCAGCAAAAGAAGTATCCTCAGGACTATGTACTAGATACAGGGCCTGAAAGAGAGAAGCAAAAAAGGATGCTTTGTCCCACAAAAATTGGAGGCCCCTCCCTCTGGCCAGCTTTCAAACGCAGATGACAGGAGAAATGGCCAGGCTTTTGACAGAAAAAGGAAAAAAATGAGAAAGGAGGTTGGATTAGAAGGGGGAGAGGGTGGGGTAGAGATCTGTTTAAAATGAAAAAGAATGGGTTGTGGGTAAGAGCCAGAAATACAAGGGAAAGGTCCTGACTGAGATAAAAACAACTTCTGAAGAGAGGTCAGGACTGTCCAGGTTTGTCTTTGATTATAGCAGTGAAAGCTGACGTGTTCTGAGCACCCAGCTATGTGCTGGTTGAGGGGCCAACACCTTGCTCATTTTTACAACATCCCCTCCAAGACGGACATGCTCTGCTCAGTCTTCTGACAGTGGGCAGGACTGAAGTCTGTTTTGTCCACCACAGTTTTCACCTTCGGTGCTGAGTACGACACCTGCAGGCGTCTGACAGATGAGGAGAAAGAATGAATGAGGAAACTGAGGAGAAGGAATGAATGAGGAAACTGAGGCTCAGACAGCAGATGCGATCTCCCCGAGGGATACAAGACCAGTACCTGGTCCAAAAGCAAAGAGAACGTCTCACTGCATCATGACACATTAATAGGGATCTGGGGGGGTCACAAGGGAGAGGATGTGGAGAGACAAGAGTGGAGGGAGTTTTGCCCCGGGGTGCATGGAAGAAGGAAGGCAGCAGGGGAAACCATCCAGATCCCATGAGAGGGTTTGTATTGGGGTTTTTTGTTGTTGGTGGTGGGGTGTGTGTGTGTGTGTGTGTGTGTGTGCACACGCGCGCACACACACACACACACACACTTTAAATCTCGGAGAAGGCTGTCAGAGAAATAGAGCAAAGCCTCTGGATCTGGGCAGAAGGTATGTGAGAAAGGGAAGAAAAAGTAGGGCATGAATGGAGCCAAATAAACAAAGGATTCAGAGAAGATCAAAAATCCAAAGGGCAGGGCGAGGGGAGGAAAGGTAGTGACAGGACAATCAATGCCCCATTATATCAGGAGAAATGCGGTATCAAAGCCAGACTGGATTCCTTCTTTCTTTCAAGACTCTAAAATGTGAATACGGAAAAAGAAGAGAAAAATGCATCCGCACCACATTTACTGAATGCTTTTCCATTTGTGCCGCCACAGGCTAAGGGTAAATAAATGCCAGGCATACAATATGCACACACAAGAGTGAAAATAAAATCTCTTTAACTGAGCTAAAGTGACACTTACCACGTGTAAAATAAGCTCTTGTCCGAAAGCTAGCAGTCTGGTACGAAATGCCAAAATTCACGACTCACTACCTAAATAACCGAGTTCACTTGGACCCTGGCCTACCTCTCCCAAGGCAAGATTTAACTGGGCCTCGGAGAAGTCTATGAATTATCACCCTTTCCATTAAACAGCCTCGGAGCTCAGCTATTCAGTGTATTTCAGAGTCTGGGTAAAGCTTTCGCTTGCTCGCCATGCTTTCTTTCTCTGTGTCTCTACTTCTCCCTCTCTTATGCTCTCACACACACATATCGTGAGTGAGGAAGAACAGCTAATGTGGTCACAAAAATTTATGAGCAAAACCAAAAAGAATAGTTCTGGTGATCTGTCTTCAGGAAATCTTTCATATCAAATTAAAAAGAAAACTATGGGGAGCCTGGGTGGCTCAGTCGGTTAAGTGTCTAACTCTTGACTTTGGCTCAGGTCATGATCTCACGGTTTGTGAGTTCGAGCCCTGTGTCGGCTCCATGCTGACAGCGCAGAGCCTGTTTGGGATTCTCTCTTTCAAAATTAATAATAATAATAATAATTAACCAAAGAAAACTATGTCTCGTTTGTCTCTGTGTTTACGTCTTAAAGAATTTGGTGTGACAGCCGAGCAACAGATTGTCCTAGAAGAGGGGAATAAAGGGGGTGGGGGGAGACACTTGGGTGGCACAGTCGGTTTAGCATCTGACTTCAGCTCAGGTCATGATCTCACAGCTCATGAGTTCGAGCCCCACATCGGGCTCTGTGCTGACAGCTTAGAGTCTGGAGCCTGCTTCAGATTCTGTGTCCCTCTCTCACTCTACCCCTTCCCCGCTCATACTCTCCCACCTTCCCTCCCCCCGCCCAAGAATAAATAAACATTAAAAAAAAATTAAGGGGCACCTGGGCGGCTAAGTCGGTTAAGCGTCCGACTTCAGCTCAGGTCATGATCTCACGGTTCGTGGGTTCGAGCCCCGCGTTGGGCTCTGTGCTGACAGCTCAGAGCCTGGACCTTGCCTTGGATTCTGTGTCTTCCTCTCTCTCTGCTCCTCCCCCACTCATGCTTTCTCTCTCCCTTTCTCTCTCTCTCTCTCTCTCTCTCTCTCTCAGAAATAAACATTAAAAAAAATTTTTTTAATTAAAAAAAAGAGGAAAAAAATGCAAGGTTCTGTTACAGGGTTGTAGGATGAGGTTCTTTTCATTATCATGTCTGCCTTCTTCCCCCTGGTTTGCAGCAAGGAAATTAATCCACAGGCAAATCTTACAGGCCAACTTGTATTTCTTTCTCCTCGCATTAAAACTGCCACGAGTTAAGCAAACAGATTAAAATCATTTTCTTCCTGCTTTAATTTTGTTGCAACCATGGCTGATATGGATAGACATGACAACCCACCTTTCATATCACTACCTTCTTAATACTGAAAAACCTTTTCCTTGCAGTGAAGATGGTGCTGATCAATAAAAAAGGATTATAGGGTACTCTCAGTGCTCCAAACAGAACAGGCATGTTGTTTTGCAGATACAGACACATTTGGGAGGTAGGTAATTTCTTAAAAAGGAGTTAAGATGGGAGCCTCTAGTTTCAACATGCCCCAAGGAGTTGAGAACCACCCAAATTGCAAATGACAAAAAAAAAAAAAAAAAAGGGAAGGGGGATTCAGCTCAGTGATTTACATTTTTCTTCATCCCAAAAGAAATCTCCTCCCAAGAAAATAAAGCACTTTTTAGCAAAGGGAAAGTTAAAATAAAAATACACAAGCAAGCAAATATACTTTAAAAAAAAAAAAAGAAGAAAAAAGCAACAACAACCCACACACATAGAGAGAATATGTGTCATGTGAAATTTAAACTTTCCACAAATAATGGTTTTCATGTTTGCTCCAAAAAGAACTGTAAGTTCAGACTGTTTGAATAACTGTAAGGCCTAAACTAATTAAAATATCCCCCTTTATAAACACAATTTACTTCTTTGGTTTGCTTCACATTTTTTCCATCTTAGAAAAGAAATACATCTAGACACTTAGCTGCTAGCTATAGAATGTATTTATGGTTGTAACAGCCCCTTCATTCCAATGGAATGACATCAGCATTATTTCTCTGTAAACCTTCCGTCTAGTTCTCATCCGCACGGCTCATTTACAGATATGCCCGGCATAACAGAATATGCTTTCTCAGATTTGCCAAAGAGCTGACTTAGCTACTATCTTTAACACATTATATATAATAAACAAGGGGTGTGGAAAATATGCAACTTCTTGTCATGCCCATTTTAGGGATAAGAGGCTTCAACTCACTACTCAAGAAAAGAACTATATGAACAGAAATAAATCCTTTTGGACGAAAAAAATATGACTCAATAATTAAGGACACGTTGAATATCCAATCACTGCCTACCAATGCTAATGAGAATGAATGGGGATGAAGTAAGATGGCTTAAGAATGCTTACTGAATTGCTTTTCTAATGAGAGAAAAAAATAAATTAGCCATTTTCATTTTTGAAATACTACCTATGCTGAGAAAAACAAAGAATCAATAAATGCACACAAAAGTAGTATTAATTACTTAAGAACCTCCATTTAGTGATTATAACCCAGAGTTAATGGTGTTAAAATCAAATATTCAAAATGTACAAAATCACAAGGAATACATTTACATAATCTAGGACAATGCAGTTAATCCCCAAGGACAAATATTCCAGGAATATCTTCAGATATCAATCATCCCGATGCTAAAAATACAAAAATAAATCTCTCTCTAGCCATTTAGCTGGTTAAGTGGTTACTCTATTGGAAATTCTGAAAGATAGCCAAGGGAATACCAGACTCTCAACACGAACGACAAAGCAGCAGGCAGGTGAACATATGTTGGGGGACGCTGCCTTCCAGTCCAGGGAAATATTTCTAAGAGAACTTGGGTTCCCAACAGATTGTGGAGCCCTAAGAGAAAGAGCAGAGATGAATTCCTTTTGCAGGTGGAGTGCCTGGCTGGGGAGGAGGGATGGCCAGAGGACATAAATGGGACAGGGTCGGGGGTTGGGTGGGGGGGTGCGCTAGTTTCCTCTAAGCTTTTGTCAATATTTCTGGAACTGAGTAGAAAGAATGATTTTCTTTCCTGGTCCAGGATTTGAGCAAAGTCCTACCGGGAATATTTACATTAACCTACTCGTAGGCAAAAATGGGTCTCTTCAGGCAAAAGCTGTCCACCACTGTAGGTAGTAAGAGGGACAACAGAGAAGTGGTAGGTCTAGGACCTGAATGAAAAGGGAAAGCACCAGATACAATACTTCTGTTGACTCTCAGGTCAACTCAAAGGTTATGTCTCGGCCACCTTCTTTGAATGCCAACTAAACTGGGGTCTACCTGAAATACTAGGAGATTCTAGGTTCATTTCTGCCAACTGCCTAAGAAACACTCTTGTGTTTACTTCACAAAAATCGTACTTCTGCATGGAACTGGACACACACAGCTAGCATTTTTAAGAACATCAAATTAAATAGGGATGAAAACCCCACAAAAATGGATAAAGTATTAGGTAGATATGCTTGCCTGGCAAGCTTGATTCTACACCAGTCCTGTCCTTTCCCTCCCTCTGTCTGTTGGAGACGTTTCACTGGCTAGCTGAGCCCTAACCTGTGCCAGATATAGCTCTTTTATTTTGGGGGAAGGCTCAACGCCATGATTATCCAGCAAGAGCTGGTGCCCTCCCTGGGTGTGTAACAGGAAGGCAATCGCTTAAACACAGGATAGAGCGACTTACAAAGGTAATTAAAGTTTATACACTCCTTTCTGCGCTGGCGTCTGTAAACGCTTCCACAAAATGTTTTTTCATTAAGACTTGGCATGTCACATTGAAAACTTCTCAAGTAGCTTATTCAGAATTTTTGCAAAACTGTGTCAACTGACAGGCAGAATCCAGAGAGAACAATTTTGTAACACATTAAATCTGAAAAAGAACCTTAATATTTTTTTTAATTTAAAAAATGTTTTCTTATTTATTTTTGAGAGAGAGAGAGACAGAGAGACAGACAGACAGACAGAGTACCAGCAAGGGAGAGGCAGAGAGAGAGGGAGACACAGAATGTGAAGCAGGTTCCAGGCTGAGAGCAGTCAGCATGGAGGCCAAAGCAGGGTTTGAACTCATGAACCTTGAGATCATGACCTGAGCTGAAGTTGGACACTTAACTGACTGAGCTACCCAGGTGCCCCAAGAATTTTAATATTTATACCACCTATATAGCAAGTTTTGAAGTTTTTATTCCTACATTTTCTTCCTTCCTTCCTTCCTTCCTTCCTCCCTCCCTTCCTTCCTTCCTTCCTTCCTTCCTTCCTTCCTTCCTTCCTTCCTTCCTTCTTTTCATGTTACACAACATACAGTGTAGTCTTGGCTTCAGTAAAACCCAGTGATTCATCACTTACATACAACACCCACTGCTCATCCCAACAAATGCCTTCCTTAATTGCCCATCACCCATTTTACCCAGCCCCACCAACCCTTACTTCGTTCTTTGTATTGAAGAGTCTCTTATGGTTTGCCTGCCTCTGTTTTTATCTTAGTTTTCATTCCCTTCCCCTATGATCATGTTAAGTTTCTCAAATTCCACATGAGTGAAATCATGTGGTATCTGTCTTTCTCTGACCCAATTATTTCGCTTAGCATAACATCCTCCAGTTCCATACATGTTGTGACAAATGGCAAGATTTCATTCTCTTTCATTGCCAAGTAGTATTCCATTGTGTGTGTGTGTGTGTGTGTGTGTGTGTGTGTGTGTGTGTGTATGTGTGTGTATTATACACTACATCTTCTTTATCCATTCATCAGTTGATGGACATTTGGGATCTTTCCATAATTTGGCTATTATTGAAAGCACTGCTATAAACATTGGGGTACATGTGCCCCTTGGAATCGGCACTCCTGTATCCTTTGGATAAATTCCTAGTAGTGCAATTGCTGCGTCATAGGGTAATTCAACTTTTAATTTTTTTGAGGAACCTCCATACTGTTTTCCAGAGTGGCTCCACCAGTTTGAATTCCCACCAACAGTGCAAGAGGGTTCCCCTTTCTCCAAATCCTTATCAACATGTGTTGTTTCCTGAGTTGTTAATTTTAGCCACTCTGACCAGTGTGAGGTGGTATCTCATTTTGGTTTGGATATTTCCCTGATGATGAGCGATGCTGAACATCCTTTCATGTCTCTGCCACGTGGATGTCTTCTTTGGAAAAGTGTCTATTCAGGTCTTCTGCCTGTGTCTTCACTGGATTATTTGTTTTCCAGGTGTTGAGTTTGGTAAGTTCTTTGTAGATTTTGGATACTAACCTTTATACGGCATGTCATTTGCAAATATCTTCCCCCATTCCCCCCAGTTGACTTTTAGTTTTGCTGATTGTTTCCTTTACTGTGCAGAAGACTTTTATCTTGATGAGGTCCCAATAGTTCATTTTTGCTTTTGTTCCCCTTGCCTCCGGAGACGTGTCAAGTCAGAAGTTGCTGCGGCCAAGGTCAAGGAAGTTGCTGCCTGTTTTCTCCTGTAGGATTTTGATGGTTTCCTGTCTCATACTTAGACCTTTCATCCATTTTGAATTTGTTTTTGTGTATGGTGTAAGAAAGCACACCTACATTTTCTTAACTGATGTCTCATATGACTAACATATCCATTTGGAGGATAGGTATTCAGTGTATGTTCAAAGAATCCAGTGAAGCTCATCAGCTGATATGGGGATCAAATTCAGAGCTAATGTCATGTGGCAGGGTGCCAAATAATTCCACAGAGTTTTAGCATATGGAAAAGTCATTACCGCCCACGGTACAACCTACCCTACCCAGGAAATCAGCCAAGGATATACACGTGGGTACATATCGAAAATGCATATTAGCCCCCAGGAAGGTAATGTCAACGAGTAAAAGACAGTGGACACATTAGGCAAAAGGGGGGGGTAAAGACTGTGGAAAATGGAAAAAGCCCTCCCCCTATCTAAAGGGGGCAGCTACTATGGATGGCAATCAATTACTGCCAGGCAGGATCATTGGTCTAAGGTTGACAAACACTGCCATTTTCTAAAGAATCTAGAAATGGAAAAATTTTCATGAAATTGCCTGATTTGTCAAAATATACATTGCAAGACATTTTTAATCTACAGAAAAGTGGAGTAGAACTATGAACACCCATATGCCCTTCACCCAGACTTATCAATTGTTAACATTTTGCTATACTTGCACATTCACATTTTGTCTCTACATATATACACTTTTTTTTCAGAACCATTTGAAAGGAAGATGTTGATCTTATGCTAAGATGTTAAGTTTATCCTCAAAACTTCAGCATGTCTTTCCTTTTTTTTTTTTTAATTTTTTTTAATGTTTTATTTAGTTTTGACTGAGAGAGAGAGACAGAGCATGAGCGGGGGAGGGGCAGAGAGAGAGGGAGACACAGAATCCGAAGCAGGCTCCAGGCTCTGAGCTGTCAGCACAGAGCCTGACGCGGGGCTCGAAGTCACAGACCGCAAGATCATGACCTGAGCCGAAGTCGGACACTCAACCGACTGAGCCACCCAGGCGCCCCCAGCATGTCTTTCTTAAGAACAAGAACTTTCTTGCACATAATCATAACACAACCACAAGATTTAACATTGACAGAATAAAATCTAATGTGTATTCCATACTCAAATTACCCCAACCCTTCCAAAAATATCTTTAATCCTTTGCCCCCTAATCCAAGATCCAATCAAGGAACACATGTTGGATTCATTTGTCAAGTTTCACTAGATTCCTTCAACCTAGAACAGAAATCCCCTGTACTTTTTTATCTTCATACGGTTGATATTTTTAATGTGTCTGGGCCAGTTTTCTTAAGGCATGTACCACTATCTGGACTGGGTGACTACATCCTCTTAATTATATTCAAATTAAAAACTTTTGGCAAGAATTCTGTATAGATGTACTTCCCATCCATTACACGAGGAAGCACACAGTACCAATTTGAACCTTTTGATGATGCCCTGCACTGTGATCACTTGGTTATAGTGTTGTGTAACCTCTTTCTCCACAGTGAAAGCACCTTCTCCTCCTTTCACCTGATGGTTAAACACTGATGATTTTTGCCAGAAAATATTACATTAATAGTTTCAAGATGGCAATATTCCTAATTCTACCCTTTTTTCCAAGTGTATTAGTTCTTTCTGCCACTTTAAGTATCTATGAACTCATGGACTGTTTTTTATTAAAAAAATTGTAATGCAACATTGCAATTGTTCTTTTCGATGCTAAAACTGTCCCAAATGCAGCTAGTGGGAGTCCCTTCAAGTTGTTTTCTATGCCCCTTTGTCCACTTCCTTAAGATATCTAGTTTAGGGGTGCCTGGGTGGCTCAGCCAGTTAAGCATCTGACTTCGGCTCAGGTCATGATCTCATGGTTTGTGAGTTCGAGCCCTCCGTTGGGTTCTGTGCTGACAGCTTGGAGCCTGGATCCTGCTTCAGACTCTGTGTCTCCCTCTCTCTCTCTGCCCCTGCCCTGTTCGTTCATGCTCTGTCTCTGTCTCAAAAATAAATTAACATTAAAAAAAATTTAAAAAGAAGATTTCTGGTTTAAACACCTATTTAATATTCTGGCTTAAGATCAGTTGGCCAAAAGTACAAAAATGTACAGACAGCTAGTGACAGATTTTAGTAGCATAAAGTAGAGTTCATCCAAATTAGTCAGATTTGTCAAAAGCCACTATTAGCCAAGGATTTACTTATTCAAAAGGGACTAGAGGGGCGCCTGGGTGGCTCAGTTGGTTGAGCGTCCAACGGCTTGTGAGTTCAAGCGTCGTGTCACGCTCTGTGCTGACAGCTCAGAGCCCGGAACCCGCTTTGGATTCTGTGTCTCCCTCTCTCTCTCTCCCCTCCCCTGTTCGCTCACTGTCTCTGTCTCTGTCTCTGTCTCTCTCTCAGAAATAAACATTAAAAAAAATGTTTTTAACTGACTAGAAAGAAAAAGTAACATGTAAGTATTTCCGGTTTCTAAATCTTTTAGAAATTAAAGTTAAAACAAAGCAACCCAAT